>NC_088684.1:261601490-261905886 GCF_028017835.1 Emys orbicularis | reverse complement strand
AACTTCCCTACTCGTTACTCTGGGTGTACTTCTCAAGTGTACCTTATTTTGGGAGATGCCACTTACTTCAGCCCCAGAATTACATACATGCAACACAAATTTGGTGTCCTCTCACCTTTATTGTTAAATTCAGTTGCACAATCATTTTCAATAGATAACTTCATTAAATGAATGAATCCCACAGCATTTTACGTTTCCTCATGATTAATTTTTGTGTGCTCCTAATTTTTGGTATTTCACACGTTGCATTCCACATTTGGGCCTTGGCAGATTCAGTGGTCTGACTCGGATCCATGCCAGGAAGTACTTGCTGCTCTGAGCTGTTGCTTCCTCCTGTCAGTCAGGATTGAAAACAAACAGGTTAAGAGAAAACAGGAAAATTCCCAGTGTGGGGAGATGGAGTCATGTGGGCTGGTTCTGTGCAAGTGTCTTAACCGGCCCACGTCTCCCAGTGTTCCAACCCTCCCCTTAATTCAGGAAATTAGACTGTCATGGCCATTTAAAAAACCTTGGCGTGTTCTCATGGTTAAATGTGAGGGGAGAGTGCAAGAGGGACATCTAGAGGAAGATCTACCATGTCTGTATTCAAATTATGAAATTAACAGCATTGAGAGAAATCAAATTCTCTATAGGCCAGGGAGAAGAAATATTCAGATTGGGTTTGAAAATGAGCTGTTGGGGATGGGATGTTGTTTCAGACAGCAGGGGTGGCAAAAGAGAAAATTCTTTTGCACTAGCAGTGATGAAATAGTGTGAAGGGATAATTATAAGAATTACCAGAAAGTCTAACTTTGCTGCTGCCTTCAACAGCTAATGTTGTGTCTCTGCTTTCTTTGGTCTGAGGTGAATTTTGGATCATGCAACGGCTGGTGGAAAAAGTCCCTAAATGCTAAGCTTCTAGGGTACTGGAAGGCAACCATGCAAAGGACAGGGAGTATGAATCAATAACCTTATGCTTAAAGGATAAAGGAAACCAGAAACTGTGATTCACTTGTTTTTGATGCTAATTGGCTTTAAAGTAAAAACAAGTAAAGTGAGATGAAATGTGTTTGCCTGATGAAAGGCTTGGTATTTTAATACACTGGAGAAATTATTAATGAATTGTTAATTATTATGCAAAAATGACCCTTGGAAAGGTCAATATCTGTGGATTATCTACCATGTAAATACTGGCTGGCTACATAAGGTAACTGCTAGACTTAAAAAAACAAGTTGCAAGTTTTTTGTTTATGAATGGATATTCTTTATTTATCATGGGATCTACTGTGTATTCTTGTTAACTCTTCTCTGTCTAAGAATGTGTATCCTGTTAATATTTGTGAACACCCAAAAGTGTGCTAAACACCTCACAAGCAAATAAAACACCTTTTGTGCCCATAGGAGTTTACAGTTTAATTACAGAACTGGAAACACAAAAATGGGAGTGTCAAATAGGGTGTTCTGGAGAAGTAAGGAAAAGTAAGCACTAGTATTACAAATATCTAGTTATGCAGATAGGTATGTTTTTATGTCTTAAAATTACCAAAGTACAAACTTTTTTTAACTTTAATTTTAAAAGTATGTTTTTGGAGGGGGGAGTGGAGCTGGGGTTACACGAGGGAGGGAGAAGATGGGTATGTTAAAGGACAGAATGGGTATGGATAGGCATGGAGAAGGTAGAAGGAGAAGTTAAGGATCAGACACTACAGTAGGAGACATGGTGGGGACAAAGGCCCGGTTCCTGTAGTGAGCACCATAAGTGTGGACCCCAGCATCTATTTAAACTTTGAAGTCATTTAAACATTCCTTTATCCTCAACTTCCTAACATTTTGCTTAAGAGGTTAACAGATGGCCATCCTGAATTTGTAACTTAGTATTTTAATGATACCCCATTAGAAAAGAAGAATTATAGTTTAAGTAATTGGTATAACGTTAAAGAGTACTGGTAATATGAAGAATGTTAGAGCAAGACTTTGTTATTGTAGACCAGTCTAAAGCACAGTCTGGCCTGAAGGCACACTTTATGTAGTAACATACTTTTTCTAATGGGCACTAGGATATATGACATTTGCACTTCAGAGGAATACAAGGGAAAAGATCAGTACAAACCATATCAATTATCACATCTGATAAACTATGAGTAGATAACAAACGTAGTTGTGAAAATTGTATTGAAATTTGAGTTTATTTGTATTGTGGTAAGGTGTTCGAGCCCTGGTCTTTAGACAGGATCCCATTGTGTTAGCTTTTTATGGTATATCACAATAGCATTTGGGTGTGTCATAGTAAATAAATAAATAAAGGGGAAAAACCCACAAACAAAATGTCAAGTCACCTATATCAGACTTGATTTAAAATACTGCTCCTTTGTTTCCTTTATTGAAGACACCCACTGCAACCTAATGCTAGTTAAAGGCCTGGTGAACAGAAGCTTTGCACGATGCCCTAGAGTTTGCCAAATTTATAGTTTGACAAACTGCTGGGGAAAGCTGGTTTTGGGGCAAGGTTCCTCAGTTGAGAAGTCCCTGTTGGCACTCTTGGAGAGTACCTCTCCAGGAACCAATAGCAATGGTCCACCCACCAGCTGAAGCATTGTCTGGGAACATTTATAGATAACAGCTGTCAACTGATGTCCGCTGGCTTAATTTTTTTACCGTGTGGCTCTTTGTCTAATTTTTATTGCTTTATTTTTATTACACTTGGTTCTAAAGGACCCATCATTTTTCCAGTATGGCTGTAAAATGAGTTAAACTTAAATTCACTGCTTGTCTCTGGCTGAATATTACAGGTATGTCCAGAAAGCAGAACATGTCTGCTGTGCTGCTGAATGATCCACACACCACCTAACATTACATTGATTTAAATGGAATAACAGCGCAGCAGTGAAACCTGGAGAAATAAAAATAATTTTCAAAAATGTTTTAATGCTTTTGTATGCTGCTTAGTTTTAAAGCAACTCATAAAAGGAAAATGAATACAAACCAGCACAATGTATTCCTGTGACAATCTGATAACAGGCACAATCTCTTAACTGGCATGTGTATTTCCAGTGGGGTGTGCCAAATGAAAGAAGATTCTACTGCCTCGTGATTAAGAAAGCAAAAAAATCTCCTTTTCGTGTGTGTGTAATACAGTGGACCTACATTTTGTTGGCTGATCTCATGAAGATTAGTATCTGTTTCTTAAACTTTTTTTAGCTGAGATTGTTTCAGTCCCTTTAGTATTTATCTATTATTTCAAGAGGGGGTTCATTGGATTTGAAAAATTACTTTTCCCAAGAGAATAATCTCCTGTTATACATATTTGTATAACAGGAAACTCTTCTTTTGGGAAAATAATATCTTGACTATTCTCTTGGGTAAAGTAACTCCATAAGGAATCTGTATGCAGCCACACATGGTACTATTCTAGATAAGCAAATCCAATTGTGTATCACAGAGTGACATTTTTTGTCACTAAGAAGTGGTTTCTTTCTTATAGGTAACAATGAGCCTAATTCGTAAAAGTGAAATGGATAACTGCCATTCATGCCATAAACCTATGGGTCCAGATTCTCAGCTGCAGCTGATGTAAATCGGCAGCTCCATAGGTTTTACATCTGCTGAGGATCTGACCTATGATGCAGAGAATGCTTGTGTAAAAGTTTGCCAAAGTGCTGTTCATAATTTTAAAATATTTAATTATGTTGTTCACAATTACCCCTTCAAATGTTGAAATGGGGAAAAAACCTGATGAGGAAATATTTTAAACTGGTATGTACTGGTTTGAAGGATTGCTTATGGGAGCAGAGGTTAACTTTCATTTCCTCTTTCCATCTACATCATTTTAAATGGGCAGGGGGTTGTGGGTATTCTTCCTCCATCACATTTGCTTTCAGGTACACAGTACATATGCCCTGTGCAAGTAAGAAGGAGTTATTTCTAGGAATATCTCTTGGGAATTGATCATGTCCGCTCCTCCATAAGCTCTACATGTTAGTAACACTGAACCTGAGGGCAGCTGGATGCAGCCTGCTCCTTCATTCAACCTCGGGGAGTTAACAGAGAGCAATGTGGTGGCGTTAGTATGCTCTCTCCATGTGTCCCTAGCCCTTGTTGGCACATAGAGTCAAAATGTACGTGCTCCCACTAAATTGCTGTTATCTTCTCTCCTCTCACCCCACACAATTTTATCTGTCTCTTTCCAGTCATCTCTGTGTATATCTTCTCAGTCCCTTTTCTGAATTTATCCCAATATCTCCAGTTTTCCTCCCTCTCGCAGCATAGTGCTGCTGGTCCAGGACATTGTTATTGCTCTTAGGAAAGTGCTTGGTTATGTCTGCTTCACGCTGCTGCTGCTTTTCCTTCTGCTATCATTGGGCAATTATTGTGGACAAGAACATCAGTACAAGTGTGATTTTTCCTTCAAGAAAATTACTCAAAAATGCTGAGTAGTTGGGAAAATGCCAGATGTATGTGAGCGTGCACAGAATGTAAATATCTTGAAATGCAAGGATGCTGGTCTGATATTTAATTAAAAAAAAAAAATGTTTCACCCCATATTCTCTTCTGTATAAGAAATTCATTGAAGCCCAATGCAAGGCCCTCAAGTTGGTTCCCATGGTAAGACTGTGGGGAGAGGGAAAAAAGTGGGCAGAGAAACAATGAAGGCAGGTTGATTTGAACACGCGTGTGTTGCAGAGAGGGGCTCTATGCAAGCACATTATGCCAGTACCAAAAGGAGTTGAGGAGAAAGGGACACGGGTTCCACAATTCCATTGATTCAGTGCCCAGGACCTATGTTGAAAGGGTTGCAGAATTTCTGCAGTTGCTGTTTCAGTCTATTGGCTGGAATAGTAGCTGTAAGAGGGGTCACGCTGCAGTCTGTCAGCCTGCACAGGTGATGAGGGCAATGGATTTTGTCTCTGCAACCTGCTAACCCAGAGCACATCTGCCTGTTACCAAAGCTGTTTGGTTATTGTGACACTTACGAATATTACCACTAAAGAATAAGGCCTTTGCACAAAAAGGTCAGATTTTAGGCTTCAACACTGACAGCATAAAATTAAAATTAGTAGACCACTAAGAGGTCTGTCTGGTTATCTACACATAAGTATGTTCTGTAAAATTCAATGGTCCCATATATCCCAGGTAACATTAAAATTTCTGTGTGGGTGGGGGAGGAAAGCTGCAGTCATGATTTATTGACAACTTTTGACACAACATTTTTAGTAACATACTGATGTAATTTAAATACCTGTTTTTGGTTAATAGGAAGATAATACATTGTTTTATAGCATATACCCATTTCACAGTAAGAAACTCATATGCAATGAGGAAATTGCATTTCATAGATTCAAAGGCCAGAAGGGACCACTGTGATCATCTAGTGTGAGCTTCTGTATAACACAGACCATAGAACTTCCCTAATATAATTCCTAGCGCAGATCTTTTTAGAAAAACATCCAGTCTTGGTTTAAAAATTGTCAGTGATGACCCTTGGTAAATTGCTCCAGTGGTTAATTATCCTCACTGTCAAAAATTCACGCCTTATTTCCAATCTGAATTTATCTAGTTTCAAATTCCAGCCATTGGATTGTGTTATATCTTTCTCTGCTAGATTGAAGACCCCATTATTAAATATTTGTTCCCCATGTAGATACTTAGACTGTAATCAAGTCACCCTTTAACCTTCTCTTTGTTAAGCTAAATAGATTGACTTCTTTGAGTATCACTATAAGGCATGTTTTCTAATCCTTATCATTCTTGTGGCTTTTCTTTAAATCCTCTCCAATTTATCAACATCCTTCTTGAATTGTGGGCACCAGAATGGGACACAGTATTCCAGCAGCAGTCGCACCAGTGCCAAATACAGAGGTAAAATAACCTCTCTACTTGTTTATGCATCCAAGGATCATATTTGCTCTGTTGCCAATAACATCACCTTGGGAGCTCATATTGAGCTGATTATCCACCAGCATGATCCCCAAACCTTTTTCAGAGTCACTGTTTCCCAGGGTAGAGTCCCCCATCCTGTATATATGGCCTGCATTCTTTTGTCATAGAAGTGTATATTTACATTTAGCCATATTAAAACACCTACTGTTTGCTTGCATCCATTTTACCAAGCGATCCAGACTGGTCTGAATTAGTGACCTATCCTTTTCCTTATTTACCACCTTCTGCCCCTCCCCCCCAGTTTTTGTTTCATCTGCAAACTTTAGCAGTGATGATTTTGTTTTCTTCAAGGTCATTGATAAAAATCTTAAATAGTATAGGGCTAAGAACTGATTGCTCTGGGACCTCACTGGAAATACACCTGCTTGGTGATGATTCCCCATTTAGAGTTAAATTTTGAGACCTATCAGTTAACCAGTTTTTAATCTATTTAATGTGTGCCATGTTAATCTTATATTGTTTTTAATGTTGCGCAGGCTTGGGTTACACAATACCAAGTCAAACGCCTTACAGAAATCTAAGTATATTATGTCAGCTCTACTACCTTTATCAACCAAATTTATAATCTCATAAAAAAAAATCAAGTTTGTTTGACAGGATCTATTTTTCATAAACCCATATTGATTGGCATTAATTACATTAAAAAAAATCAAATGAGGATAATTAATTGAGTCCCATATCAGTCACTCCATTATCTTGTCCAGGATTGAGGTCAGGCTGACAGGCCTAAAATTCCCCGGATTATTCCATTTATCATTTTAAAAAATTGGCACAACATTTCTTCCAGTCTTCTGGTACTTCCCCAGTGCTCCAATGCTTATTGAAAATTAATATTAGTGATTCAGCAAGCTCTTCAGTCAGCTCTTTTAAAACTCCTGGATGCAAGTACTGTAGACCTGCTGATTTAAAAATGTGTGATTTTGGTAGTTTCTGTTTAACATCCTCCAGAGATACTATTAGAATCAAGAGTGTTGTTATTATCATATGATGAGACCATATGATCTCTTTTCCCCAAATACAG
Source organism: Emys orbicularis (assembly GCF_028017835.1). Classification (NCBI taxonomy): domain Eukaryota; kingdom Metazoa; phylum Chordata; order Testudines; family Emydidae; genus Emys; species Emys orbicularis. The sequence goes on along the minus strand of NC_088684.1, from coordinate 261,898,949 downwards.
AACAGAAACATTTTTGAATGCTTCTGCCTTTTCTTCAGTATTAATGATAATTCTGCCATTTCCATATCGTAGTGGACTGATACCCATTGTCAGGATTCTTTTTGTTCCTGATATATTTAAAAAACTCATTATTGTCCTTAACTCTGCTGGCCATTGATTTCTCCTTGTCTCTTTGCTTCCCTTATCAGTTTTCTACAGTGCCAAACTTCTGATTTATATTCATTACTATCAACTTCCCCTTTCTTCCATTTGTTATATACTATTCTTTTATTTTTATAGCTGCCTTCACTTCTGCTCTAAACCATGTTGCTTTTTTAACCAACGTGACTTTCTTCCTCAATTGTTGGATCGTGGTTTTTTGAACATCTAGAAGGGTGTTCTTAAATTATTCCTAATGATCATTCACTATTTTTGTTTACGTTATCTTGGCACAAACCATAACCTTGTTTGTGACAAATTCAAGAGAAGGCAAGGGTAGCAAAAAGATTCTTTCTCAAAGTATTTTAATCTCTGGCCAGAGCTCACCTGCAATTATCAGATACTCTGTTGTATAAAATATAACTTCTAACAATATTTGTACAAAACTGATTGGTAGTTTATTATAGTTTTTTTTAAACCTAGTAACAATCTTAATAATAATGTTTAATCTTTTATTTATTGCAAGTACTATACAAGCAGTAACAAGTTTATTCTCTTAGTACTGCAGTGAAATAGGTATGCCAATATTGTATCCTTTTTACAGAGTGGTAAGTAGTGCAGACAAACAGCAAGTCAGTAGCAGCCTCGATTAGAACTCAAGACCTTCTGACATCCAACAATGCATTTGTTTCTCTAGACTATGCTGTGTTCCAGTTGCTAATGATTGTAATGCCATCTATTTGTGGATTTTAGCAGTCATATTTAAAACCTGAGATTAATTGAACAATTTTGTCTTTTAGAAGCAGTTGCTAAATTGTAGTAGGCAACTGAGCCTTATTGTATAACTGCAATACAGTCAAGTGAACAATTTAGGATTTGAATTTTATATACTAGTAATGGCAAACTGTGTAGATATTGATTTTTTTTTTTCTTGTGACCTAATCAGAGTGCCTGTGGCAATATCTGATCTGTATTGCTTTCACCAAGAATTGTCTTGGGACTATAGTAAGGGGTTTTTTTGGTTTGTTTTTTCATCTTAATTAGTAATCATCGCTATGTTAAGTAAACTTGCTGGAAATGAGGTGATGTACAGTATAGTTTTAGCAATTCTTGTTAAGTAAACTTATTAGTAAAATCTCTAAAGATGAGATTCCCAAAGTGTGTGCTAAAGGCAATGTACAGTAACTTGAAGAAATGGTGCGGGGGTTGAATAATTAGATAAAGCTAGATCTGCTAAAGGAATTAGATTCCTAAATGCCACTTCAAGCTCCATTATTCCAACATTTAGGTATCACTGAGATCCTCAAAACCTTTCTTAGCTTCCACTTAGCCCTGTAGGTGTCTACATTTATACTGTTAAAGTCCCCTAATTTTCTGCTTCTGCGCAGGCGTACAGCTGCCTCAGTCTTGGCACCCACACGCCTATCTCACACCTAAGCCCCACCCTTCTCCTCAGCATTTCCTAATGGCTAGTTTAGGCAGCTCCCTGCTTAGAATGCTGACTTTTGTGAATCCCACTCTTATGCGCCTCTCTCTCCCCATCATTGTATAGCAAGCCTAGGCACCTAACTCAGGTCTGTGGATTCCACTGGGTGGCAAGATCCCAGGTTCTCACCGGTATTTAAGTGTCCTACTCATACGTCATGTAATATACACTTGAAAACCCTATCAGTTACATGCACAAATGTTCATGGTTGAAAAGTTCCCAAGTGAATGTTTGCAAGTGCATTGTTGCAGACACATAAGAGTTTGTTGAAGCCTTTGAATTTTAGACCCATGATTGTTTTATCTGAAGGCTAAATGTATAATAAAATAGTTCTTAAACCAATTAGTTATCCTCAACTGCTGCCCACTTTTTCCAGCAATATAACTGATAACTGAGCATTGTGCTAAATGTTTTTAACTATAGCTTTGATCACTTTCTGTTTTAGTAATACTTTTTAGTATAAGAATTTTTCCTTTATGCTTTGCTCCCCCAAATTATAAACTGGCAAAGGATGCTAGTTTTTCCAGAGCATGGGTTTATAAGGGCCAGATGGAAAGTATCTTTGGTGTAATTCAAGAACACAACAAAAAGGAAACATAATATCAGTGTAATCTAGTTAGAATTTAAGTGAATCAGAACCTGTCAATTTATACGTATGGTAAGTGGGCATTGCCACTAGCTTACAATATATTTAATGTTAACCTGTATAAGTAGCAATGTCCATAATATTCAGAGCTGAAATACCAGTTTTTACTTCTGGTATACGAAAAGGCTCAGCTCTTGCTTAAATATCTCATAATTTTAGGATTAGAATAAATCTTATTATGAGGCTGGTTTTCAAATATAGAACAAATTAAAGGCAGTTCTGGCTCTCTTTAAACAAAAGTAATAAAGAAAACAACTCTTGATCAGTCATCCATTAGTGGGTATGAAACCTGGTATGGAATCAATCTCCCAATACCCCACATTTGTTTCCTATCTCGAAGTATGGATGCAGACATTTTGGGTATGTCTATTCTGCAATTAAAAACCCGTAGCTGGCCTATGCCAGCTGACTTGGGCTCCCGGGGCTCAGGCTCTGGGGCTGATTAATTGCTGTGTAGACATCCAGGCTCGGGTTGGTCCACAGGCTTTAAGACCCTGTGAGGTGGGAGGGTCCCAGAGCTCGGGTGGCAGCCTGAGCTGGAATGTCTACACTGCAACAGCCACGCAGCTGGAGCTCCATGAGCCCAAGTCAGCTGGCATGGGCCAGCTGCAGGTGGCTAATTGCAGTGTAGACATACCCTATGACCTATATTGTGAGCTCTAACCCCCAGAGGATTCTTGTCATTTACATTCTCAGGTCTCTTCAAAATTAGGAAAAATTTCCCGTATGTTTTCTAGTCTATTGCAAATAGGAACACTGAAATATTAGAAACATTTACAAATAGGTACGTCTGTTACTCTTGAAATTTTAGTTAGGATGACTGTTGCTAGAAAGTTCCAATGTACTCTTGCGTCAGGTGAACAGGTCAATATGTCATAAATTGAGAGAGAGATGGGCAAAGAAGGTTTTTTTTTTTTTTTTTTTAATTTATTTATTCATTTTAAAGCATTAGGTACTTTGCTTTCTGGCTTATTAGTAGAATTAATTGAAACATTAGTTTTCACTTTGCAAAACTGAAAACTCTTGAACTTTAATAAAAAAATATTTCTGTTACAAACCACTCATTGCCGTTTTCACATCTTCAGATTATAAAATGTTCATTTTTTTTGAACTGAGATTTTCAGTGCTTGGTCTTTTCCCAAATCAACACTTACATTTTTTTTTAAGAAAAATTTCTGCAGCAATTTAAATAATAATCTAGTGGTAGGATATAATTTTATTTGAGACAAGACTACAGCAAAAACAACTCAAATATAAAACTTGGACATAAATCTCTTCAAGGACTTCGGCGACTTTCTGTTCCAATTGGTGAAATTTTAAAGTGATTGAAAAATCATGTGTGAGCATCCTTCTTTGGTATCCAAGATTATAGCAGAGCCCAGAATTGATTTGTCAACCCAGAACTTGATGAGTCCCACCATATCAGCCTAGCTCACAGTGTACTGGATTTCATTAGTGCAAAGACTAAGCAAAAATATGAGGGCAACTAGCATGAGATTTTTGCTGTCTCACAGAGGTGGATGCTGGCAGTAAAGTGTGTGCTTTAGCTAATTGAGATAAGGATTGGGAATTTTATACTAGTAAGGCTTCCTCTTGCCACAACCAGTTATGTATGCTCCATGGGATGCCTGATGCTGAAAGTATCCTAGTACAGTGTTTGCTCTGAAGCATGAGGTGCTTCATTATAGGATTACTAGTCACTTGAATTTAGGAGGACTGGCTGAGCTGGTGCTATGCTGGTGACTTCATACCCACATGAGGAAGACAACATGACAGACTGCACTGGTTCAGTCAGCGACTAAGTATAGTTGCCAACATGAAACAGTGTGTCACGGACAACTCTAATAAATTGATTGTCTGGGGCAGTGGTTCTCAACCTTTCCAGACTACTGTACTCCTTTCAGGGGTCTGATCTGTCTTGCGTACCCCAAAACTACTTGCTTACAAAATCAGACATAAAAATACAGAAGTGTCACAGCACCACTATTACTGAAAAAGTGCTTGCTTTCTGATTTTTACCATATAATTATAAAATAAGTCTATTAGAATATAAATATTGTACTTACATTTCAATGTATTACTTGAGCCCGTTTTTCACTTGAGTCTTGTCTGAAGCCTGAGCCCCACCGCCTGGACTTGAAGCATGTAACTTAGCTTCCCAGGGCGCCCTGTGGCATAAGGCCCCAGGCAGTTACCCTGCTTGCCACCTCTAAAGCTGGCTCTGCACTTGCGAACCCTATAAACCCATCTGCGACTCCCCTGGGATCACAAACCCCAGGTTGAGAAACACTGATCTAGATGAATTGAGTTCCCCCTGGAAGTCCTCTGTGTGCCCCTGGTTGAAAACCACTGGGCTGGAGCACTAACAGGCTCCTCTGCTATTGGACATGTGCATTTTAGGTAATTGGAATTGTTTTCTTAAAAGCAAGAGAGAGAATCCAGTTTTCACTAAAATATGAATGAAGCCCTCCTTGAAGTCCCCAGAGCCACCACTTAAAAAAAAAAAAAAATTCTTGAAAATGTGGTTGCCCAGACTTCCTTCTATTGTCAAATGGCTGTCTTGGGACTCACCTCTACATAATTCTTTTGTCCGCATAGAGCACACTGTTCCTCAGCTTCCACTGGAGTCTCATTGCAGGAGGCTACAGGAGATGAGGCTGAGAGGCAGCTAGCAGTAAGTGGAGCTGTTAAATAAAAGGTTATTAAAGCAGCCGGTAGAGATGCTGCTGGGGTCTGACTATAGAAGTATAATAGTTCCCTCTTGTTCCCACAGTTCAGTACATTGCATTTACATGGGATGGTTAACCAAAACCAAACAGGACTTTTGGGTACTGTGGCAAGGTAGATGACTTTCTGTAATTGTTTCAGAACAGTTTGTTGGGTCATTACATGCAACACACTTAGGCTGAGGATGAAGACCCAACATGTTCTATAGCAGAGAAGGCTCATGCCTTAGTAAGTAATAGGAGGGGAGGGATAGCTCAGTGGTTTGAGCATTGGCCTGCTAAACCCAGGGTTGTGAGTTCAGTCCTTGAGGGGGGCCACTTAGGGATCTGGGGCAAAATCAGTACTTGGTCCTGCTAGTGAAGGCAGGGGGCTGGACTCAATGACCTTTCGGGGTCCCTTCCAGTTCTATGAGATAAGTATATCTCCAATAGTTGTTCTTCACACTTTTCAGGCCGCTGAAGACAGACCCTAAAAAGATCTGGAACCTTTTCTCAAGGTGCCCAACATTACCTAAAGGCTGTCTTTTTAGCGAACAAAGTCTCAAGGAGCTACATAATTTCATTGTATTTAAAAACATTGTTTGTACAAATTGAGTTAGCTGAGGTACTGATGGTTACTTTCAGATAGTATAGACCAGGACAAATTGTGTTCATTCTTGTCAGCTAAACATGGCATGATGTTGAATGTGGTTTATCCCTGATCTACTCCTCTCCCCCACTCTACCCCCCCCCCCCTGCAACTTGAAGGTTTAATCATGATTAGCTGACATGCTGAACACAATTTGCCCTGGTTTTACTTAGTGCAAAGCCACGATCAGCATCGTATGTGCTAACTCAATTCTCTTCAACAATATTAAAATACATTTTGTAGTGAGGACATGCCCAGTCTGTTGATGAGATGTCTAATTGGAGCAATAGGTGGTGGTAAATAAAATAGTCTGTAAATTACTTCCAGTACCTACCATAGTATGTGTTGGGTGTAAATAAGTTAACTTTTATTTCATACTTAATTTTGTATTTATATTGCTCCACAGTTTTACTTAGATTTAAGAATAAACTTGTTTTACTGTTTCTAATCACTCTTTTTCCTTTCTCTGCTGTTTAATTCTAAGAAACAGAAATTATGGGAATAGAAGAGATCTAACTCGAGAACTCTCAAAACATACTACTGTAACATGAGCGAGAATGAGAACAACCATTAGACTTAAAATCATACACAAATAAGAGGCTTTATTTTGGGAGAAGGGTAATTCATTTTAAATTTTCCTTCCAACCAAAAAAAAAAAAAAAAAATGCTACAAATTCCTTTTAGTCTGCTTTTAGATCTGAAGGAGTTGACTCTGACAACTCCTTCAGATCTATTCTTCCAACAACTCCTTAAAATGTTCTTGTCAGACCCTTAGAGAAGCAAAACTCAGTTAAGGGTCACCAATAAAATTAAATGCAAATCTTGATACAGATGAAGTATAACAGTAGATTAAGCTGGGAGGAAAAGGGGATCAGGGTAAACTGCAGGCCTTACAATCTGGAGGTACTATTCCTTTGATCTTGTCATTGTCCAAGTCCCTGATTTTTTTTTTTTTTAAAGTACCTTTTTGTTGCACATTTTCTTCCCCAGTTTCTTGTATATCTCTATTAAATTTCCACTTTGAAAACTTAATTTTTCTGTGTGCAATGTAATGTATTTGGAACGCTAACATTTAGTCACAGTTCCTCTTCCCTCCATTCTTCACTTCCAAAAAGAAATATAAAACTTTACAACATGGCTATATGTAAAAACTTCCACTGTCTTTGGTGGGATTGAAGCAAGCCATCAGTCATCATATAGAATTCTGTTTGTGGCTGCGCACCCTTAGAAGTGTTCGCTGAAAATAAAATGTGCATATACACGGAGATTTTTTTTTTTTTTTTTTAAGAAAACACTTTTTATTTTCCTCTAAATGGTCCTGACTCTAAACAATTGCTATGTACAGGAGAATAGCTTGCAGAGATCTGTGTTTGAGTTATAGGATAGCAATATTGTATCTTAAAATAAAATTACCATTCCATAACTAAACTCCCTATCAAACCCCTTACCTCCTACGCACACAAGACTCTATATATTACAAAAATATTCACTTCTGGGCTAAAACTTTTAAACAGAGTTATAGCTTGGTGCTATGAACCTGAAAAATTTGTAATGAAAATAATGGCTTGTAATGGAAATTTGACAGACTAATTACAGTGTTGCTTTAATTGTCTTATTTCAGTTTTGTTCCTCTAACAGCTGTTCGGTTATAGGGATCTGTTTGTTTTTTACTCAGTCCCTGTTGATAATCATCTTAAAATATATCTTAGAGAAGAAATCCTAAAACTTTTTTTAAATTTCATGAGACTTTTATTTTACCTCAGCATGTTTTGATAATAGAGACGTCTTGGTCTGTTTAGGTTGTAGTCTTTAGATTTGGGCGTTCATACTCCATCCTGATATATTGCCATGGAGATGTTTCCCATTAAATACAAATTCCTGGTTTATAGCATGCATGATAACTTTGATGTGGATTTTTTAGTAAGTAATAGATATAACCTCATAAAATCCCTCTGCTCTGGGTGATCTGTATCATCCCAGTAACTTAGTTATATTTAAGTAGTTACACAGTAAAGGGTTGTATATGTGCAATTAATTTGATATTTTGTTTTATAGTACATCATTCACAAACGTGAGAAAAGCAAAAACCAAATTGAAAGCACAAAGATTTGTCTTGTCTTGCAACTATATACCAGAATAGTCATGGTAGTTTTAAATTAAAAACAAGCTGAACCTACTTCAGAAAATACATTTCTTTAGACATACTGAAATTGAGTTTGCATGAAAATCCTATAAGCAGAGAATTAGAGTAAATAATATTAAGGGAGCAACATATGTCAAGGCTTGAGATTTAGAAATTTAGCTTGTGAAAGAATGGTGACTTTCTTGAAGATACACAGATGTATTAATTTTTAATTTGTCTTTTTGATCTCTAAATTAGTGCAGAAGTTTTACTGATTAATTTTAAGAAAGCAAGTGTTTGAAAGTTTTGGCAAATACTAACTTCTTGTAATGAATGTATGGTAATGAAAGAAGTTAAGACGAGAGCTGAATTAGAGTGAATGATTGTTCAGTCATGTGGGTCAGGCTAGCTGCATAGCTTGGTTGTTAGACTGATTGCTCAAATTACATTGCCTCAGGTCCTGCATTTGGTTGGCTGTCTTCTCAGATCTTAACAAGGTTCTGGGAATTTGTTTCTGACAAAGTTTGCTTTGTGTTTTTGCAGGATGCTTCATCTGCAGACATTAGGAAAGCATATCGCAAGCTTTCACTAACTTTACACCCAGACAAGAACAAAGATGAAAATGCAGAAACCCAGTTTAGACAAGTAAGTGACACATACTATAATATACTTTTTTGGGGGGGGGAAAGGGGGGAGAATAAGATCAGAAAGTTTATGACATAACTTTACTTATTAACATCAAGAATAAATACAGTTTTGATAGCAAAGTAATATTTTGGAATTATTAGTAATAATTTCAAACAGGACAAAATTATTCCTGTATTAGTTGGATTTAGTGTTGGACAAAGGTCATATAAAATGTTCTGAAGCTAGTTCAGTAACTCAGATAGTATTCGAGTATTTGAATACATTTGATTTATAAGTATTTTAAAATATTTAGATGTATTCCTGTTAACGAAAACAAATGTTTTATTCTTTTCTCTCTGTATAAAAGGATACATACAAACTTCTGTTAAAAGGGAAAGTCTGTTTGTAAGCGTACACTTTGCCTTTTAATAGAAGTTGGGAAAAAGATCTTCTCATCAGTCTTCATTATAAGTCATTTAATGTAGATATCAGTAAAATAATTATCTTAAGTCTTGAGCATTTAACTGAGCAATAGGGTATGCCTGTCATAGTTCAGCTTTACCAGTTCAATGTACTTCACAAAACGAAGGCTACTTGCTGTGTGGTGTTATAATTGGAGTACCTTTGGACCTATTGAAGGGACACTATTAACTTAAAAATCACATTCCTGATGGAAATTTTTTACCTATATTTGAGACAAATATCACCTCAGACTGAAATATGAGAGACGAAAAAAATCTGTTTTTAAGATTTGATTGCTTTGTGCATGGTGTTTTCACTGTTTCCTTTTCATAGTCATTTTCTTAATAAAAACAATGCTTTTATTTTAGTTGGTGGCTATCTATGAGGTTTTAAAGGATGAAGAGAGAAGGAAGAGGTGAGTACACTTTGCATATTTTTAAATAAACCTCTCATGGGTGCTAATCCTACAGAATTTATGCACATGCTTAACTTTATGCACTCTGAGTAATCCTATTGACTTCACTGACTCACACGGAATATAGTTAAGCACATATATAAGTCTTTGCACGATTTTGGGGCATAATTTTTATTTAGCTACTATTTAAAATAAATAGAATGTATATAGGTATATGGCACGTTTCAGTGAGATAAGCTGATTACTTCCTTTGATTCTGAACATTTTTTAAAACAGTTTGTATTTGGAGTGAAATTTTCTCTGTTAGAACAATCTCTAAAAGATTAGTATTTGTAGTTCTGTATTTCTGGATCATGTCTACATGGGCAGAGAGCCATAACTTGGTGAGTTACAATTTTAGGCATGTAAGTTGGGAATTATAACCCATTTTGCCCACCTGTTGGTTCCTTCTCACTACATCAGAACTTTCACATGATGCTTAGGTACTCTGTTCCTGAATGTTTCTATCTTCATGTATTTTGCTATTTTTCTTTTAAAAAGCATATAATTTGATACTGTAAACATAGGCTTATCCAGACACTAATATAATTATAAGGGTTTTTTTAAGTGGTAGATAGTTGCCCTGGTATATAATTTAAATATTTGACTAGTGCCCCAGAAGCTTAAGTGGTGTTCCAAGAGTAGCTGAAAGATAGTAACGGACAGTAGCTTGTTTGGACTGCTTTCCAAAGGACTGTAATGTGCCTGTACATATAATCTGGTTTTAGGATATCCACTTGAACTAATGATTATCAGGTTAACTTGGCTAAAGAAAAAGAGTCATGCTCTCAGCACAGGAGTTCTAGTAAAGTATCTTAAAGTTTACAACTCTCTAAACAGGGATTCTCAGGACCTTCTCTTGAAGGCTTTTGGCTTTGTAGGAATCTTGGCAGGAATCCATGTCTCATAGCAGAGATTATCTTCTGTCTGGTAATCCTCTATTTTGAACAAGTCATGGAAATGTGTTTAAGGGAGTTTTTTAGATTGTGTATGTTTTCTACTCTGCCTCCCTCTGTGGAATTTCAACTTGGAGTCATAGATCAAGGAAAGTTAGGAAGTTTAACAACGGGCGGGGGGTAAAAGGGAGGGGGTCAGTATCTATTTTAAAATGTTTCCCAAAGTATGAATTAGCCTGAAATCTTATGTCTTCTTGCTTTATGGGTAACATCATTTAAATGTATTTTCTATTTCTTCATAGTTTAATGTTGAGGGAGTTTATCATGAGATTTGTCTTTGGAGTTCCTTAGGAATTTCCCCATATCTCCCTCCCCCATGATCTTGCTTCACTTGTAATTGTGATTCAGTAGCTTGTAACTATTATGTATTTGGGCCTGTCTACCTGAGAAAATTGTACCCATTTATCTAAACCGTTTTAGAAATTGATATATTGAAATTGGTGCAGCCCCTTCATGTGAAAATTTTATTTCATTTTAAGGAAGCCTTGTATCAGGTTAGCTTAAGTTGATACATTACAAACAATTTTCTCATATGAACAGGGCCTTCCTGATATTTTTGTCTCTTAGAGCGTGTGTGTATGAATAATATAATATAATATATGGAGATATACCTATCTCATAGAACAGGAAGGAACCCTGAGGGGCATCAAATCCAGCCCCCTGCCTTCACTAGCAGGACCAAGTACTGATTTTTGTCCCAGATCCCTAAGTGGCCCCCTCAAGGGTTGAACTCACAACCCTGGGTTTAGCAGGCCAATGCTCAAACCACTGAACTATCCCTACCCCCAGTGAGTAGCCATTTTATAGGCGAAAGGGTGGTGTTTACCTGAAAAGAGATTTCTAGAAATAGTATGCAATCTATAGTGTAAGATCTAGTTGTCCAGTCTCTTCTTCAAGAATCCTTTATCATTTGGATTGGGGTTACTGAGTTGAAAAACTGAACTGACAGATACATACGTAAGTAGAGGCACTATTCATACCTCTGAAGGCACAACCAACTCATAGGTAACTAGCTTTTCCTTGATGCAAGTCTCAACTAATCATGCTGTGAATCAGTCCTCTAAAGGGACATGCCTGAGGCCAGATAACACATGTTCCCCCTGCAACCTTAAAGGTCTGGAGCATTGGAGAAAAAGGGATAGTCGCCCCTCTAAGAGTCTTCCTACTCCTTTGATGGTTTGGGGAAGGCATTTCATGAGTGGTGAGCTGAGCAATGGTGCTCAGGTAAGCCATTGTCCCTTGTGTACCTGGGAGAGAGTATATAAGTACTGTCACTCCAGCTGATCTCTCTCTCTCTTAGCAACTCCCCCATCCTAGCCCTAGGATTAGCATAGGAGGTGGTGGTTTTTTTGGCCTGCTGTGGGCATTACACTAGTTGCCTTTTGGGGAGCTGGAAAGAAATTTTGCCCTCAATGTCGTCAGATTGGCTGGCAGGTAGTGTGGATTTTATTTTTATTTTTTGCTTCCCCACAGCAGCTCAGGACCTGGTCAGATAGGCCAGGAGGTACAGTTCAAGCTGTCAGAATTTAGCAGGTGACAGGTGTCCGGTGCTGGTACTTGTTCCATAGGAAATCTGGTTCACTGATAAACTGAAAGCGGGCGTGCATGTTAGGGGATGGTAGCCCCTAAAGTAGCCGGGGAACGGGTTTGGGGCTTCTAATGTCTAGTACAGTGAGACCAACCCCCTTCAAGCTTCATGGAAGGGGAAAATGGTAAAGTCCCAGCAATGGGCTAGGACCAGGTATCAGTGAGGGCTGACGGCAGCCCTCAAATAGGTGGAAAAATTGAAGAAGCAATGATGACCTGCACTGTATGAGTTACTGCCAGGTAGTTCCCAGATGAATTAAGTTAATGAAGTTGCAGCCTAATTAAACCACACCCCTTGCATCTTGTCTTTCTTCCTGCGTGTCTGGGACAATGATTGTGTGTATACAGAAACAATAGTTACACTTCACAGAACAAATCAGTGGAGTAACTCCTTTTAGCAGTTAAAAAAAAAATTATTTTACTTTAACACATGGAGTTAGGCATAATTTATATTTTTATTCTCTTTCATTTTGGAGCATAAACGTGCCTTAGAGTATTACAATTTAGTAGTGGTAATTTTTTATAAGAACAAAAAATAAAAACCCCGTTTGTCTTTTCCAGAAAGGTTCACTCTTGGCAGTAGAATGTACTACTTTAGCATATTAACACTTCATAGTTTCCTTTTTTGATTTTAATAGTAATAATTTAAATGTGCATGTAATATGCATTAAAATATTATTTACTTTATGTACGTGCTGTATACATAGTAGTGCAGTGCCCAGAACCCTTGATGTAAATTAATCCACATATAAGTGTTATGTGCTAGATAGGATCTTGCATAGGCTTTCTGTGCTAGAGTGCATTTCACCCAGTAAGATTTTTATTGGATAAAATTACAAGCTAAACTTGCTAATAGTCATTACTTTGGTTTTAATTTGTAAAGAGAATGTGTGTAATTTTGAACAAACTTTTCCATTCACTACATCTAATCAAATGTCTTAACAATACATTTAAACCTTAGTGTTTTTAACTAGGTTTTGGTTTATACACCCCACTTTCTGTAACATTGTGATTTTCATTACAGCAAGCATTAGTGTCTGAATCAAAATAAGCATTCTTCTAACACCAAATGATGAGTATACCTTAGCACTTTTTTGTGTAATTGACTGACTTTACACATAGCATATGGAAAATATAAATGTTCTTGACCATATTTGCATTACATGTTGCCTTTGATAGTTTATGGGGGAAAAGCTTCAGTGATGCTTTTTCTAAGGTTTAGATTTTAAATTGTAAGATCTCATTACTTCAGACTTGTTTATCGTTCTTTTTGTAAGCTACATCAGATCTCTCAAGTAATGTGTGAAATGTGAAGTTTCCTGGGCTTTTAAAAAAATGGTAAACATTTTATGATTGTAAAATAGATTAATTATACTGTAATGTTGAAATTAGCTACCAAAATTAATTGATTTTCTTGCACTACAGTAAATTCTAGAGTGTTCTAAAAACTACAATATGAATCATCATAGGTAGGTGAAATTATTACACTTTCACAACTGTTTCTTAATAGTGGTTCTAAATTTAAATTAATATTTTTAATGAAAGTTTTACTTTCATTATGAAGTTTACTTTCTTGTGCTGTGATTCAGTTACTTCCTGGTATTTATTTCCCACTGTACATTGCTGACTATTTCAAAGCACACAAAATTGCTAGGCACTCTCATATGCCATATACAAGTTGCATTATGTGTACTTGCACACATCTGAGGACAGGAAAAAATAGTGCGGATAGATCAAATGAAATTTTGTGGGAAGAAGAGGTAAAGAGTAGTAATTTAAAATAGGTTGATAAAGGAAGAATGCTTTGTAATTCAATTTTGAATATGATTCTCCTTGCTGCACATGCTTTGATTGACTATCCTTCATAGCTGCTAATTTTTTTTTTGGAAAAAAAGTACTTTACTGAGTAATATGTATGCTGCTTAATTAAACAATGTCTTAAATGTGGAAAACAAAATTAAAAATTTATGGGAGGCTTTTGAGTAACTCTGGGATCATTGTTCACTTTGTAACCCTAAAAATCATCGTGATAGCTTATTTTTCAAATACAGTGCTTAATTACTGTAGAAAGCAGTGATTTATCTTTCAACAGTATATATTCTAAAAAGTGGGTTATAATAGAAGCTATCTTCCTTTAAAATGGCCAGTCGTGTGAGCCATAATGTTCATTGATAGTAAAATCAATAGAGCATTGATTCTAAGACATAATCCTCAGAGACTGTTGTTCAGAACACAAGACATAGCCAAATAAATACTGTGTACTGTTTAGAGTGTTTAATGCATGAAATTCTGCTGTCTTAAATTTGGTTATGTGTTAAACAGGATTTATATATTGTGAAGATAAGGCTGCATAGTTGATACTCATAACAATACTGGAAAACAAATATTTAGCAGCATTATGTTATCATAACTTATATGTTTTTCCCCTCTAGTACATAACTTAAGTTTAGTAATTAACTTGTCCCACTGTATCAGAAAGAAAAATATTTAGTAAATTAATAGTAATGTGCAAAAAGACATCCTTTTCCCTTCACCCCCATGTGTCTTTGAGAGCTTTAAATTGATGGCACATGCAAACATAACATTTTGTTAGCAACCTTTTTTTCTGAAATCAAATTATCCACTGTCTTAGTTGAATATAATCATTTTGCTTCCAAAATATTTTTCTTGTATTTCAACTCTAAACTATTCAGTAGGACTAGAATGCATTATGATTTTTAGATGAAACAAGTGTTAAAGTGACTGTTTGCTTGGTTTGCTCTTGAAATGTATAATTTTCCATTCTTTAGTAGTTTAAATTTAAAATGTCATTTCCTAAACTAAGTGCTGAGTAGGTTTTTTTCTTATACAGATACGTTATTGCCTCAAGTCTTTTTTTATTGATTTATTGTGAAGGAAGAAAAAAAGTTATCCTAAAATCAGAATTTACATTTCTTGATATTAATCTTATACAATTATGAAAATGTATATGAAGACATATGATATACATCTTATTTAGTATGTAACCATAGAAGTCAGCAGAATATTGTGCTTTAAAACTTTTTCCTAGTAAATTACTAATAATGTCTCCTGCCTTGAACAAATAAATGGTCATTTATCAGAAGTCAAATTTTCTAGATTTGTTGAATTAAATATATTTTGCACTTAAAAGCAGTGTTTTTCCACTTTAAAAAAAAAAAAAAAAAAAATGAAGTTGCCAGCAATAAATCTTAGTTTTTTTAAATTTCTTAGTACATCTCCAAGGTATCAATTTAATAACTATCAAAGTAGCTACTGCAGTTGTTGCATTTAAATTGATTTACATGTCAAGACTGGCAGTTTAGCAGCTGCGCTATTATTCCTGGATCGGTCAATTTACTTGAGAAAAACCTACTACTGAGTTCTACTGACCTGCATGACAATATAGGCCCTATTTCTATTCCTGTAATTAGGCCTGCGACTAACTCAGAATATTTTTAATTAAAATATTTTGGTCAATGTGTTGCACCAAATTAGGCCTTTCAGTGCAGATTTAATTCTAGAAATGGTGTGATTAGAATATGTAATGAATTGCGTTCAGTTTAAGATTAACAGGTTGTGTATCTTGAACATACAGTATTTGAATGTGACTATTTCAAGTTTTATATTATAGCATTTTTCCTCTAAGTTTTTCCTCTTTATGTTTTTGGTTAGGTATCTTAAATTTAAATTTTGTATGGTTATGTAAACCAGTCTTGAAGTACATTAAATAAATTAACAGGCAAAGACTGCTTATGTTAAAGTACTTCAAGGAGTAAATGTGGAAAAATAAACTGACTTTTTTTATTCAAATGACTTTTGTAAGAACATAGTTACATTAATAAAAGAGAATAGCCTTAAAATAAATTGAACAGTTTAATGTGAGCAGGTTAACTTTTCAATAGCATTCTTTAGAAATAAACAAAGTTGCCTGGATCCTGGGAACCTTGATTTCTAGCATCATAAGCAAGAGTTTAATTAGGAGGTACACCTAGCTAGAAGGTTTATGATATAACACCATAAAGAAAATCAAGAGCCAGATATTTTACCTCATTATTCATGTTTTTAATTAGTAAAACACTTAAGTAATTGAAACTTCGTTTCTTGTGTTCTCACATTTCAGTTATTTCTCTTGTTGTTCACTTACATCCTGGGGACCTGACCATTGATTAATAGGCATGCAGAACATATATCCCATTCTACAGCAAGTCCTGATTCATAAGAAAATCAGATGGGGGTGCTGTAGGAATAGTAGAGTTTACCACCTTTTCTGCAAGAGATGGGAAGCATTTCCACATCATACTGCTCTGAACTCTGTCTGTCCCCTGGTATTTCAAAAAAGTTACATTATTTTTATTATTTTATTTTATTTTGTGGTGTTGTGGTAATTTCTGTCTTTAACATGAAGTGAGTTGGTTTATTTCATTTTAAACTCTCCATGAAAGCCTGTTATATTTGCTACTGTAGGTATGATGATATTCTGATCAATGGACTACCAGACTGGCGACAGCCTGTATTCTACTACAGGCGGGTGAGAAAAATGAGCAATGCTGAGCTGGCATTACTCTTGTTCATTATTCTCACAGTGGGTCATTATGCTGTGGTTTGGTCAATCTACCTGGAAAAACAGCTGGTAAGTATTGGTAATAAATCAAATGCACTACAATCATTAGTGTATCTGAAATTCTTGCAAAAGTTTCCAAATAATAGGGATTTTTACAATATGTCCTTTTTCCATTGAAATTAGTTTTCTGGTATTTTAAATGGTTAGTTGTATTAGTAGCAAATATTTTATTATTTAGTTGTATGTTTTATATGTTCTATATGTTCTAGATTCAAAAGTCAAAATGAAATAATTTTTATATGAATGTAACGTAAAATTTTAATTTCTTATACGGTCGCTGATGACAATTCGTGAACAAGAGGGTTTTTTTTCTAGTTATCAGAGGAAAGAAAGACAGCAGACACCTTCTCTACCATCTGTTGAAGCAGAAACATGTCTTTCCATGGTCATGCTTTTGGTCTTCACAAGTGTTGGGTGTCTCTGGTCTTGATTTTCAGAATTCATACTCACTTTGGCTTTTCCTGTTCTTACTGGAGGTTTTTTCCAAAATAAAACCTGATAAATGTTCTCTGGTCCATTAGATAAGCAGTCAAAGCTAAAGCATTTTTTAGTATTTATTCTCCCCCGCCCCCCACCCCTATATGTCTTTGGAAGCTTTAAGTTGATGGTACAAGCAAACATAACATAAAAAGCAATTAATTTTTGTTTATACTCTTAAAAAAACAAACACAAATTCAACAGTATTCACACATTAGCATCTATTTACTTTTTATTTTCCAAGCTACATTATTAAAGTTGATGAATGAGAAAGGAGGCAAGTTGAATGCTTTCTCTTCTTAGAAAACTTTGATTGCTATGGAGATACACATGACTGACAGAGCTGGACTTCATGTGTGTTTAAGGACTGGATGCCATGGCAACAGTTATTGTTAAAGATAGATGATTTTACTTAATCATGTAGGACCCTAGATATATTTGCATAAATGCTACTCTAATGTTTATCCTTCACAGAAGAGTTCCAGTAACATTCATAGAGTACATGTTAATGATAATTGTAATCATAATTCTTTCTACATTAAGGATGAACTGCTTAGCAAAAAAAAGAGAGATAAGAAGAAAAAGACAGGAGGCAGGAGTACAGATGAAGTAAAACTTGGGACTGCTGACAAAAACGAAAGGTGGGAACAGTTACTAGTGTATTTTCATATTTAAATGATTTTGTCAAAGGTCCACTTCAGCTATTAAAGAAATTGATCAAATATTTTACACACACAGCCTGTATGCTTGTATGTGGTGTGTCCACACCGAAAGATAATCTCTTAAATTTATGAGAATGTTGCAAGGCTGGCAATGTGTACTCTGATTGCTGTTTATAAATATTCAGGGAGGCATTGGTGTGGGTTTGTAATATGAAATGTGGCTATGTGGAAGATCAAAAGTAATTGTAAAGCAAAGAATGTATAAAGTATAGTTTATTTGCAGAAGGGTGCTTCTGGTTTATAAAATAATTTTTGCAAGAAGTTTATTACAAGCTTTTCTACTGAAGATTTAAATTAGGTTAAAAATGTAAACTAACAAGTTCACCATTACTGAGTCTTTAACGTATTTCTCTGGTAAGTGCTGAAATTTTGGAGGTTCTTGAATGTTGTTTGATTCACGTAGAAACAAAAGCATTAGTAAAGGACTCTGACACTGCTGTTTAGTTAAGAAACAACATAGGGAAGTGACATCCAGTATACTCCAAAAGATACCACCATTTCTTCTATTGATTTATAGAAAGAAATAAAGGGTTTAAATAGTTCACACAGCAGGGGCATGAACTGGATCAATGCAGGATGGAGATCAGAGACTATTCTGCCTGTCTTCTATTCTGATGACATCAGTGAGTAATGCTTCAGTGAACTGCAAATGACATTAATTTTTATGTATTGGTTTATTTATGCTACCGTCTTCATATCTAGTTGTCAGCGCTTGTGAACACTTTGGTGATGGTTAGTCTTTTTTAGCTGAAATGATCACTTAAGTCTTAGGAATTTATTTTTGTGTAAATGAAGAAAAGTCCTGTTAAAAGAAGATTAAAAATATAACAATTAATAGAAGCACATTGTCTAAATCTAGTCTTGATTCTTTGGTTTGTTATATGCTTTTTAATGGCTTCAATATTCATAATGTATATTTTGTATTAATGTTTATGCACTTTCAAAATGGATTAATAAGCATTTTGAATTTTACATTTCTAGTTTGAGGCTGTAGGAGAGTTTGCTGACTTTTGTAAACAGGTATATTGTGTAATGAGAATGAAAATGTATTTTTAATATTTAAAATAATTTTACTTTGATGTAGATCATTGGAAAAACCACAGTGGCGTGATTTGCTTCCGTGCAAGCTGGGAATTTGGTTCTGTCTTACTGTAAAATCATTACCTCAGCTGTTGCAGGTAAAAATACAATTTGCACCCCACTTTTTTATGGGATTATTTTGCTGGTTTCATTATGCTGTGATCACACACAGTGTGGCTTGTTCACATGATTTTTCTGTCATCAGAAGTATTTTTCTTATACAGATAAATTATTATTTTAAGGGTATTATTTAAAAGTTCATCTAAATGTGAATATATATTTGTAAAATGAGTCTTTTGTTTAATATATCCTACAATTCTAATTGTAGTTCTCTCAATCTGCACTCTGATTTATAAACAGGCAAGACTTTAAGAACTGTTCAAGAATAAATAGAAAAGGAGGGTGAAAATTACATGTATTTTAGGAGAAGAAGCAGTGTGTGGAAATAAACTGTAAATGGTAACATTTAATTATAGCTTAAATGTATATAAAATATACAGTATTTGTGTAATATATTGTACATTAATATCCAGTTCAAATTTAATAGGAAACAGGGAAATAAATTGAGGGTGTTTTTTTTTTACATGGAGTAATTTTAATTTTACCCTTTTCACTGGCAAATGATATCCACCTTTTCCTCAAATTAATCCACTAATTTTTTTTAATGACTGAGAAGGTTTTTAAAAAATTATTCATATGCAAAAATCTGTCAGTGGAAGGATAAGGTTGTACAGTTAGTACTTTGGAGGAGGGGAAAAATCAGGAAAAGCAAAAATTAACATTAGCATAGGAACTTAAATTTGTTCAGCCTGTCTGACTATAGAATTTTCTTCTACGTTAAGTGTATAACAATAGATTTATTTGTTAAAGGCATATTGTAAGATACACAAATTATGTAACATCACCAACTTAGTGTCATTATAGTCAGGAAAGTGTCTAGAGAAAAAATATCTTCTTACATAACAGATTTTTACACCCTGTGGTTTTGGTCATATCTGCTTTAGTGATTAAAAAATAAGATGGTTGCATTTTTATTATTATTATTATTATTATTATTATTATTATTATTATTATTATTATTTGTTTCTCTTATTAATACTGTAGAGTTGCTATGAATCAGGGAAAGCAAGCAGGGTTAGATTTTGGCTTACACATCACTAACATAATTATTAACTAAGGCACCACTGCTGGAACTGTTTCCATGCAGATGAAACCTAGGTTTCACTTCCATGCAGTTGACTTTACAGGAGTGGCATATTAAACAAGCAAGAAAGCAAAACAACAAATTGTTTTATCTGTTAGCAGAATAAACTTACTAAGGAAGTCACAGAGACAATAAACATGTTTCTCAGGATTGACCTTTTTAGTGACTTTTTCAAGGATAACTTCTCTTGAATGTTAGTTGTAGACATCTTAACTGCTTGTATTACCTTATTTTTTTAAAAATTAATGGTGTAGTCTTGATATTGTACTAAAGTAGTTTTTAGTTAATTTTCTTGTTTTAAAGAAAATAATGATCACTTCCCGGTCACAGTTGGGCTTTTAAGTTCAACTCGTTCACCAAAACGAGGAATGGGGGAGGAGTGAATTCACAAATTGTTGCTGCTATTTGTTGACAATTTCCTGTATTGGTTAATAATCGTTTTGATTATTTTCTTCATTTACAATTTCTCCAATCCTTCTTTTTCTAGGAGCAATCATGGTGTATTGTGTCATTAGACTATGCTAAAAAAATCGTAGATGCCTATTGAGCATACCCAAGTTACTTTTCTTCAATCAATCTTCAATCATGTAACTTTATTATCCAACAAACTATTCTCAAAAGTGGCCAGTGATATTCCATAATTAATAATATTTATAGGCTAAGTTTAAAAGC
Source organism: Emys orbicularis (assembly GCF_028017835.1). Classification (NCBI taxonomy): domain Eukaryota; kingdom Metazoa; phylum Chordata; order Testudines; family Emydidae; genus Emys; species Emys orbicularis. Next base: position 261,878,341 of record NC_088684.1, on the reverse strand, counting down.
TCCATCCCTATTTGAATGAAGTGTGCGTAGGAGAGAAAGCTGTAGCAATATCTTAGTGGCAAAAGTTTGCCCATGCCACTCACTATCTTCACCCTTAAGCCTTACATATTACAACTAGCTGAACAGATTTTCCTCAAACTTAAAAAATATATCACTTTTTGCTTGATACCAGAAAGCTTCATCCCCAAAAGAGGCTTTTTTTTTTTTTTTTTTTTTTTTTTTTTTTTAAGTGAAAGCAAGATTATAATTAATGTTGCAAAATAGTTTCAATCTAGTATTTGCTCTAAAAAATATTTACTTATGAGATGATAGGGCATGTTAATGTCCTACTTGCCACCATTCTATCCACTTAGATGATTCAGATTGCAGAGATGCTACACATGTCTAATTCTCATTTATCCAACTGAATGTCTTCCTCCCCTTTCCCCCCTCAAAAATATCAAATCAGAGAAGGAGGCACTTAAAATAATTAAGGTGGGCCTTTACTTGAGAAAAATGCTTTGTTTGCATGTCCTCGGAATGGCCTATGTCATTTTATCTTGCTCTGCTTTTTGCATGATGGAGTTGAAAGAAAAATAGGAAAGGTGTGAGAAAAATGTAGAACTTTGAAAACTGAATTATATAAGGAAGCTTTTATTTTTAATTATTTGGGAGCATGAATCAAGAGGAGGAAGAGGAACAAGATGGATTTTCATAGTTGTGCCTGTGAGGTTAGTTAAATTTAGGGGCGGAGAAAGTGAAGAAAACAAAGTAAATTTAAAAAATTCTTGTAGGAAGGGAGCTTGTTGAAAGAAGTGATGTAACAACGTTGATAGTCCAGGCCAAATCTGGGTGTTGCTTTTTTGTGAATGTAGTGTGAAACACTTAAACATTAACTTGTATTGTTCAGTGTAATTTGTACTGTAATTAAATGTATGATTTGTACTGTAGGCACAGAGTACAATAAATAGGATACATGTTGTTGTTAGGCCCATTTTTGTTTACTCTTTCAGGTGAATGAAGAGGAATGAAGGAAGGCTGTAGGTGGCTTATTTTTTTCTCTTAAAAATCAACAAAAACAAAACTATCCCTCTCTTCTTCCCTCCCCCCCTCCCCCCCCCCCCCCCACACAATCTAGGGATTGAAAAGTCAAGCTTGTAACAAAGGAATGAAACTGTTTAATAGTGTGTGTGTCGCAGTCCAAATCAAGAGTGTAATTCAGAGCACAGACTTGTGTTAATTACAGATTTTAATTATCTTTGTGTGGGACAAAAGCAGACTTATCTGTGAATAGACTGGTTTTTAACAAAAAGGTGACTGAGGGTTTCTGTCCGTAGATGAAGACATACAACTTGAGGAAACTGTTTTGCTATTTCCTAAAGGTCCTTGCTAACTACTCTTTATTCTCATTGTTGCTTATAGATAACTGAAAATAAAAGTGTTCTCTATTAAGCTACTTTCTTCTTCTTTTTTTAAGCAAGTATTCTTTTCCCTTCTTCCATGTTACTTGTAGTGGAAACTTAAAAATTAGTGTGTTGGTCTTCATTTTGTACTAACTCTATTTATGCCAGCACAGCCCTAGGAAACATTTTTGTTAGTTAAATTGTCATGTCACTGCTGGCCTTGCTGTAATGAAGCAGGAAGCATTTTTGTCTGGTTCCTCCAGAAATGGACTCTTGTTAAGAAAATGAAATTCTCCTATTATCTGCAGAATAATGATACAAGCTTCACTGCATATTTCCATCAATAGGTTGTTGGAAAATCTTCTAGTGATTCTCCAATGGTGAGGAGCCCTTCAGTCTCTATTCATATTTGCGCCAAGTGTAACCTATTGAGATTGTCAACAAGGTTTCCAATTATGACGGTGACTTTTGGGATACAAACCTTTAGTCCATTTTCTAGTAGACAGAATAAAAATGGCCACTAATTTATTTTATGTAGACCATGTATGATAGTTAATTACACTTAGTTACTAGCCTGGACTAGATTCAAAGCAGTGAGCAAGAGATGTTTAATTTTTAATGTTTAATGCAGTGTTGAATTAAAAGAAAAATCCAGGAGAAATTTTTCACTGCATTTAAACAGCTTTTTAAAGATGGTCCAATTCTTCCCAGAACAGGTTGGCAGTATCTCATTGATCTCAAAAACCTCTACCAAAAGCATTTCATCTTTGGCAAGGCCATTTTTATGTTTCCTTTGTTTTGTGATCTAATCAAACTTTTCCATATATGTTTGTTTATTACATTTTACTTCATATTTTAGTGTGATATATTTGATATTATATCTGTAATATTTAAATAGAATATATAAAAAGAGGGACTTTTATAGAGGAAACTTTGAAGCACAAGATTTAACCCATAGAAAACTATTTAATTCATAGGGGGATGACAACCAGGAGCTACCTAGTTTTCCAGGATTTTAGGATGACCAGTACTGGAGCACTGCACTTAGTAAGAAGAAGAGTTCCTAGCTTCTGCAAGATAGGATAGGGCAGGATGTGGGGCAGAATGGGTGCCCATTTACCCTGCCCGAAACCAGGCCCAGACTAAAGAATTTTGGGGCCCTGTGCACTATGGAAATTGCGGGATCTACACCTTACTTAAAGTGCCTCTGCCACATAAATAACCCACCTCACACAGACTTTCAAATGCCTCTTCTATCCCATATATACCCCATTCACATCCCAGGAGCCTTTACATGCATTTTGCTCACTGCAAACCCCAACAATTTACATTCACCGGCAGTCCCCAACATCCCAGCTCCCAAGCTCACTGACCCCCAGCATTGCCAACTCCCCCTCAGCCCCTCACTCTGCAGCTCCCCAACACTTCTCATCCAGCACATAGGCTATCAACAATTAGCCCCAGCACCTCACCCCCATGACCTTCCAGGACACTCACTGGTGCCCTGCAGCTCTGCACTCTGCATTCTGCTCTTTTCCTAGGGTAGCGTCGCACCTCCCAATCCCAGCTCCACAGCTCTGCTCATTTCCAGTGCCTGCCATGCACTTACATGGCCCCACACTTTAGGGGGAAGGGATAGCTCAGTGGTTTGAACATTGGCCTGCTAAACCCAGGGTTGTGAGTTCAATCCTTGAGGGGGCCATTTAGGGATCTGGGGCAAAAATCTGTCTGGGGATTGGTCCTGCTTTGAGCAGGGGGTTGGACTAGATGACCTCCTGAGGTCCCTTCCAACCCTGATATTCTATGATTCTCAGCTGCCCCTCTGTAGGAAAAATTTGAGTGAGTGGTGGTGTAACCTGGTGCACAGGTTCTCAGTGCTGCCCTGGTATTGAGTGCACACTAGTGAATTTGGGCCTACCTGGAACCAATTTCATCCTTTTAGGGGAACCGGCAGTGGAGGGTTAGGTTGCAGTTGGAGTTCAAGGCAGAGATTAAGTGGCTCAGAAGGTGGCAGGCAAAAGGAGGGCTGGGGGTAAACCAGGGACTGTGGAAGGTGAGCAAGAATAATTTGGTGGATAGCCTGCGATATTCACTAGAGGAAATAAGGGTACGTCTACACTTACCGGAGGGTCCGGCGGCAGGCAGTCGATGTTCTGGGATCGATCCCGGAAGTGCTCGCCGTTGACGCCGGTACTCCAGCTCAGCGAGAGGAGTACGCGGCATCGACGGGGGTAAGTTCGGACTAAGGTACTTCGAATTCAGCTATGTTATTAACGTAGCTGAATTTGCGTACCTTAGTCCGAAGTGGGGGCTTAGTGGGGACCAGGCCTAAGTGGCTTATACTTTGGGGAAGGAGCAGAAGGTAATTGGTGGTGGAATAAAAGTTATAGGAGGGAAGAGACTCATTAAAAAGAAGATACTTGTCTGCAGTTTACAGACAACCTTGTCCGCAAGGTTGTCTGAAGGTTAAAACATCCATTTTGACTTCTATCATTTTATGCAATGTTTGTTTAAAGGCAAACTGGTACATAAGAGTTTTTTCTCTTCAGGCTTGTCTACACGTAGTGCTGAAGCGGCGCAGCTGCACTGCTGTAGCACTGTAGTGAAGATGCTACTTCACTAATGGGAGAGCTTCTCCCGTCGGCATAGTTAACCAACCTCCGTGAGAGGCAGTAGCAATGTTGATGGGTGAAGCACCTCCCCCGGTCGACATAGCTCTGTCTACTGGGGGTTAGGTCAGTATAAGTATATTGCTTGGGGGTGTGGATTTTTTACACCCCAAGTGACATAGTTATACCGATGTTAGTTTGTAGTGTAGACCTGGCCTAAGTTAGCTTGTTTTTTCGTTTTTGATCATGTAGATCTAATTTTTTGACATCCCATTTGTTACCTTGACAATACACTGATGTCAGGATTATTTAATGCAATGAAAGAGCGTTTTTGCCACATGATGATTGGTGGTGGTAATTATACAAAAATGGGCAAATCCAAGGTTGTTTTTTCAAGTAGCTCTAACTTGACCCTTTCTTCATATTCTCACACACAAAAAATTGATTACTATATACTTAGGATTGTTTCCGGGATTGTTATAACTCTCATACAAACTACATAAGAATATTACAATTAAAAAACCAAACAACTCTAACCATCCAAAAATACGGAGATGACCATTTAAGGTACTATACATAAATATTACACTTCCTTTACAATTTGCATATTTAGTTAACAACAATATTGATATACAGAAAACACAGTTTAATGGTTTAGTTACATATGTCCAGTTGGGTTGCTAGTCTGTGAGAGTGGTGAAGTGCTGGACCAACAGTATTTTCAGACCAATCATCCTTAAATTTAAAAAAAAGGGCTGTATCCACTTACACGGATCAGAGCAAGGGAAAGTCTGATTTTATCATGAAATGTGCCTGGGATCACACCTGGTTCTATGAGGCAAGTCTCCCCTTTTCCAGCCCTTGTGTTGTTTTCTCTGGTCTGCCCTCCTTGTGAGGGAAATGAGGGGAGACCAACGAGGGCTAGGTGAAGAGAACCAAAACAGCAAAGACTGGTAAAAGCAACTAATTGAAATCCCCAATTCCGTATATCAATCCAAGCATCAGAAAAACTCCACCATAAACAAAATGGTAGTTTTTCTTTATTTAAAAAAATAATAATTAAGTGAGGATTAATTTTGTTGCCCTTCTCTATCAAGAACTTTTATGGTACCTGGCACCACAGCACTGAGCACATTTTGTAAATGACATTCCGTTCATCCGATCTGTAAATTTACTGATAGCTGGCAACACTGTATATAGTGTGGCAGAGCTGTGAAAACCTTAACTTCATATATCCGTGCTTCTGTGTGATAAAATGTGGACCATTATGTTGCATTAAACTATTTTTGCCTTGAAGTTTCTTGGATTTTTAAAACGTAAAACTGACAGATTAATGGTCTAATAACTTTTCTTTAATGCACTTGTTTGAAAGATCAGCCAATCAAATCAAAGTTGCTATGTATGTATCTGTAAAACTGTACATGTGTTTATACATGAAACAACACACACAGCATAGCTGGGAGCCTACATGTCACGACTTTGATACATAGTAATATATTACACTTTCCTTAACTATCTTGGTATTCTTTTCAAATGCTTCTATTTCTCAAGCAAATTCCTTCAAACAGGAGGAAAACACTTGTTCCTATTAAGGTGTACCCAAACTGTTCCTGGTAGGCAGAACATTTCCAAACTGCTTGTTTTTCTTTAGAAATTTGGGCTTTGATCCAGATCCAAATTTTGTTGCTTAGGCTGCTCTTTAATTCTTTAAGAGGACTGAGTACATAACAGGTATGAAATGTAGGTGTAGATATATTTTGAACTACTGGAATGCAAAAGAAAGTGTCTGGTCAAAAATGTGCTTAGAAGCCTGATTTATCTAAATTGGGGGTAGGCAAATTGTATTTTTTATATTTATATTTTCAAAATTGTGTAGAATAATCCCCATCAGTTGGCCTGAAAATGATCATAGTATGATAAAATTGAACCCATAAACATCTTGGAAAACTAAGAGCCGGAACATGAGGATTTATAATGGAAATTACATTTCAACCATAACTAAAGATATATGGCAAAAAGTTCACTGCAGGATTGGGCAGTAGCAAAAATATGTTGATGAGGGAGAGAACTTGTATTCAAACATAAGTGTCTGGTATGATTACAAAGTTATAGAAAAAGCTACTGTTAAGTAAATTACTTGGTATAATTTGTTCTCCCTTTTAATTTTTTTCCTAGTGAGTCTCCCTATTTCTAAACCTTTTTGTAAGTCTACATTTTTTCCAGTTTCATTTTCAATTTCACTAACTTTTTTGGGCCATATATAGACATACATAGGCAAATTTTGCCCTCAGAGTCATCTTTTTAGCTCTTACTGAACCTGGAGAGCCAAATGCTCACATTTTGAGGGCAGAACTAGCCCTATAAATATTTTTAATGAGTTATTTTTCTGATTTCTGTCCTTTTGCACAGATCTATGCATGTTCTTTTTTTTTTTTCACATTATGCTGATATTCTGATCATACAAAAATACATTGTATTTAATGAAATAATATACATACAGTCCAGTACTTGTTTGATATCTTTTAACCTGAGCAATGCTTTAACTGCACTGATCACCCACTTTATATAGATACATCAAATTTAGTATTGCTGTTGCTTTATCTGCTTCTGACTAGTTTTCTTTGTTTTTCTGCTCTTGTCTCTCATTTTCATCTGAGCCGCTGTTCCAATTGTTCCATGATTGACACACTAGAGAGATTGACAGTTACCCCCTAGTGCCTGCTGTCTGGGGGTCCCATAAGCAATAATGGATTTTGCACCAGAATTTAGCATCAAATATTGGTTTTCAGTGCTAAATCAGAAATGCGGGATGACTGTATCCTCTTTAAAATCATAGCTTTAAACAAAAGCATCCTTGGGATATCTGTAAGCCAAAAATCTATGTACTTAATGTAATCTGAATTTCTCCAAAATTCATAGCAGAGGAAGTTTAAGAGTTTTATTTTTGGTGATTATTCTGGTTAAAGGTATAAATAACCACATAAATACAAGGAAAACTTCTTGTGTGTAAGTGAGGATTCCAAATTTCAGTTTTAACTGAAGAGATAAAAACAGTATAGATCCTATTTTCTACACCAAATCACTGAAAAATTAGTAAGTCCCTTTACTCTTTTAAAGGAGTTGCTATCTTGTTCAAGATGCCTGCTGTAAATGATAGCCATCCTGTATCACATGCATACACACATGTACAGGCCCTTATCCTATGAAGATTGAAGCATGTGCTTAAATTGTGCACTTCAGACCACATTCTCTGGTACACTATGTCCTAATAATGCAAAATGGAAATACCCAGTGGAGTATATCTGCTGCACAGAGGGATATCTCTTCTGGCATAAAACTGTCAGGGGTGACATAGCCCTCTCGTTCCTGATTCCCCCTCACTCTGCAGCAGCTCTCACATGTAGCAGGGCTGGACGGCACCAAAACATAAGTGTCTAAACTGCAATGCAGATGAGAATCCAGCCCTCTGAGTAGTCCAATTGCATATAATGGGGATTCCTCACAGTGCATAAAAGACAAGCATAAGTTGTTGTTGTTTTTAAATATTTTGGGTGGATTTTTTTTTTTTTATCGTGACCCAAGATTGTAAACTCTTTGCCGCACGGACCATCTTTTCATTATGTGTGTGTACAGTGTGTAAGCTTGATTGATGGGTTGGGGCCTCTAGGTGCTAACACAATGCATATAATAATAATTGATTGCATGTAGCATCTGTGTGGTGGACAACATTTTTTTTGTATAGCTGCCAACAGTGGGAATGTAGGGTGCAAACAGAAAATGACTGCTTAACACAGTTTTTAGTCGCTATTTTATTAAAATTGTTTTTATTGCTAATAAAACAATTTTCTGATGAAGTCTATGCCGCCACAATGCAAATAAACTTAAAAAAAATATTTTAAAGCTATTTCTTGGTACAGAAATAGCCAAAATCAAATAGTGAGAATGTTTACAAAAAGAAACTGAAAAACTGATTGCTAACGTATAAAGGAAGAAATAATTAGTTCATTTTGGTATTAATAGGTTAATAAAGGTATAATTGTTATTTTTTATGCAATAACCCAAGTAAAATTCAGTTTACTTAATGTAACTAATTTTGATGTAATAGAAGGAATGTTGTGCATGTCTAAAGTTAATAAATGCAGTTGCAACAACTTCCATTTCAACACTTCTCTATTTTAGTCCTTGTTACTGGTTGAATGCAGATTTACTTAGTGCATAAATAGGAATGCAACTTTAATTCCATTAACTGGCCATCATTGCAGGAAAACTCTCCCTTGCTTATCTCAATCTGGAAATCTTAAAAGCTAAAATAGACAGCCTTTCTCATCATGAATTAATTTAAATCTATTTGAAGATTATTATTCCTGAGGATATTTCTGTCCATAGCTGTCTTGTCACAAATCTTATTCTTACAAGTGCTATGAGTTTCTAATGTAAATCTGATAAACTGGTTTCTAGCAATAAAGATAGTGAAAACCATAAAGATGTTTAATGTTTGATATTTATGCTGAACTGTTGATGCCTTTTTCACAATTTTTAAAGTATTATTAAAAAGGGTTTTTTTGGTAAGGTCTTCTATATTGGATCTCATATTTGCTGACATCATAAATGATTTTACAGCAAGATGTCCACTGCCCTGCAGTAGAAAAAGAAATGGCAGCTTTAATTAAAACATTTATTTTCAAATATCTGTGTAGTGATGAACTTCTTGCTGCTTGAACTTCCAGATTGTTGGGGTGAGCAAAATGGGTGTATGGCCTCTTAAAGAGCTAATTAGGGATGCATTGACTTCTCATGTACAGGACCATTAAAATACCCTTTAGAAGATGGGGTTTTTTTTTTTTCTGTTCTTTTTAAGTTGTATGTGTGTAGTAAACTTTAACCTCGCATTGTTAAATATGGACTTAACACAGAATTTCTATGTTCAAGGCAAGTCATTCCTGTAACTTGAAAATTGCTGTCTCTCAAGTGGAATGAGTGAATATATTTCATTTGCTTTTTTTAAAGAATTAATCTAAAGTGAAATAATTTAAAACAGTGCCATTGTAACAAACTTGTTTATATAAAGGATGCTAATATCATTGCAACATTTTCTTAAAGGATGCCAGACAATTATATGTAGAATATAAAGAAACAAAAATGAAGGCGAGAGAAGATGCCCTGGCTAGAGCTGAACTTGAAACACTTCCGAGTGAGTTTTTAATACTGTCTTAATACACAATCAATGTAATTTATTATAAGATACGTACTATAGAAGATGAATGGGAAAATATGCTTTCATTGTTCTGAAATTTGTTTTGCAAGTTATTTTTGCTGTCTGTTAGTGAAAGAGACTTCTGTGATATGACTTTTTTGAATTTCACTTAATAACCTGTGCTCTCATTTAAATTGGATACAGGTATGTCCGTGTATAAACATAACTATGTGATTAGTCAGAATCAAATATTTGTGCACTGTATAAAACAAATAACTGCTGAATTCCAGTAATTTGGAAAATAGTTTTGCTCTTGTACCAAAAGTACTTCTGAGTTGGATAATTTTTTATAGGTTTATTAAAAAGGTTGTATCTAATAAAATGTAAATTGAAATAAATGTTATTTAACAGTATAGGCAAAGAAACTCAAAAGTAAAGACTTTGTTTATGTTAAGGTATGTTGTTTTCAGAAGTGGCCTCAGGTTGTGAGCCTGTGTGTATTATTGTGTCTGCATATAATTGCAGGTATATTTTATAGTGCATATGGGGTTGATTTCTGTGTGCTATAAAATGCATCCACAGTTACTTGCACCTAAAAAACGTAGATGCAAACTTTGGGTGCAGAGTTGTGACACCGTTGAAATTGGAACCTTAGGGTACTAGATCTCTCTGCTCTCTAAATTCAAGGTGAAAGCAATAAATAACTAGCATGCATATTTTAATATTGAGACTGGGTGATATTCCCTTTTCTAATTCCTTTTTTGATCATAACCAAACTTTTAAAACTTGTTTTCAAAATAAGCTAAAATGTGTGTTTGTTTGAATTGAGTATAATGCTTCTCTATGCATTTTTGTATTTTGGCATGTGTACTAAAAGCTAGTAACCATTGTGGGGTATAGAGTACACATAGGGAAAACCCATAGAAATGTATAGTACAGTCCCATTTGCCCATGGTCTGAGTTTAGTAAAATCAGCAGAGATGACTCAGCATAATTTGGTACCATCTCCCCAAAGCCTGGAGTGTAAAGATCATTCTGCTGTTCAGTAATTATAGGGTGCCAGCCACAAAGTTGGCCAGCTATATACTTCATCTAGCAAATGGTAGTATGAAAATGTGAACACTGCAATCAGTGTTTATCAGTAACGTTATGATATTAGACTATTGTCATTTTGTTTCATTTGAATGATGACCTAGAGCATATCAATTAACAACTTTTAATATTTTGTTAAAAGGACTAGTTTATGGTGCTAGAAGGGCAAATTCAAGTAAGAAAACATTAAAATTATAGTGGTTAGTGATCCTGTGTGTTTATTATTTTACAAATGGCGAATAAACGTTTTTTCAGCATTTTTCTCCTGAGTTCTGGGAGTGCAGAGAGAGGCAAGGGTATTAGTTATGAAACTGAGATTAGTAGAGTTTGTGGTGGAATTTGACACAACCTTAATTGGGCCAATGATACTGAACACTGCTGTTACTGGCTAACCATGTGTTGTCCATCTTATATTTTAAAAATAAATGAATGTGTTGAAGGTTTACAACATTCAGGAGTATAGACACATAACATTACAGAGCATAGACATATCCAGTATGTTACTGAAGTCAGAATATGTTATGTAATAAGAATTCTCCAATGGTTACATGCAAAACAAAAAATCTTTTAAAGTTGTTAAATTCATTGTATACTTCAGAATTAGTATATAAAGGTTTAAAATCCCCAAATGTGCATTTCAATTGTCCCTTTCCTTCTTAATTTTAAAGACCATCAGTGGACTACTGAGTTCATAATAACATTTCTATCTACGTAATTGAGTAAATGCATCTCATGCAGATTAGCAATAGCTGTTTTATGCTGCCTGTTTTTCATGATCTAATTGCTAATTTACCCTCATGTCTGTCTGCTTTACTGCTGAAATTGTGTAATATTCTCTGGGGGATTGAACTAGAACCAGTACAAGGGGGAATTCCATATAACTTGCAAATAGGAGAGAATGCAGCATGGAGGTCTCATTAACATGGGGCATTGCTAGAGAAGATACAAAGTGTGAAAAAGTAATTTCTTGATAAGTAAATATTATCCTACCAGGGAAATCTCTCTCTGCAAAATTTTAGCTTATTCTCTTGACACCTGTGCATGGTTCCTGTTAGCACTTCTCACTATATTCTAAACCTTTTTTCTCCTCATTTCATGTTTAAGTGTAAAATATAATTATAAAATCCTCCATAATGTAGATGTTTGTAAAAATGTGGTTTAAAGAAAGTTTGTTTCTATTATTTATGTAATTATATGTAGCTATGTTTTTTTACTTACACAGCTGTAAATAAGTAAATATTTTAACATTTGAATTTTCTGGTTTCTCCATTTAAATTCATGTGGTTTTTCCTAGCAACCTAACTTGTTACAAGGATACCAGAAGAAAGATACAACACAATTCCAAAGTGCAACTTTATTTGTAGACTTAAAAGTGATTTTTCATTGAACTAATAGTATATATGTAGATAATCCCTGTGGTAAGGGATGTTCCTGTGACCATAGATAGTTCTTGGTCTAAATCCTGATATCAAAGAGGTGATTTATAACTCTAGTTCAGTGGTCACCGGACTGAGTAGCCTTAGGCTTCCCAGGACTAACCAGCTGTCAGTTTTCTTAGTTGGGAACTCAGTTTACTTAAAGAGTTTGAGCAACTACCAAATCACACTCTGGCAGTATATGCTAGTTGGTTTCTCTCCTGTTTTGGGGAGTTTACACCACAGAGTTTCTGAAATTCAAAATTGTAAGGGTCTGCTTTTGAGATGTTGTTTTGTGGGTCTGTTTTTCAGAGAGGCTGAGCACATAATCCCATTTGAAGGCCAACTGAATCTGAAGGTGCTCAGCACCTCCGAAAACTAGGCCTGAGATCTACATCTGCCCAAATGTTAAAATAAAGATATTTGTAAATAAGAATCGAGGGGGTGGGGGGAAATAGACATCATCTCAAAAAGATATACTTTGTTCAGTGCATTTGAGGAAGGGGGAAGGCAAAAGTGACTTTTGAGCTACCTTTCTGCCTCATCCATTCCTGAGGTCATCTGGTCCTGTCTTGACATGTCCTCTACACGAGGCCAGGGTATTGGATGGTGTAGCGCTGACTTTACACCACTGGGGGAAACTCCAGCTATCCACTTAGGGGAACTTTCCAGCTGCAGCTCGAAGCGAGTCCAAGGATCTAGCCCAATGTGTATTTACCTGTTTCTTTGTAGAAAAATAAAACATTTTGCTGTGCAGTTTTGGTTATGACAAACATTTGTCTTCCTTCTCCCTAATAAAAAAAAAATTGAATCCCCTTTTTAACTGAAAAGCTCAACTCAACATTAACCATGGAGTGGCTAGGAACACCTCTAAATCATGTTTCTGGGCAACACTAGTAATAAATCATTTCTCTTTATTTTTGTAGAGGAGAAGAAACCTAAAGTCAAGAAACAAAAGTCGGAATTCCCTATATATACTGCTTCAGAATCTAATGCATATATACCATCATATGAACATGGAGTTTCTATTGAAGAGATTGAGGAACAGATGGATGATTGGTTGGAGAATAAGAACAGAGCATACAAAAAAAAGGCAAGTTAAAATTTCCCTTTACATTTGTCAAGTACATTTAAAAGTTCTTTGAGTGATTGCACATGTGCATTTTGCTCTTGGTATGCGTGCACCCTGCACGCAGTCAGCGGAAATGTTCCCCTCGGTACCTGACGGGGTTGCTTGAGCACACTCTTCTTACCATGTGGCACTGGTACCAGTATAAGGGCCCAGCCAACCCTGAGTTCCCTCAGTTCCTTCTTACTGCCTGTGACGGTCACTGGAACTGCTACTCTTGCTTTTGCAAGTACTATGTGACTGTGTTCTCTTGTATTTTATTGTAAATAATTTAGTGTTATTAAGGACGCTCAAAGGATGCCATACCAGTTCCGAGGATGCCAGTCTCTGCTTTTTCTTTGTTTGCAAACACCTTTCCCATTTCCTCAGTGCTTGGTTCCATATCACCGCAGACTGTTAGGTGTTGAGTACTGAGAAGAGGGATACACCCGCCAGTTTATTTCTACCCCTCTCACGAAGAACTTCTGGGCCAGGAGGTTCAATCTCTCCCCTTATGTGGGAACCATAGAGGAGGTTCCACAGAATTTAAGAGGGAAGGGTTTCTTCTCCCATTATTTCCTAATCCCAAAAGCAAAGGGGAGTCTCAGACCTATCTTAGACCTGTGTCAGCTCCGCAACTATCTCAAAAAGATAAAATTTCACATGGTCACACTAGCGTCTGTTTTTCCCTTTTTGGATCCTGGAGACTGTTACACCACGCTTGATTTAAGAGACCCCTACTTTCATGTATTGATCTACCGAGGGCATAGAAAGTTCCTCAGGTTCATAGTGAAGCACTCACATTATCAGTTCATGGTGCTTCCATTCAGCCTATCTGCAGATCCTCATATGTTCACAAAATATATCGCCATGGTAGCAGTCTTCCTGAGGAGACTAGGAGTGCAAGTCTATCCTGACCTGGACAACTTTGTCAGGAACCAGTTCACCACTGGGAATTTTGCATATCCCTTTCAATCTATGGTGGCATTTTCAGAAATGCTCCCAGTTCCACGCGCAGGGCCAGGTAGGCAGGCAGAGCTTCAGAGTCTCAATGCGTGGATGAGACGATGGTGTAGAGAGGAGGGGTTCACGTTCATTAGGAACTGGGGAAACTTCTGGGATGGGAGGAGCCTATACAGGAGAGATGGGCTCCACCTAAACCAAAGTGGAACCAGACTGCTGGCACTAAACATTAAAAAGGTTGTAGAGCAGTTTTTAAACTAAGAGATGGGGGAAAGCCGACTGCTGCAGAGGAGCGTGTGGATCGGACACAGACTTCTCTTAGGGGAGAGTCTGATGATAGAGAATCTCCAGGTTATAGTCAGGAGCAGAGGACTGAAAAGTATAATGTAAGGGCCGGATCAGATGATAAACAGCCACATAAAAAAGAATCTGGCACATCAGAAAAAGGCAGGCTAATAAACAGGGACAAGTTTTTAAAGTGCTTGTACACAAATGCCAGAAGTCTAAATAATAAGATGGGTGAACTAGAGTGCCTTGTGATAAAGGAGGATATAGATATAATAGGCATCACAGAAACCTGGTGGACTGAGAGCAATCAATGGGACACAATCATTCCGGGGTACAAAATATATCGGAAGGACAGAACAGGCCGTGCAGGGGGAGGAGTGGCACTATATGTTAAAGAAAGTGTAGATTCAAATGAAGTAAAAATCTTAAGCGAATCCACAGGTTCCATAGAGTCTCTATGGATAGAAATTTCATGCGCTAGTAAAAATATAACATTAGGGATCTATTATCGACCACCTGACCAGGACAGTAATAGTGATGATGAAATGCTAAGGGAAATTAGAGAGGCTATCAAAATTAAGAACCCAATAATAGTGGGGGATTTCAATTATCCCCATATTGACTGGGAACATTTCACTTCAGGACGAAATGCAGAGATAAAATTTCTCGATACTTTAAATGACTGCTTCATGGAGCAGCTGGTACGGGAACCCACAAGGGGAGAGGTGACTCTAGATTTAATCCTGAGTGGAGCGCAGGAGCTGGTCCAAGAGGTAACTATAGCGGGACCGCTTGGAAATAGTGACCATAATACAATAGCATTCAACATCCCTGTGGTGGGAAGAACACCTCAACTGCCCAACACTGTGGCCTTTAATTTCAAAAGGGGGAACTATACAAAAATGAGGGGGTTAGTTAGACAAAAGTTAAAAGGTTCAGTGACTAAAGTGAAATCCCTGCAAGTTGCGTGGGCCCTTTTTAAAGACACCATAATAGAGGCTCAACTTCAATGTATACCCCAAATTAAGAAAAACAGTAAAAGAACTAAAAAAGAGCCACCGTGGCTTAACAACCATGTAAAAGAAGCAGTGAGAGATAAAAAGACTTCCTTTAAAAAGTGGAAGTCAAATCCTAGTGAGGCAAATAGAAAGGAGCACAAACACTGCCAACTTAAGTGCAAGAGTGTAATAAGAAAAGCCAAAGAGGAGTTTGAAGAACGGCTAGCCAAAAACTCCAAAGGTAATAACAAAATGTTTTTTAAGTACATCAGAAGCAGGAAGCCTGCTAAACAACCAGTGGGGCCCCTTGACGATGAAAACACAAAAGGAGCGCTTAAAGATGATAAAGTCATTGCGGAGAAACTAAATGGATTCTTTGCTTCAGTCTTCACGGCTGAGGATGTTAGGGAGATTCCCAAACCTGAGCTGGCTTTTGTAGGTGACAAATCTGAGGAACTGTCACAGATTGAAGTATCACTAGAGGAGGTTTTGGAATTAATTGATAAACTCAACATTAACAAGTCACCGGGACCAGATGGCATTCACCCAAGAGTTCTGAAAGAACTCAGATGTGAAGTTGCGGAACTATTAACTAAGGTTTGTAACCTGTCCTTTAAATCGGCTTCGGTACCCAATGACTGGAAGTTAGCTAATGTAACGCCAATATTTAAAAAGGGCTCTAGGGGTGATCCCGGCAATTACAGACCGGTAAGTCTAACGTCGGTACCGGGCAAATTAGTTGAAACAATAGTAAAGAACAAAATTGTCAGACACATAGAAAAACATAAACTCTTGAGCAATAGTCAACATGGTTTCTGTAAAGGGAAATCGTGTCTTACTAATCTATTAGAGTTCTTTGAAGGGGTCAACAAACATGTGGACAAGGGGGATCCGGTGGACATAGTGTACTTAGATTTCCAGAAAGCCTTTGACAAGGTCCCTCACCAAAGGCTCTTACGTAAATTAAGCTGTCATGGGATAAAAGGGAAGGTCCTTTCATGGATTGAGAACTGGTTAAAGGACAGGGAACAAAGGGTAGGAATTAATGGTAAATTCTCAGAATGGAGAGGGGTAACTAGTGGTGTTCCCCAAGGGTCAGTCCTAGGACCTATCCTATTCAATTTATTCATAAATGATCTGGAGAAAGGGGTAAACAGTGAGGTGGCAAAGTTTGCAGATGATACTAAACTACTCAAGATAGTTAAGACCAAAGCAGATTGTGAAGAACTTCAAAAAGATCTCACAAAACTAAGTGATTGGGCAACAAAATGGCAAATGAAATTTAATGTGGATAAATGTAAAGTAATGCACATTGGAAAAAATAACCCCAACTATACATACAACATGATGGGGGCTAATTTAGCTACAACGAGTCAGGAAAAAGATCTTGGCGTCATCGTGGATAGTTCTCTAAAGATGTCCACGCAGTGTGCAGAGGCGGTCAAAAAAGCAAACAGGATGTTAGGAATCATTAAAAAGGGGATAGAGAATAAGACTGAGAATATATTATTGCCCTTATATAAATCCATGGTTCGCCCACATCTCGAATACTGTGTACAGATGTGGTCTCCTCACCTCAAAAAAGATATTCTAGCACTAGAAAAGGTTCAGAAAAGAGCAACTAAAATGATTAAGGGTTTAGAGAGGGTCCCATATGAGGAAAGATTAAAGAGGCTAGGACTCTTCAGTTTGGAAAAGAGAAGACTAAGGGGGGACATGATAGAGGTATATAAAATCATGAGTGATGTTGAGAAAGTGGATAAGGAAAAGTTATTTACTTATTCCCATAATACAAGAACTAGGGGTCACCAAAAGAAATTAATAGGCAGCAGGTTTAAAACAAATAAAAGGAAGTTCTTCTTCACGCAGCGCACAGTCAACTTGTGGAACTCCTTACCTGAGGAGGTTGTGAAGGCTAGGACTATAACAATGTTTAAAAGGGGACTGGATAAATTCATGGTGGCTAAGTCCATAAATGGCTATTAGCCAGGATGGGTAAGAATGGTGTCCCTAGCCTCTGTTCGTCAGAGGATGGAGATGGATGGCAGGAGAGAGATCACTTGATCATTGCCTGTTAGGTTCACTCCCTCTGGGGCACCTGGCATTGGCCACTGTCGGTAGACAGATACTGGGCTAGATGGACCTTTGGTCTGACCCAGTACGGCCTTTCTTATGTTCTTATGTTAATCAACCTCAAGGCCTCTTACCTCTTAGGGCTGCAGAATGAGCTAGCAGACTCCCTGAGCAGATCATTTTCAAGTCACCTCGGGTGGTCTCTTCGCCTGGATGTCACCAGTTGCATTTTCAGCAGTGGGGGACTCCCCAGACAGGTCTATTTGCAAACAAGTCCAACAGATAATGTCACCAATTCTGCTGCCTGCAGGGTTACAGTCCAGGCTTCTCACAGACACTTTCCTGCTATCCTGGATAAAAAAGCTTTGCTATGCTTTCCCCCCCAGTTCTACTCCTGCACTCTAAAGATCAAGCAGGACCACACCCAGGTTATATTAA
Source organism: Emys orbicularis (assembly GCF_028017835.1). Classification (NCBI taxonomy): domain Eukaryota; kingdom Metazoa; phylum Chordata; order Testudines; family Emydidae; genus Emys; species Emys orbicularis. Next base: position 261,860,781 of record NC_088684.1, on the reverse strand, counting down.
TAGCTCCAACGTGGTCCCACTAATACTGGTTTTCCACTCTATTGGATCTCTCAATAGCAACTCCAATCTGACTCCAGTTGCATCCGAATTTGATCTCCCAACAGCACAGTCGGCTGCTCCACCCAAACCTGCAATTCCTTCATTTAACAGCCTGGAAGCTCCATGGCTAAATCCCAGAGAGCAGGCTTGCTTGGAGCAAGTTTTCCATGTCTTATTAAGTAGCAGAAAGCACTTCACCAGGGCCACCTACCTGACAAAATGGAAAGTTCTCTGTCTGTGTTTGTCAAACCGGAGTCTCGCTGATGAACTCGTCCATCCAACATATACTTAACTATCTAGGTTCACCTGGCAGGAATATCAGCTTTCCATCCTTGCATGGATAACTGTTCTGGTTTTTTAAATGAAAAGGCAATCTGATTCTGTAAAGGCCTGGAAAGGTTGTACCCTCAGTTAAGGTAGGATTTTCCCTGTGGGACTTGATCTTGATCTTGTCTATTTATGAGACCACGATTTGAGCCTTTAGCAATGTGCTCCTTACTGCACCGTTTGTGGAAGGTGGTTTTCCTAATTGCCATTACTGCTGCCAGAAGGGTCTCTGAATTGCATGCCTTCTCATCTGAACCACCATACACAGCCGCCTTTAAAAATAAGTCGTACTTATGCCCTCATCTGTGTTTTCTCTATAAAGTAGTTTCAAATTTTAATGTCAATCAATTTATTTACCTGTATTTTACTCCAAACCACACGCAAATAGGGACGAGCAATGGCTACACACATCGGACGTTAGACAGGAACAAACTGGTTCAGCAATCCACCCAACTGTATGTGGCCATAGCGAACAAAAAGAAAGTCTTCCAATCGCCTTACAGAGAATTTCATCTTGGATAACTTCCTGTATCCACGTTTGTTAGGATCTGGTAGGCGTTTCACCACCAGACAAGGTGACTGCTCACTCTACAAGGTTGCAAGCACTCTCAACAGCGTTCCTAGCACAGATCCCTATCCAGGACATTTAAGCAGCAACATAGTTATTGGTGCACACGTTCGCCTCCCATTACGCCATCACCCAGTACTCCTAGCGATGATGCCAATTCAGTCAAGCAGTACTACAGTCTGTGTGTATGTGAACTCCAATCCCTCCGCTTATGTTACTGCTTAGGAGTCACCAAGAGTGGATTGCACATGTGCAATCACTTGAAGAAGAAAAAATGGTTACTAACCTTTCGTAACGGTGGTTGTTTGAGATGTGTTGCATATGTCCATTTCATGACTGGCCCTCCTACCCTTCTACATCAGAGTTTCGGGAAAGAAGGAACTAAGGAGGCTCAAGGTTGGCTGGGTGCTTTATACTGACGCCAGCAGCACATGGCCACAGAGGGCACTTGAGCCACCCCAAAGGTGCCATTGAGGGAAAAAATTCTGGGGACTGTGCAAAGGATACGTACACACCAAGAGTGGAATGGACATGTGCAACACATCTCAAAGAATATCAGTAGGAAAGGATGGTAACAGTTTTTTTTACTTTACATTTAAAATTTTATCTTCAGTTTTATTTTTTTCTGGGTAAGGTCACTGTGACCCCAAGAACCCCTTTATGCCGACTGGCAAAGGGGACATTCAACCCACCATTTTCAGAATATCTAGCAAAACAGTATCTTGTATGGTATCCTATAAAACTGTTGTCACACTGATCATTAATATCATCATGGGTGTATGTACAGGTTATGTACTGTGAGCCTAAGTCTAGGGATTCATGTTCCTTAGCCTCAGTGCCACATCCTATACTTTTGGGGACCCTCACTTCCTCAGTACCATATCCAGACATGACCACTTCTGGTACGCTAGCATCGGTACTGGTTGTCATGGTACCTTTGCTGGTGTTGCCACCTCCCTTGTCTGCTGAGACTGTGTTTTCATAACTCATGTGTACCTTACAGTTATTTTAGAATCAGAGTCCATTGCTGGAGGTTTCTCCTTTGTCTGCAGTATGCAGAGCTCTGCCAGCATCAGAACCTAAGGTGCTGAAGATAAAAATATCTCTGTGCCCAACTTTGCGGGTACTGATGGCTATCTTTCATGTGAGATCTAAGGATCGTCCAGTTTTACTCTTCAAGAATCTTCTCCATTAGAGGAATTTTTATTCATTTGCATCCTCATCTTTGCATAGTAGTTGGAGTCATTCTCCTAGGAGGTTTTCATGGTGACCTGATAGTGCCCTTTATGGAAATCCTTCTTGTCCTAGATCTCATGCTCCAAAAAAGTCTCATATTCCTGGTTCCCACCTTTATGGCACTTACAAGCCCTTACCATTAGGACCTTCTGAGATCCTGGAACCTCAGAGTCAGCAGAAGATGAAGGAGGAATATGATGTCCTATGTATCCCTCTAGGCATATCTTCATCACTGATTAAATTGATTTCTCATTGGGCAAATACATTGACTATAGACAACTTCAGAGCTTTCCGGAACCTCCTTGAAAGGATGGTGGACACCAGCACCTTTCCAGGATCGCCTTAAAAGGCTAAAGATCCACCTGGAAGGTGTCAAGGAAAGAGCTCATAAATTCTTTGGTGTTTTATACCTGATATCCCAGGGTCAGTTAGCTATGCTGATTAATGAAGGCATTCTTGAACCCCGTAAGGATTTATGTCAAGCTCCAGCATCCATCTTGGCAACAACCAAGAAGGCAGATTGCAGATACCAGGTACCACCTGAGGCATCTGAATAACTTTTTTATGCACCTGATGTTTGGTTTGTTGGTTGTAACAGCAGTTCACAAAAAATCTAAGTTGCCTGATCTGCCTAGGTGTATCCTCAGGGACAAAGAACCTAAGGTGATGGATCTGCTGGTGGGGGTGGAGGAGTGGGGGGAGTTTATTCATCTGCTTCTTTACAATTTTGGATAGCCAATTGTCATGCTTTAATGATTAAATATAACTTAATGTAATGGGACAAGGTTTTACTGTTGTTGGAGAGACGTCACTGTTAGGGCAAAGACAGCTCTGCAGGTCTCTCTGGATGCTTCTGACACTGCAGCCTGGTCAATGGCCACTGTGATGAGATGACTGAGAAGAACAGTGTTGTTGTGGTTGTCATGAATTCCTACAGAAGTTCACAGCACTGTTGAAGATTTGCCTTTTGAGGGCCATTTTTTTTTTTAAAACTCCAGAATGGATGAGGCATTGCACTTACTGAAGGATTCCAGGCACAACTTTGGTGTCTCGGTCAATGTTCCTCTTCTGAGAAGGAGCATAAAGGAACATTTTCTAGACAGTGATTTAGATTCCAGTTCAACAAGGGTGTATCTTCCTCAAGAGATTTGCCACAATGAATCATCTCTCATCTTCAGTCTCACCCAGTGAATCTCCCTCTGTTTTATGGGTTATATATTGTCTACTGCTTATGTGTCTAGTACTTATTAATGGTTCCCCCTTCAACCTCCCTGAGTTTGGCTAAGGTTTTTCGAGGTGTACTAGTTGAGCAACACAGCATGGATTTCCCTGTAGAAATTTCTCAGGAGGTACTTTCATTTCTTCCTTGATGTACAGACTTTCTAAATGTCTGCCAAGGTATTTCATTTAGCTAACTACCCACATCAAACACCCTAATGACAGAGGCATCCAAGGTGGGCTGGATGCACCTTTGGACTCTCTAGATCCAGGACATGTGGTCCCAAGCAGAGATTGAGTTGCATAAAAATATGCTAGAGCTCAGAGTATCTAGCCTGCAATGCTTTTCTACCACTCCTTCAGGGTATTGCTACTGAAATTCTGATGGACAACACAATAGTGTATAAACAGGCAAGGGAGAAGGCGGGACCCAGCACTCCAGTTTTCCCCTAAGTCCTATGCCTTTTTCCCAGCTCTCTGTCTCTGGTGCCCCAGCTGCCCATCTCTGCTTCCTGGAGCCATCGTGGCAGCTCGGTCTTGAGTTTAGATGGTTGAGTTCCTCCTTTCCAGAGTGTTAGTAGGGCGTCTTCCTCTGTGTCTCCATGCCTGGGCGCCTGCCATCCCGGTGGTCCTGGTATGCTTATATCCTATTTCTGATCAACTTCCTATAGCCTTCCATCTTCCAGGTTCCCAGAAAGATCATGTCACCTAAACAGAAAGCACTCCATCAATCATGAGTGGAAATTGAGATGTAGAATTAGATCAGATATTTCTAAAATGGGGAGTTCCCTTGGTAGAGCTGTTTGCTTCAAATGTGAACATGAAGTGTCCAGCATTCTGCTCCTGTAATCAGACACTGATAAGTCACTCAATCTCTTGTAAACCCTGCAATGCCCATTAGGCATTGGGTGAAAGTACAGTGGCCACCCATGTGGGAGCAACCCATTGGGGCAGCCTCAGAACAGAACATATGGTCCTCAACTTTCTTTTCACAGCTTCCTGGCCAGTTAAAGCACAGATATCACAGATTGCAATCTATAAATTGAAGTCAGAAAGCAACTGGGGGTTTGTAATATCACTGCTGAATTGCTGAAGACAGGTGCGAGTATTTTTATCATAGCTACATAGGCTTTTCCAGACCATCTGGTGTACTACTGTTATCCCCAGTGATTGGAAGAACAATGTTATTCTGCCTCTGTTCAAAAAGGGTGGTAAGGCAGAATGTAGCAACTGTAGAGATATGCGGCTGCTAGCTTCTGGGAAAGTCTTTTCTCCCATGTTAGCATCTTGAATGATACACTTCGTGGCAAAGGCCAGAATACTCAATACAGCTTTAGAGCTGGTGGTTCCATTGTTGATCAGATCTTTACCTTGAGACAGCTTTTTAAGAAGATGGCTGAATTTAATAAGCCATGTGTGGCACTTTTTTTATATAAAGACTTCCATCAGGCCTTTGATCAGTATATCAAGTAAGTTTGTGGGATCTGATGAGGTGACTTGGTGTCCCTGGGAAGATAGTATCATTAATAGAAGAGGTCTATAATGGAATAGAAAGCTCTATTAGAGTTAATGATAGATACACAGCATAGTTCCCTGTGTCCATAGGAGTTCAGCAAGGCTGCGCTCTATTATCATCGTTCAATAGCAGCATTGATTAGTTGATAGATAAGCTTGACAAAGCAGCTGTTGGTGGCATTGGGCTGAACACAGTTCTGTTTTGAGATCTCGAATATGCCAATGATGTTGTCTTGTTGGATCAGTTTGGTGAATTGCTGCAGCTGCTGGCCAATCTGGTTGGGCTAAAAGCAGTGTGTGTTGATCTGGTTATTTATCTGGATAAAACTAAGTTCTTGACCATTGCCCATCAAGCAGCCTCCAGGTCCAGATTATGATCAGCTCAGTATTAAATCTGTCTGGACTGGCCATCCAAGTACGTGGCAACTGTCAAATATCTGAGCAGCATCAGAGTGTTGGAAGATGCTAAAGAGGTGGACATTTATAGAGCAGCAACTTCAACTATTTTGGGGACTCCTCAGCGGCCTCTGTGGGGAAGTCATGACATCAGACTTTCTACAGAGTTGAGGGTCTATAGACTCATGGTCATACCAACTGTGTTGTACTTAAGTGAAATATGGGCAATGAGGAAGGCTATAGAAGAACACCAGATGAGTATTTTTTAATTCTTCTTGTCTTCATCATCTGCTCCATATTAAGTGGCACAACAAGATCACAAATATAATTACTGCCAATCAGTGAGAGCTTATGGAAAATAGCTCCTGTCAAACTAATTTGATATTTTTTTTTATGAGATTATAAGTTTGGTTAATAAGACAGGAGTATTAGTGTAATATACTTAGATTTCTGTAAGGCATTTGACTTGGTACCACACAACATTTTGATTAAAAAACTAGAACTATATAAAATTAGCATGGCACACATGAAATGGATTAAAAGCTGACAAAGTGATCGGTCTCAAAATGTAATTGTAAACAGGGAATTATCATGGAGCGGGTTTGGTTAGGGGTACAGCTGGGATCAATTCTTGGTCTAATGCTATTTAACATTGTATCCAATGACCTGGAAGAAAACATAAAATCATCACTGATAAAGTTTGCAAATGACCCCAAAATTGGGGGAGTGGTAAATAAGGAAGAGGACAGGTCAGTGATACAGAGTGATCTGAATCGCTTGGTAAACTGGGGGCAAGCAAATAATATGCATTTTAATATGGCTAAATGTAAATTTATACGTGTAGGAACAAAGAATGTAGGCCACATTTACAGGGTGAGGGACTGTATCCTCGGAAACAGTGACTCTGAAAAAGATTTCAGAGTCTTGGTGGATAATCAGCTGAAAATAACCCACCAGTGCAATGTTGTGACCAAAAGGGCTAATGTGATCCTTGGATGCATAAACAGAGAACATAGCCATACTGGGTCAGACCAAAGGTCCATCTAGCCCAGTATCCTGTCTTCCGACAGTGGCCAATGCCAGGTGCCCCAGAGGGAATGAACAGAACAGGTCATCATCAAGTGATCCATCCCCTGTGGCCCATTCCCAGCTTCTGGCAAACAGGCTAGGAACACCATCCCTACCCATCCTGGCTAAGAGCCATTGATGGACCTATCCTCTATGAATTTATCTAGTTCTTTTTTTGATGTAGCAGTGGTGAGCATTGAAGAGGGATTTGAAGGAGGACAAGGCAGTTGCCTTATGGATCAGTTCTGGGATGGTGGTCAGTTCTTCAAGAGCAATTCAGAAACATGCTTGGAGACTTTAGTGTGAGAAGCTGACAAATGGGTGGATGAGATGGGAGCTGAGGAAAGGGGTGCCTTTTTCACTGTATTGGTTTAGAGTTGAAGGAGTCCAGGAGTTTCCTGACTTCCATCTAGGATCCTGATGCACCTTTGAGTCTATATTGAAATACCCAAATGGATGGATTTTTCTGTCTTATGATAACAATAAAGATCAGGAATTATTCTTTGGTACCCATCTCCCTTCCAACTGTCTCACTAGCCTCCACTGTCTTTTCCACACAGGGTGATACAAAATAAATGTGCTTTTTATTATATTCTGCATTTCCATATAACTCTTGTGCACTTTATCATTCTGTGTATTGGACAATATGAACTGAAGTCTGAAGGAGGAACTCATTCCCCACCATGCAGTAGCATGGGCTGCTCTCTATCCTGATTCAAGCCAGAGAATAGAGATATGAGGGGGCAAAGTGATGGCTTCTGGAACCCTAACTGAGAATTGTCTAATTTTGTAGATGTTTACATTTTCTGCTTGCTTCATTACTGAAAATTTAAATTTTGTAGGGATTCTCAAGTTTAGCTATGCACAGAAACATTTTTAATACAGGAGATATTATTTTGAAGCTATTGTTTAGCGCTACCAAATAAAAATAAATCATTCATATTCTACTAGCTAAACATTTTTCAAGGCACCTAGTACATTCTTTTCATAGAAGTTGATGACAGGTAAAATTGTGTATAGTTGGTTATCTAACTCTGGAATGGGAATTCATGCAATATCAGTGTCATCTGTTTTTAAATCTGGTTCCCTAAATGGGATGAGTCAATTCCCAAGGGAACAGCATAAGTAATACTGAAATCACTGAATTAACATAACTAGGCATCTTAGTGTCTGAATTTTTGGAGAACATCATTGTAAAGGACTTTTTTGTGACGTTGACTTTATCTTCCAAGCAACATGACATTCAGAGGAATTACTGAATTGGAAAGTTCCATAAAAAAGTTACCTGTTAAATAATGAATGTCTTCAGATGATGCACTGAAACATTTGTTTCTAAAATTTTGTTTCTTTGGTTTTCATTCTGATGTACAATTAAGTGTCTGGATTTTCTTCCGATCAGCTCATCAGAAGGAAGGTACAAGCAGCTTCCCTTGTTTAGATTGAGCTTCTACTTTAGTCTTTAGGTGAATTCTGGTGATGGATAAACAGTGCTGTGTATATACTTTTGTTGGGATTTAGAGGATATTTAAAGGATATAAATGTCACAGTTTGTATCCTGCTTCATCACATCAGTTTGTTGCTCTGTATATACTATTAAGCCACCTATCATATTACTTTGTAGCCATTTAATCCTTTACCTTCCTGTTACCTGTCTAACATGTCTTCAGATCACTTTTAACTAGACCTGGGAGAATGAAGGGGAAATTATTAGTGTACATGTTTTGTTACATCTGAATTATTATTTGATCTGATTTTTGTTCTGTTTTGTTATCTTTTCTGCAAACATTAATGCAAATAGATTTTTTTTATCCGAATATCAGGAAAGGAACTTTTATTCATGCCCAAAGTGCACATCCAGATACTCCAACATGGCTTTGTGTATTTGGGAATGAACATAGTATTAGAAGGGAGGAAGAGACTAGGAGAGTGGGAGATCCAGTGATTTTGAAAAATAAATAAATGCAATGAAGTGATCCTTGAGATCTTTCTTACTTTGTCCAGTAAAGCAGAAATGCCACACACACATCCCTCCCCCGGCATCAGTGGATGGGGGAACTTGATGGGGCCAGTGGTGAAAGGGGGATAGTGCCTGTAGCAAGGGGGGAGACACTTTCCAAGGGACAATCGATAGCACCTTCCCCTGGGAGTCTCTGGTACCCATTGGCCATCAGGGGGAGAAGGGTGCTGATTGGTCAGCATTCCCAGCTCCCAGGATTTAGCCCAGTGCAGGGACACGTAAAGCCTCCTTTGGCTCCTTTCCAGCAAAGAAAAGGTTACTCACCAGCCTCCAGCAGCAGCAACAGGAGTTGTCCAGATGCAGAGGGATCCTGGGGCCGCTTTCCCCAGGGGCAGAAGGTCTGCTGCAGTGGGGAGGGGGACCACTGTGTGGGTGATACCTCTGCCCATCCATCCCAGCATGGGGGCTCTGCCGTCAATCAGAGCAGGGAGGGATTCCATACTGACTCCTTCCCTGCCCAAGGTGGGGAGGCGGAGGGCTGCATGGGGAGGCTGCTGGGGCCATTGGGCCCTGAAGTGGTGTAGCCCTGGTTGTGCCTGTGACCGTGCCCCACCTCCCCTTGGAGTGGGGGAACCTGAGGGCCACATGGTGCTGCTACAGCAGCTGGGAGCTGGGTTTGTTGCCATGCCCCCTCCCCCGCTCTCCCTGATTGAAGGAGAGGGGGCTGGGAGTCGTGTAGTACGTGTGCTGCGGACCTGCAGGATTGGTCGAGGCTACGCGCGGCTCATGCGGCGCCTCATGGTCTCAGACACCATCCGATGATCCAGGGACATCTACATCTAACACATCACCGGCCAGAGTGACATCGTTCTTCGACTATGAGAAAGGGACCAAGAGACTTTCTCCGTTGGATCATATGAACTGGAACCATAAACTCCCTAAACATTAAATCTCACCAAATGAGGGTCAATCCATCCTCCTCATCATATCCACTCATTATACTCCACACTCCATAGCCACTTTATGAACTTCATACCCTCATATCTCAATGTCTGTACTTTGACCCATCAACCTTTTACCCCCAATCGGGGATATTGCAGATTATGTATTCCTTATGCCACCCCATCTTAAACCAAACTTTGCACCCTCGTTAATCTGTACGTTATTCCCCGATAACCAGAATCTTCTATGCTTAAACTCTGTACCATTCACCTTTTTTTTTTTTTTTTTTTAACATCTTAATAAAATTTTTAAATTTGCTTTGGTGGCGATGAAGGCCCTGGCTCTGTATTCCTGGGCTTGCCCTGCTGTAGATAGCTCTAGGGCAGTGGTTCTCAAATGTATTTTATTGCGCCCCCCTTCTTTGTGTCTGCAGGATTTTACTTCTCCCCCGCCACACAAATACATGTACCGACATATGCAGCAGCAGGGCTCCACTTGAATTGGTTTCAGCTTTTGTTTTTCACTTGAGTTTTTTCCTGTTGCACGAACAAGCCAACAATCCATTGTAATAAGAGCAAAAGCAAAACTGCGATTGTGGTGCCTGCTTACAATTTAATGTGCACAGTGCATCGTAGCAAACGGATTGACGTACAGATGGCAATGTCTTTGTATAATGCTATGCAAGCTTAACAGAAATCCATCAAAATGCACAGCGCCATCTGACGACCTGATACATCTGGAGGAATCATCTTTGCTAATTATTCTTTGCTCTGGGTAAAATGTGCACAGTATGTTCCCCCTCTCCCCCTCACCCCAAAGCTTCTCATGCCCCCACAGAATATATTCCGCACCCATCCAGGGGGGCTGCCCTCCCAGTTTGAGAACCTCTGCTCTAGGGAAACTCCTCTCCCCAGTCCCCGACCTGTGGAGGGGAGAGGCTAGGGATCACGCAGTGCCTCTATGGTGGCTGGGAAGGGCCCTGTGTCCTTGGGTGGCCCTGCCAGGGCTGGGTCTGTTGCATTGTGTCTCTCTCCTCTCTTCCCCCCCCCCCTCCCGTGTGTACAGGAGGAGAGGTCATGGGTGTGCCCCCCCAACTCTGGCTTCTGGTGTGGGGAGGGGGAAAGGCTTGTGGGGCCTTAGCCAAGGGTACAACCAGTAACCCAGCAGGTGCCTGCTCCAGAAGCCGTCTCTTCTGTACCATCCCTTCCCCCTCCCCCACACACAGTGAGGCAGCAGGAGTCAGGGCATAGATAGTAGGGGTGCTCTCCTGTAGGCATGGGAGGGGATACACTATGCCTTAATGGAGGCAGTGAGAGTTGTGGCCTTAGAGGCGGGCGAGGGTTCATTTGGGCAGCTTTTCCAGGAATTTGTGGGCTTGGGAGCGCAGTCTCCATGCGGGAGGATGTGCTCAGTCTTCACAGGAAGGGAGATCAGACAAGGATCAATGGCCTGCAACAGGCCCAGAAGGAGTCAGAAGAGGAGGAGAGCAGCTGGACAGGAGCCGGGACCTCAGCAAGCACAGTTCACTTTGCGATGGTGGTGAGTCAGAGGAGTGTATTCCCCCTCATACAGGTGGTCCACGGGATAGATTCAGGCTCTGAATTTAAGGATATTGAGGGTCCAAGCCCCAGTGAGGTGGATAAGAATGACAAGGAGTGGGTGAGTGGGCCTGGGCCTCACTCCCATAACCTGTCAACAAGTTCATCAGGCATCTTCAGGATGTGGTGGTGGGCAGGGCTGGATTAAGACCTTTAGAGGCCCTAAGCACTGAAAAAAATTATGGTGCCCCCCCACATGTAATTCAAAATAAAAACAATACTATACCGTAAAATAAAATTGTATTTTTTGAAATGACGCAAAACTTTAATGTATGCTGAAATTAAAATAGCTTCTTTCTAGATTTTATGATTGCAAAATTCTGGATAAGTTCATCGAAGCTGACTCAACGAAGCATGTCCGCTTCCATACACTATAGGGAAAGTGAATCAAGTCTGTCCTGACACATTGTTGTTCTCTGAGGGTTTTTTATTCTTTTCAGATGAGAAAAAGAGCGTTCTGCGGAGCAGTTAGTAATCATCAATGTTAGAAAAATATGTAGTGCGATCTCTACATTTGGAAATACACATTGTATTCCGTCTTTCAATATTGTGTCATGAAGATCAATGTGACTGAATTTCATTTTTCCTGTTTCATTAAACTTTGCACGCATATAACAGTGGAACTGCCGTACTTCTCCACAGAGATTCATGTTCAAGTCAATAGGGTATGAGTCAACTAGTTTTTGGGAACCTTGTGAATATTGTTCGTCAGATCATAGAATCATAGAATATCAGGGTTGGAAGGGACCTCAGGAGGTCATCTAGTCCAACCCCCTGCTCAAAGCAGGACCAATTCCCAACTAAATCATCCCAGCCAGGGCTTTGTCAAGCCAGGCCTTAAAAACCTCCAAGGAAGGAGATTTCACCACCTCCCTAGGTAACGCATTCCAGTGCTTCACCACCCTCCTAGTGAAATAGTGTTTCCTAATATCCAACCTAGACCTCTCCCATTGCAACTTGAGACCATTGCTCCTTGTTCTGTCATCTGCCACCACTGAGAACAGCCGAGCTCCATCCTCTTTGGAACCCCCCTTCAGGTAGTTGAAAGCAGCTATCAAATCCCCCCTCATTCTTCTCTTCTGGAGACTAAACAATCCCAGTTCCCTCAGCCTCTCCTCATAAGTCATGTGCTCCAGACCCCTAATCATTTTTGTTGCCCTCTGCTGGACTCTTTCCAATTTTTCCACATCCTCCTTGTAGTGTGGGGCCCAAAACTGGACACAGTACTCCAGATGAGGCCTCACCAATGTCGAATAAAGGGGAACAATCACGTCCCTCGATCTGCTGGCAGTGCCCCTACTTATACAGCCCAAAATGCCGTTAGCCTTCTTGGCAACAAGAGCACACTGTTGACTCATATCCAGCTTCTCGTCCACTGTGACCCCTAGGTCCTTTTCTGCAGAACTGCTACCTAGCCATTCGGTCCCTAGTCTGTAGCAGTGCATAGGATTCTTCCGTCCTAAGTGCAGGACTCTGCACTTGTCCTTGTTGAACCTCATCAGGTTTTTTTTGGCCCAATCCTCTAATTTGTCTAGGTCCCTCTGTATCCGATCCCTACCCTCCAGTGTATCTACCACGCCTCCCAGTTTAGTGTCATCTGCAAACTTGCTGAGCATGCAGTCCACACCATCCTCCAGATCATTAATAAAGATATTAAACAAAACCGGCCCCAGGACCGACCCTTGGGCCACTCCGCTTGAAACCAGCTGCCAACTAGACATGGAGCCATTGATCACTACCCGTTGAGCCCGACGATCTAGCCAGCTTTCTATCCACCTTACAGTCCATTCATCCAGCCCATACTTCTTTAACTTGGCGGCAAGAATACTGTGGGAGACTGTATCAAAAGCTTTGCTAAAGTCAAGGAATAACACATCCACTGCTTTCCCCTCATCCACAGAGCCAGTTATCTCATCATAGAAGGCAATTAGGTTAGTCAGGCACGACTTCCCCTTGGTGAATCCATGCTGACTATTCCTGATCACTTTCCTCTCCTCTAAGTGTTTCATAATTGATTCCTTGAGGACCTGCTCCATGATTTTTCCAGGGACTGAGGTGAGGCTGACTGGCCTGTAGTTCCCCGGATCCTCCTCCTTCCCTTTTTTAAAGATGGGCACTACATTAGCCTTTTTCCAGTCATCCGGGACCTCCCCCGATCGCCATGAGTTTTCAAAGATGATGGCCAATGGCTCCGCAATCACATCCGCCAACTCCTTTAGCACCCTCGGATGCAGCGCATCCGGCCCCATGGATTTGTGCTCATCCAGTTTTTCTAAGTAGTCCCGAACCACTTCTTTCTCCACGGAGGGCTAGTCACCTCCTCCCCATACTGTGCTGCCCAGTCCAGCAGTCTGGACCTTGTTTGTGAAGACAGAGGCAAAAAAAGCATTGAGTACATTAGCTTTTTCCGCATCCTCTGTCACTAGGTTGCCTCCCTCATTCAGTAAGGGGCCCACACTTTCCTTGACGTTCTTCTTGTTGCTAACATACCTGAAGAAACCCTTCTTGTTACTCTTAACATCTCTTGCTAGCTGCAACTCCAAGTGCGATTTGGCCTTCCTGATTTCACTGTTGCATGCCTGAGCGATATTTTTATACTCCTCCCTGGTCATTTGTCCAATCTTCCACTTCTTGTAAGATAAGTCCATATCGTTTAGAAAAGAAAATCTTCTTGATACTACTTTGTACACTTCACCTCTCCTCTTCATATGAGCTTCAGGTGTATCAATTATAGCGTAGTAAGTAGATACGCGAAATTTGTCTCTAGGATTCAATGCTGTTTCTCTTGCACTGCTATCATTTGCTTGTTTTTTCCTGGTTCGCTTGCAGGACTGGGCTTCTTTCTAGTTAGTATCAGGCAAGATATCTTTTGATATGTCTTCAAATCTTTCAAAATCATTCCTCAAAGTGTGTAAGTGGTCTGCTAATGATTGACAGAGGTCTGCACATGTTTTCAAATCCAATTCTTTTTCTTGGAGAGCTTGACTTGTGTGGTAAAAGTGTTGTAAAATTTCATTCCACATGGTCAACATGAATACAAACTCTAGTTCTTGTATCTTGTTTGCAATGTTTTCTGCCTCTCGTATAAGTTCTCCCTTTTGTGATTGGTCTTCAACTATACTTTCTAATGCATACATGACAGGATCTGATTTCCTCGCATTATTTTGATCGACGTTAGTAGGATGCCCCCCTGGTTTAAGTGGGGATAAGTAATAAAAAGAGAACAGAAAAACGGGGGAAGAGTGTGTAGTGGAGTGTAAGGAAGTCTAACAAAGTTCCGATTTTTCCCATGATGACTACTTTGATGCTTTTTTTGAAATATCAAATATCAATTTTTTTTTTAAAAAAACCCTTTTTTTTTTTGGGGTGCCCCCTGCTTTGCTGGTGCCCTAAGCACGTGCTTAGTCTGCCTATTGGGTAATCCAGCCCTGGTGGTGGGTTCTCCAGCACCCCGCAGATACTGATAGAGGGATTGCAAACCTGGGCCCTCAGGGGCAAGGCCCAGGTCACTCCTTTCTTGGACACTCCCCCCCCCCAAGGGATGTAGGGTGACCTGGTAAAATCACTGGCATTAGTGGCCTGTAGGTGGGGCAGCCTGCCTGACAAGAATGGGGCCCTCTCAGAGGAGGGGTGACACTCACAAGTTTGGTGTGGGACTGATATCCTGCAAAGGAATACGGAGCAATTAGGGAGTTCCTGTCCTTCACCAGGTGACATCATTCCTAATGAAACCCAGGCAGGAGACGTAGCAGGTAACATCTCTAGAGCTTATGTGCGGGGATAGCCCATTGGTCTAAAGGGTTTAAGGAAAAGGTTGGATAGGGGAACTCGTGAATTCATTTACCATGCTGTTTAGAGAAGAGCAGACAGAGTTGGGGCGGAAGGAGGTGGGGGCAAATAGCATTGGAGGAAAAAAAAGATGAGGACAAATCCCACAGACCTAACATGACTCAAACTCTTGAAATGGTCAGCAGCCTTTCGCATTTACAGTAGAACCTCAGAGTTCCGAACACCTTGGGAGTGGAGATTGTTTGTAACTTTGAAATGTTCCTAATGCTGAACAAAACATTATGGTTGTCCTTTCAAAAATTTACAACTAAACATTGACTTTTAATACAGCTTTGAAACTTTACTATGCAGAAGAAACATGCTGCTTACAATCATCTTAATTTAAATGAAACAAGCACAGATACAGTTTCCTTACCTTGTCAATTTTTTAAGCTTGCCCTTTATTTTCTTAGTAGTTTACGTTTAACACAGTACTGTATTTCAGTTGCTTTTTTTTAGTGTTTGTTATCCTTGAGGAAAAAAATGCCAATGCAAAAGTCCACCAATTTAAATGTCCATTCAAATAGCACTAAAAAAAATGCTGTTGCAAAATATACTGGCACTAGTCTTTATGACAATTTAAAAAAAAAGTATCCAAACTTAACTATCCTGCTTAAGTACTACAGGATAAACTATGTAGACTTGAAAAAATCTTTAATGTTACTCCGCTTGAGGTTGCTAACATGCTTTTTTGCTGCCAACGTGCATAGCTCTTGAACCATCATTAGGTTCATCGGTATGGCTTCAGGCTGTTGTTCAAGCCACTCTTCTGTTTGCATGTGTGGGAACTTCTTGGTGGTCTCGCCCTCCTTCTTGTCACTTTCACTGTCAGTGTCATTGTTCATCATACCAATTCAGTTATCTCATGGTAGCTTGTATCAATGATTCATGTTTTCCAGAATGCCTTGCCATTGACTGAATGAGGCTTATAATGTTTAGTGGCAAAAACAAATACAAAATGCTTCCATCTTTTATCAATAGATTTTCAATGGCAGGGTGAGGTGGAGCATTATCCATCAGAGCACAACTTGGATAGGTAATGATTTTGACATAAAGTAGTCTTTCACAAGTGGAACAAAGTGTTTAAAAAACAGTTGGAGAAAATGCCTTTATCCATCCAAGCACTGCACTGGCTGTAGTAATGGACAGGTAGAGCTGACATAGTGACGTTTGCAAAGCAGTGAGGTTTCACACTTTTGTGAATGATGGAAATCCCCACTTGTGTTAGAAGTAGCCATTAGCGTGACCCGATCTTTACTGGCTTTGAAATTCTTCACTTGGTTTTCTGAGCTGTCTGCCAGTGTCTTGTTTGGAAGCAGGTGCCAGTACAGGCCCATCTTGTTGCAGTTAAACTCTTGGTCCCAGGTAAGTTCATGCTGTTCAATAAATGATTTGAAGGTGTTGTTAAATTAACCTGTGACATTAGAGTCAGCTGTCAGTGACTCTCCTTGCATCCCCAACTGCTGTATTCCATGCCGATTTTTGAACCGACAGAGCCACCCTGGGCTTGCTTTAAAGTGGTCCTCTCCTTTGTCTGGATATATTTCTCGGTAGAGTAACTTTGTCTTTTCTGTAACCATCACACTGCTTATAGTAGTTCCTTTTGATCTTGTGCAAACCACAGATGGATTGCCTTATTAAAATCAGCAGCATCGGCTTTGCATCCAATACACCAGCTTTTTACTGCTCTGCTGTCTTTGACTTCTTTTCAAGTTGCTTTTTTTTTTTTCTGGCTTTTCTGAATATCTGTGATGGTTGATTTTACTGCTATGTTGTTGAGGCTAATACCATTGTTGAGCTTTTTTAATATTTCTAGCTTTGTGTCAATTGAAAGTGTGACACGTTTGCACTTCCCATTGCTTGTTGTTGTGCTTAGTCATACAGTATTTGCCCTCCCCTTTTTTTTTTTTTTGGTCTCTGCTGCTGCCTGATTGCGTACTTCCGGTTTCAAATTAGGTGTGCAGTTGACCGGTCAGTTTGTAACTCTAGTGTTCATATCTCTGAGGTTCTACTGTATGTGAGCATAATTTGTGTGAGGAGCCCTGAGAGGTGTATTTCCTTCCTCAAGTATGAGGACTTAATAGCAAGAACTTATGCTACATATGGTGGGGTAGCATGTTTAAGGTATGACAGAAAATTTAAAGGGCAGCAGAGAAGCATGATTTACCCTGAGGGGTAAAATAGACCAGGAACTTGGGATTGGAGGTATGACTCCTTATCACCTTGCCCAGCTGGCATTCACAGGCAGCAGGTTGCCAATACCAAAACCTCATTTTCAAATTTGGCTATAAAAGCCAATGTGTACTTTGCATTAATGATGGGAAACGTTTTTGTACTCACGAGAGGAAAGTGAAGGTGAGCAGATATTCTCTCCAGAATGTCTTATTTCCCTCTTCCCTCCGCTTCCCTGTCCCCCATATTTAGGTGGAAAGGACTGTATCTTCCATCTCTCCCCATTGCTTATATTTGTACTGTAGTGTACCAGTCTAAATGTAGTTTGTAGTTGTGCTCAGCACACAGGTAGTTTTAGAATTAGGCAATCTTTATGATTTTTTAAACACAAACCAGACCCAGAAATTTTATCTCTGCTAGCAACATGTCATCCTTAATTATCACATGTATGTGGTGACACACATGTAGCATCACAAAAGCATAATCTTTAGATGCTGAAGAGACTTGCAATTTTGGAATGATTTATAGTTAAATTAAGGTCCATATAATTTAAACTAAATAAATCTGACAGGAAAACTGTTTTTATTCTTGTACATCGTCAGAGTTTTGTTGTTTTTGTAGTAGTTTTTAGTGTTTGTAGTAGTTTCTTAGGATTAAGAACTTTGGGGTGCTGCTTTGGCGGTTTCCTGCCAAACCCCCAACCCGAGCACTCACGCCTGGGTACTGGATTATGGCAAAGATGCCGAGATTCAAAATCTGTGCTTCCTGACGCCGCATGTTTTCTGTCAGCAACGAGCACTAATGCTGTGTCTACTGCTTGGGGAAAGCCCACGTCCCATTCAGGTGCAGTATCTGCCTTTCCTTCCCTGCCTGTACCTGGGAAGGGTAGGCCCTCCGCCTTAAGAAGTACCTCATGGAGGTCGCCATGGGGCTGCAGTCGGATCCTGGCTGGGGGACACCCCCCTCCGCCCTCATTTCCTCCTCATCCTCTTCCGCCCCCGCCAGACATCGGTCTGAGCAGTCCTGGAGCGTGCCTCCTACCGTGCAGTCCCAGTTCAGTTCCACCGGTACCAGCGCTCTGGGCCCCACACAGGGGCCTAGCCACAAGTCATGGAAAAATGTGCATAAGCATGGCAGTAAGTCTTCCTCCAGATCCAAGAAAGACGCTGCATTGTCCACAAGTTCCTGCCATGGAGGAGCGGCGCGTTCCAAGGCCTACAAGAGCAACAAGAAGTCGCATTGCTTGCTGGATCTGCGAGTCCCTGAGCAGTGTACTCCTCCTGCATCAGTTCTACCGATGGCCTGTGAATCGTCAGTCCCAAGACAGGTTCCCTTACCAGCTCCAGTTCTGTCCATGACTCCGGGGAGACTGGAATGTGCTCCTGGACCTCATGAATTGTTTGCCTTAGAGGAATAAGGTTTCCATGTGCTCTGGTCCACTTTCCTGCTAAAAGGGCCCTCTCTCCTACATCAGATCTGACACTCTGGTCATTTTCATTACAACACACCTCTTTTTGTCAGCTCCATTGGCACCTCCATTTGTACCGGACTCTGGTTCCTCCAAGTCGAAGGACTAGGATAAGCATGGTCCACTTCTGTTCCAAAGGTATGCCTGCCTGAAGGTTCCGTTGGCGCAGTGGCAATACCCTCCAATGCCTTTGCTTAGGAACCACTGGTACCCAGCTCCATGGGCACCGCCACAGCAACATCAGGATCAACAAGGTTGGCCATATTGGAGATCATGGCCCAATATCAAGCTTCAGAACCATCCCGATCTGCCCGGGAGGAGTTCCCCATTTTCCTGCCCCATCCTTCATCAAGTAGACATTCAGAAATGGGGCTGGATGATGCATCAGTAAGCCCAGCTCCAATGGTACCGCCAGATCTGAAGAGGCTTCCCTCATCGTCCCCGGACACAGCTGTGTTGTTGACGCCTTCCTCTCCTCTGATGACTATCGTCAATTTCAGGAGCTGCTAAGAAGAATAACTAATGCTCTTCAGATTCCCATTGAAAGAGGTGCAGGACAGACAGCACCAACTACTAGACATTTTATATCTATTGGTACCGGCCAGAATGGTTCTACCAATCAACGATGCCATTCACCAACTGGCATGTACTGTGTGACATACCCCAGCCACGTGCGCCCCCACCATGAAGTGGGCAAAAAAGAGATACTGTGTCCCCTCCAGTAGGTCTGAGTTTCTGTTCTCCCACCTTCTGCCTAATTCCTTGGTGGTTCACAGGGTGGGCCAAACAGCAGCATTCACACTCCCATCCCTCTGACAAGGAGGGGAAGAGGTTAGACCTTGAGGGTAGGAAGGTCTTTTCCTCGGCCAGCCTCCAGTTCCATATTTTGAACTACCTTGACTTTTGAACTATGGCCAGATGGCGGACTTTGTGGTCAAGCTACTCCAGCAGGATTGTGCCTGCTTCCAAGCTATTTTGGAGGAGGGCAAGTTGGTCACTAGAATCATATTTGAGACTGCAGTTGATTCCGCAGACACGTCCTTGTATACAATGGCGACTGGAATCGTCATTAAAAAAAAATCCTGGTTACACTTCTCAAGCTTTCCTAGGGAGGTACAGAGCACAATTGAGGACCTTTGATGAATTACACCTCTTCAGTCAGAAGACGGATGATTCCTTACCCACACTGAAAGACTCTAGAGTCACCTGTGATCGCTGGGCATTTATACGCCAGCGCCCAAATGAAAATTTTGTTGCCTGCTCTCTACACAATGCTACAGAGCTCCCCTGTTCTGCCATTTGCGAGCCTCGACCTAAGGACCCAAAGGAAGAAAGATCCTGTCTGACTGGTACACCAGAGCAGTCCTCCATGCAGCATAGTCAATCTTCGCGTAAGCGATATTTCTGAGTGCATCTAGAGAGCCATCAACCAGTTTGCACCCCAACACTCTTTACAGCCATCCCTTTAGAGGGCCATCTCAATCTCTTTCTGCTAGCATGGAGTGCAATAACAATGGGCAAGTGGGTCCTGGAGGTCATTTGACTTGGCTATATGATCGAGTTTATGACGCTACGTCCTCCACATCCCCCACCCTGGTCTTGTCTCAAAGTCTCCACAAACTTTCAGGGCACAGGGTTCTCTTCCAACTATTTCCTGGTGCCCAAGAAGAAGGGGGAATGGAGACCAATCCTGGATCTCTGGTGCCTCAACCTTTCCATTTGCAAGCCAAAGTTCCGTATGGTCAAGCTTGCGGCCATCATTCCCTCACTAGAAAAAGGCATGTGGTTTATGGCTCTCGATATGCAAGACGCCTACCTCCACATTGATATCCACATGACCCACAGATGGTTCTTGAGGTTCACGATGGGTCTTCGGCACTTCTAGTACAGGGTTCTCCTTACCACTGCTTCATGAGCCTTTGCAAAGGTTTTCCCTGTGGAAGCAGCTCACCTCTGAGGGGAAGGAGTCCTTGGCTTGCCCTACCTGGACGACTGGCTGCTGGCAGTGCGGTCTAGAAGGGAAACTCAAGAATTGACATCCCAGCTCCTTCTTCTCCTCTCCTACCTAGGGGTGCATGTGAATGTCTGTGGAGTGGAACACGGTCCCTGGAGTTCATGCATATCTATCAAAGGACAGGTTCCAGACATAACTGGACCTGATTGCTTCAGTGATATCAAACCCCTCGGTCTCAGGCAAGACTTGTCTCTCTGTCCTCGATCACATGACAGCATGCATGTTTGTCATGGCCTTCGCTCGCCTGCGCTCCCACTGTCTACAACTATGGCTGCAAGGATTCTGCTCCCCTATGCACCAACCTGTGGACACTGTCCTCACCATTCCACTAGAAGTCATCTATTCCCTTCAATGGTGGGCAGACCCGCACCAAGTTTGCTCCGGAATGCTCTTCTTTCCATCTTCTCCAAGCATGATGATCATAACGGTTGCGTTGGAGATTACACATTGGAGATTACATGACGCAAGGAACTTGGAATGCTCAGGAAGCCAGGATGCACATCAACTTCCTGAAACTTCGGGCAGTATGCTGGACATGTCATGTTTTTTACCATCCATCCACTGTTGTCAAGTTCTCATCATGTCAGACACCACCACAACAGTTTACTACATAAAAGCAACGAGGCACAAGTGCTGTGTGTGGAAGTGGTGCAATGCCCTCTGTATCCTTGTGACAGGGTGCTGGGCAAAGGGTTACTGATTCAGCCTTCTGTCATGCCAGCTCCCATTTAGGGGGATAGATTAGAGCTGGCTGGAGATAACCTGTCCCTAATTGGGGAGGCAGCAACAGCTGCTGCCCAATTAGCCTGGGGTGAATAAAAGACTCAGAGAAGGAAGCAAAGGGAGGAGCAGAAAGAAAGGGAAAAGACAGGGAATGGAAGCAGGGAGGTAGCTTTCCCCTCCCTCCTGCCTGTAGATGGCGAAGGGCCAACTGTACATGGTGAAACGGTGGTGGGAACAAGCCTGTAAATAAACTGCACCAGTGGATACTAATCCCAGGGTCTCAGAGTAACTTTGTGGACTTAGCAGAGGCAGGAGCAAGGGGGCTCTGCCCCAAACTGCTACAATCCTATTGTCAGCAGCCTATCTTCCAAATGTGATTGCTGATGCTCTGAGTAGGAACTTCGTGACTGACCCATGAATAGAGTTGCACAACACAGTAATCGCAGACGTTTTTGGTCGCTGGGGGACCCGGTTAGGAATCTCTTTGCCTCTCATGCCAACACGCAGTGCATCCAGTACTGTTCCAGGGGAGGGCTCTGTGCCCATTCATAGGGTAACACCTTGGTTGTCGACTGGTCAGACCGAATCAATTATGCCTTCCCTCCCTTACCGCGCCTGCCCAGATCCTTCACAAACTGACAAGAGAAGGCAACTGCCATCCTGATTGCCCCATTCTGGCCTCTCCAGGTGTGGTTTCCTCCTCTTCTTCTTTTCATGTCGAAGCATCCTCCACTCCCACTTCCGACGTTTCCAGAACTGCTCACAAAACATGACAGATTCAGGCACCCAGATCCACGGACACTTCACCCGAGAGCTTGGTTTTTGGATGAATACCTCCATTAGCATGGGAATGTTTGTCGGCAGTGTGAGATGTCCTCTTGAGTAGCAGGAAGGACTCCACGAGGAGATCCTACCAAGTCAAATGGACATGTTTCATTTCCTGGGCCCAGAAAGGTCTTGCCCCTGAGGCTGTGGGCATCCTGATGCTCTTAGATTGTTTCCTGTCTAGGAAGTCCTCAGGGCTCGCTCTCAGCTCCATGAAGGGGCACATAGTGACTATCTGTGCTTTCCACCCTCCTGGTGGAGGGGCATTTGGTTTTCACTCACCTTTTGCCCAATTCTGGAAGGGTCTTGTAAATATCCTCCTGTTCAGCCTATCGCTCCTCAGTGCAACATCAGCCTAGTCCTTACAGCATTGATGAGCTCCCTCTTTGAACTGCTGGACTCCTGCTTCCTCTCTCTTCTTTCCATAAAGGTCACATTCCTGATCGTTGTTATCTCTGCAAGAAAGGTTGACGAACTGGGGCCATGATAGCAAATCCCCCTTTCACCACGTTCCATAAGGACAAAGACTCACTGCGCTTGCATCCCAGATTTCTACCGAAAGTGAAAACAACAAGGAGTCTGGTGGCACCTTAAAGACTAACAGATTTATTTGGGCATAAGCTTTCGTGGGTAAAATTCCCTTCTTCAGATGCATAGCTGTATCTGTGCAAGTTTTTTGTTGAGGTTGATGGATTTCCACTCCATACGGCTAAATTTAGTGCCTTGCATGGTGTCAAGTATCAGGGGGTAGCCGTGTTAGTCTGTATCTACAAAAACAACAAGGAGTCTGGTGGCACCTTAAAGACCTTTAAGGTGCCACCAGACTCGTTGTTGTTTTTGTAGATACAGACTAACACGGCTACCCCCTGATACCGAAAGTGGTTTCCCATTTCCACCTCAACCAACCCATACATCTGCCCATCTTCTTTCCAAAACCGCACATCTCAAAGGAGGAATGGTGGCTTCACTCCCTTGATGTACATTGGGCCCTGGCCTTTTACCTACAAAGGACAAGGCCATTTCGGAAGTCTCCTAGACTATTTGTTGCCATAGCAGAGAGAATTCAGGGGCAGGCCATCTCCACCCAGAGAATGTCAAAATGGGTCTCAGGGTGCATTATGCTTTGCTATCAGTTGTTGGGGTGGTCCCCACCAGGTGGAATACGGGCCTATTCCACGAGAGTGCAAGCATCAACTATGGCTGTGCTCCACGATGTGCCATTTACGGACATATGTAAGGCGGCTACGTGGAGTTCAGTACACACCTTTTCTTCCCTTTGTGCCCTGGTGCAAGACTCTGCAACAGATGCCTCATTTGGGGCAGCTGTCCTCCATTCCATGGTTCCGACATCTTCCTCGCACCCTCCTCCTATCTAGGTACTCCTTGTTAATCACCCTCAGTGGAATACAATAGGAACCATCACTCAAAGAAGAGGAGATTACTTACCTGTAACTGGAGGAGGTCCCTATCTGTATTCCAACCTTGTCATACTTCCCCTCTGCTGCAGATCTGCTCCACCATTTATCGCCTCAGGTGAAACCATGAGGTGGTACAAGGGCGCATGCATGGATTGACAGACTCTACTACTTTGAAAAGCTCTGGGTGCATGGCCCATGCGCATAATCCTCAATGGAATACAGATAAGGACCACACATCTTGAAATATAACTGGCAGAATGCTCCCAAAGCGCATGGATTATTTTAAAGAATGTTTTCTATTGCTCAAACTTGCATGTATTTTTTAATATATAGCTATATTTCAGGAAAAAGACATCAGATTTTTTTATAAGCAGGTTGTATATAACACTATCTTACAACTGGACATATGGTGGGAGTTTCTGATAGAAGTAAAACTGCACAGTTTACTTGGGATGTCTGTAAAGACACACTCAAAGGGATTCTGAGGCTATGGTAAATAGAGGAGAGCGTATCTTGAGTGTTTAGTGAGATCTGAAGTCTGAGATGCGTTGTCTTGTTCAGTTTTTTTAAAATGAGCACAAACCTCCTGCATGATAAATATGCTTTAAAATATTGTTCAACTGTTTTGTCCTCATCTATCCAAGGAAAAATATTTTCGTTAATTCTCATAACATAAATAAATCAACCATAGAGCATGTCCAAATCCAAAATAAAAATTGCATATAGAAGTATCTGGTTCCATTGTATTTTTTCCCTCTGCTTAATGTGTGTTTGGCACTGGGGGATTGGGGATGTGGGCAGGATGCAGTTATGTTTATAAAATATAATATATATAAGTGTGTGAGTGTGTATGTATAGTTGAACATAGCCACAGAATTAATGCAGGTCAGGTTGTATCTGTATCTACTGTATTCTATTGTGAAAGTGTTGTTTTCACTTTCACAATAGAATAAAAACCAGCAGGATCTTATTAAGAGGGATAAGGCAAAGATGCCACATTTATTATAAATATAATAAAGCAAAAGATAAAAGTAAACAACGTTGTTTGACCACTTATTCCTATCACTACTTATTCCTTATACACACACATCTAGAGAGAGAGAGAGAGATTCATTCACACAATCATTCATTCAAGTTCTGTATAGGTGTTATAGTTACCAGCCTAGCAGTTGCTCATGCCAAGTTACTGGCCAGGTATCTTGGTCATGAGGATGGAGCCGAGTCTGTGTCAGGTGCACCTGATGCTCCTGGAGGTTGGCAGCAGAACCAGAGACTCAAAGTCATCAGTCTTTAGAGTCCATTCTTATAGGAATTAATTCCTATGTTAGTCTATGGGAACTGTTTCATCCTGCTGTTGCTGACTCAATCAGCAGATGGCACATTCCTGTCCAAAGTGGCACATTCCTGGTGGCTCCACACTGTCCAAAGTTTGTGTTTCTCATCCTTCCAGGTGATGGGGTGGATCCCAGTTTACCCTCAGGGGGTTGTCTGGTGGTCCTACTTGACACATTCTTCGGCCGATGGATACTCCTTTGCTAGGCTGGCACCTCCCTAACCATTCATGTACATCAAGCATTCATCAACATACATTCCATATCTTAACCATATTTTAATTTACTGTCTCCACCACTTTCGGGGTGTGTGCTAATTCATTTGAGACTTCCGGCCCTTTAATCACAGAGGGTGGGGGTCTGTTCCTAGGAGCCGTTGCTGTTACAATGAAGTGAAAGTCACTTAACGGCTTATAGCGTTTGTTTACATTGTATCAATTACTTCAAGAACAAAGTCAATTAACTTGTTTGTAAGTTTTACTAGTAATAAAGTATCTTTCACAGGACAGATACAATCAATGGTTTCTACAGACAGTAGCTTACAAGTTTTAACAGAAGACCCAAGAGATTTTTGTACTTGGTGAAACTGTTGGATTTTAAAGTGTGGGGGAACAAATTATGGGGGGGTCACTGTCACTTGGGGAATCACTGTTAGTACCTTCTTTAATATTCCTACAAGGTACCCAAGCTTCAATAAATAATTTTCTTAATTATTAAACTACTAAAAAGTATATCACTTGTATCAACTTGTGCGGGGTGAAGCTTGTTTGCATATCAATAAAATAACTCTTTTTACCAAATATAATTGTTTGAATGACTTACAATTTAAATGGCTAACAGTCTTTCAGATAAGTTAGGTAGGCCAGACACAGGTATCCATGACACAATTTGTTTGTGCAGAGAGACAAAAATACTCTTATTAGAATTGAATATTTCAATCATAAAGGTCATTAAGGTTAATATTCCTTTTCCTCAGTCTGAGTTGTCCATTCAAGAGTCAGACTTCACTATGTCCAACCTTTTGGGGGCAGAGTTCTCATCCCAGACATAACATTTTATCCTTACACGTCTCTATGTTGCTGGGTACAGGATAGTGGCCTCAAAACCCTTTTAAGACTTTTTAACATTTAATGTAAGCTCTCTTTTCTGCTTTGGGTTACTAGATGTAAATCTTACATTAGGATTTTGTAAATTCCTACTGCCAACCTGCTCTCAGATGCCTTATTCTGAAATATCTGTCATTATGATACTGCTATAAAGTTTGCATTCTCCAGGTGGGCATCTGGGAACAGTAATTGTTATAAATGTATATTACAGTATTAACCAGAGGCTCCAGTAGGAATTGGGGTTTCTTTTTGCTGAGTATGGATTGGGTCCTGTGCTGGATTAGATGCTGGAATCATTTTAGTCATGACTCCTCAGTGGGTGCCTTCTCTCCCAGTGGGGTTTCCTAATACTCTTCTGATGTTTTTTGCTCTGATTTCATTTTTAGTGGTTTATAATGTACTTTCTGTCTTCGTGAATGTGCATGGCACAATCTGTAAACAGTTTGTTCTTCTTGGGTGAAATCTTGACCCCACAGAAGTCAGTGTGAGATTTGTCGTTGTCTTCAGTGGAGCCAGGATTTGCACCCCTTGTATTATCTCACAAACCTCAAACTTTCTCCTACCAGAATCTGGTGTTCATTTCATGTCATTTATTATTTTAAGTCCATTGGCCTCAGAAAATAGTATTCCAGGTTCCACCTTTATAAAGAATGAATTCTCTGGATCTTATTCATTTTAACATTGAGACATCAGCAGTTCTTTCATATTTGCTTACACTGTAAAGCAGAGATAAAGGTGGGGAAAGATGGTGCCTGATCTTTTGCAGCTGGACCAAATGTGTGTGGGCAGAAAATCATGTTTCTCATTATTTTTTATTTTCATTTTGTCCTGCAGCGTTGTTGGCATTTGGGTGTTTGAAATTGTAGGAGCATCTGGCTCAATTTTTCTAAAGCAGGGGTAGTAAAAACCATTTAAATTATCCCACGTTGCTGAGGAGCTTATATAACATGCATTTTCTTTAGCCCACTTCACTTCAGACTCCACCCACACTATAAGAAATATTTTAAATGGTTTTATTTAGTTTATATTTTGGTGTATGCAGAGTTCACTGTTAGGTGCAGGGATTGAGACACTGGCCACCTTTTCCAGTTATTGGACTGTAGGTTGTAGTTTCATTTGGGTAGTGTAGTCTTCTTGATTAAAGTGGTGTGTTTGGTTTTTCTCAGCCTTGGTTACCAGAGTGCTGTATTTCATGGATGCGTTATCGATAACCGAGAAACATTTTTAGTAATGAAGCCTTTATTTGATAGCTAACATAAGAACATAAGAACATAAGAACATAAGAACATAAGAAACATTTATGTGGTAGGTAGTCCTTCATAGAGTTGAGGTTTAATTAGTTATTCTTTGTACAACATGGTGTTGTAAACACAGTTTAAATACTAAATTATTATTTTTAGTTTAAAAATGGATACTGACAATTAAATCTTAGTCTTTTTATAATCTTGCACATTTTATAATTGTCAGTTACCTCACCACCTGCTCTCTTCTTGAATCTTACCACATCTGTGCTGCTTTGAAATCTGAGAATGCTTTTTCTTTAGTAGCAAATAATATGCTGCTTGTTTGAGTCAGACATCTTATTATGGATTACCTGAATACAGCTTCCAGGCTGTTAAAAAAAATGTTAATTCCTTGAATGAGCTACTTCTACTTTAGCTGGATTAAGATGTTGTACAAATCAGATGTTTTAATAAATTAGCCTTTTTCTGGTTTGTTCTGCATTAATAGGCTACCTAAGGCCAACTAGCCTTGTAACACTTTTAAAGGAAACTATACTATGTAGAGACACAATAAAGACAGTATTTGAAACAAGTCTACCCTTTTTATTATATATGTTCCAGTTATGCTGAGTTGACAGCACTAGAAAGAAGTCCTGTTTATTCATGGGACAGGTACCTCATGGGCAACAGCAGTACAAGCTTCCCCAGGCCAGTGTGCCTCAACGCTGATTCAAAGGGATTGCCGTGGGTTGAGAAGGTAATTCAGTCTACATGCCCAATCAATCTAGGGTCTCTTTCTTGAGACTGCCAAGAAAGATACCCGTTAGTGTCAGTTATGGGGTGGTCCACTAAGAGCTAGTCTATGACCACAAACGCATTTCACCTAAGCTCCAAACTCACATCAAATGGTAATGATTTCAAGTCACTACTGATCTAGGCCATATTGAATCCAGTGACCTAGAGGTGAAAAGCTCAGTATCCTATTACCAATCTCATAAGCAATCTGGTACCCTGGAAAAGATATTAAAAAAAAGACTGTGTTCTGCATTAAAGTGGTATTAGCCCCCATTACATCAGAAGTCTCCTTACTATTTCCTATCTCTTTTGTCCTATTTCATAACAGAATAGCATGATGAGGCAGAAAGCCTAGAAAGTCTTAATATATAAAAATCATTGCATAATTCACAATGCATAAGTGACTCCTTGAGTAAGAAATATCTGACCTACCACCTTTTGAAAATGTAACTTTAATAAAATAGTTGTTTTTGTCCTAACTTGATACCTGTTATAACAGGAGTCTTAAACATATTGACCACGGAGACTGGATTGCTCATGCAAGGGGTTAGTGAACTGGTGCAAGCCAGAATAACCTGTCATCACTTCTTCCTAATTCCTCTGCTGCTTAGCTCCATGTCCTCTGTGCAGCAGAATGAAATTAACAAAATCTTGAGGTCTAGGCAATAGTTTGGAGCAATGTAGGGAAGCTGCTCCTCTGCAACATGGTTCCTGTGCTGTGTTTCTGTGGTAAGTTAACAGAGTTTTTACTCTCCACGGCTGTCATCATTTGGCATCATTCAACACTACTTAATTTACTGAAAATAAAAGTACACTAACAACACTTTCATTAATCTTGTGTGCATTGTGAATTCTTGTTCTTTCAACTTCCTTTGTCCCAGCATCTGACTCAGCAACTTTATGAACAAAGCAAACTTGAAAAAATCTAAGGTTGTTTCACATATTATACCAACAATTATAAGTGAATATTTTTTTCTTGGCTTTTTGGCTAATCTCTTGTTTTCCTCTCTGGCTGTTGAAATAGTTATGGAGCCACCATGTTTTAGCAAACTAATAGTTGTTCTTGGATTTGATGTTAAATTCAACAGAATTATGTATTCTTCTTAGACTTCTCCCTTTTGAGATTGAGCTAATATTCTTTAACGAGTGTGGCATTAAGCAGAAACCTAAGTAAAGGTCTTAAATAAAATTAAATCTTGGATAGCTTCCCTCTGGTCTTAGGAGATGGTATGTTTGATTGCATAATTTAATTCTCAGTTCTCAAGTTTTCCTTGTGGAAAACAGCTTATACCCACAAATCCAGATGATTTGGGAGTTGTGGGTACTTATCACCTCTAAAAATCAGAGCACTTAATATCAACCCATTCTACAACATTAAGCATACAATACTGTTAATTCACGGAGCAGCTCTTTAAGTTTATACAATTGTGCAGCCTATATGACAATACTACTCCATTTTCTTTTAATGTTACACCTGCAGTTAGGTTTCTTCATTGTTATGACAGATGTACATCAAAGGATAAACCGCATTTGTTAATACAGAGTTATGAAAAAATTATAAGCCTAATTATGGATTCAGAGGAAATACACTTGTCATAACCAGCAACTATGTTAATAGTATTAATCACTAAGCCAAGAATTATGGGGTTTGACAAGAAACAGGTCAAATACATTAAGAGACACTGCATAAACATTAATTGAATAACTGCCATGTAAGAGTTAAGATTCCATATCCAATCCTTCCCTTTCCACCTCTTCTTCTGTTTCAGTTTCCTTGGCCTGTTTCTGAAGTGATTGGAAAAGTGTTAGTCTGTTTATCTTGTCTAACAAAGATCAACTTTTGCTATATAGTGTATAATCATGGTATGTTGGGAATCAAGCATGCTCAGTCCAGCTGGTGTGTAGGAGTTGTGTGGGGTGGAGCACACTCAAGTGCAGATGGAATCTTCAGAGTATAGTGCTGCCAGCCACTAAAAAACCTCCAGGAATGGGGGACTGGGGAGGAGCCTCAGGTGTATGCATGGAAGGAAACTAAGTAGGGTTGGGAGTCAATGACAGGAGAAGAAAGGTTTATAACTACTTGTGCATGCTCCCCTCCTGAACCTATATTTGACTCTAGGATTCCTAAGTCTCAGTGCTACTCAGCTGTCTAACATAGAGCTGTGAAACCGGCGGGCAATGTGAGTGTTTCATCCTTCTCTAAAGGCTTGTCCCCAAAGAGGAGAATAGTCTACTACCGCTTTAAAAAAAAAAAGTATGTGATTATGTATTAAAGATCTATAATGCATACACAGAAGGGGGTAAATCAAGATTGCACAGGCAACTTTATTCTGGCATTTCCTAACTTTTGAGTGATTTACTCACTATATACTATATACTATATAATTCTTTCAAAGTGTTTTTTCTGAAATTGTATTTAGTCTTATCAATTCTTGTTTTGTACAGTGAGGAAGAGCGGCAGATCTTATTATTCATTTTCTACGGCATACTATACATGTGCTATGTTGTCAAATTTCACCTTTTGCACTATATGTCTCAGCTAAGTCAGTATCCCAGAAAATGTGATTGATTGTTTTACTTGACTTTGATGTTGAGGGAGCAAGTATTGTGATACAGTTTCTCATCAAACTTAAATGTGTGTTGTGTTGGTGTGCACTTTCTTCCAGAGCGACCTAGCAGGACTTGGGCCAGGGATAAATAAACTTGGATCCTTGATATATACTTTTCGTTCTGTGCAGCCTTCATCCCTTCTTTAGCCCAAGTATCAATTAACGTTGGTCCACTTGCCCGATCTCTGCCTCTTAGGAGAATCCTGTACTTTACATATAGAGACCAGATTGTGTTACTGTCAGAATTTAACAAAGATGCTATAAAATTTTCTGCATATGTGGCAGTATCTGTTACATCTTTGTCTTCTGTCATCCTGAGAATTCTCACATTGTGTTGTGAATTTTCATTTACAAATTTTTGGTTCTCAAGAGGCAGCCCCGTTGATCTTCTGTGAATGGGTCATGTTCTCTCTGACCAGTTAGCTGGAGCCATCTATCCACTAACATATTTCAGAAGTTTTTGCCTCCACTAAAGAGATAGGCAGGTAGTTCAGGAGCTCCTTATAATCTCTCCAATATGCCTTCGTTTTCAGTAGAGAAACCTTTTTTTCTCTCCAAATACTATCTCATCTAATCCTCACTTCCCCGCGGTTCCTTCTTCTGTTCTCCTCACCCATAGGAGAGAATCAGTAGATATGCCATTCTTAGGGAAGAAAAATTGATAGCTGAGACAACTTTACTTTCTACTCAAATTATTTGTATTGAGCTCTTATGTACTGCTGATATTTTGCAAATGCACTAATTTGTCTTCAGAGCCTAAGTGTCCATATTACCCTCTGTGTTTTCCATCTTCTTGTTCAGATCTCCTTTTTGGGGATGAAATGTTTGCTACCTTCTGATCTAAAGGTGTTAAAGGGTTTTGTATTTTAGAGAGAAGGTGGATGAGGTCATGTCTTTTATTGGACCAACTTCTTTTGGTGAAAAAGACAAGAGCTCTTCTTAGGTCTTGTATTGTGACATTCTTTGTAATTATAGTCTAAAATTTCCCAAGTATTTCTCCCTGGAATTGAATCTTGTCACAGAGGTAGCAAAATCACACACAGATGGGTGCAGGACTGATATGCAAGCCTGGAAGTTTCCCTTTCTGGTGTTACATTTCCTGTAAGGCACAACTAAGTACAAATATATGTTTCGAGGCAGTCTATCTGTGAATACCAACTAACATTAAATAAAATTGTTCCTATTATAAAGTTTAGGATTGAAAGTCTTGAAAAGAAAGCAGAAGTAAAAATCTCTTTATCACAACCGTTTGCCTTAACCTGGTATTTCTCCCTGAAAATTTAAGACTAATCTTAGTCTTCAGAATTTTTTTCAGGCTAATTTAGTCGGTGGTTTTTTAAATTGTAAAAATCCCAAAAGCTCAAATTAGTTGTCTATAACAAAAGTCATATTGTTCATGACATGCAGGTGAATGACAGACATTGGAATGGATTTTAAGTGGCAGGCTGCAATTTTATTAACACTTCTTAACACTGGGTAAGGGCAGTTTACGCCCACCCATCTCGCATACCAGGCACTTAACTGGGTCCAATGGAGGGTTACAGTATTGCATCTAACCAATAACGCAGGATAGACACCTGAGCCTACCCCCAGAGAGGCAGAATAAGGATTACAAAAGAGGGGACCTTAGCCTGCAAGACTTCAGGTCATCCCTTACAGGCACAAGGTCCATCAGAAAAAATCCCAGGCCTCATTTGCCTCAGGGAGCTGCCCTTTTTAGCCTTACACCGCATTGGACACCAGCTGCATGTTGTGATGAGCTACATAATCCTATATTATCCTTTTAATATTAAACTTCTAAATCTTAATTTTCTTAACCCTAACTATGACTTCACAGTTTTGCAAGAGAGATGGAAAAACCCACTGAACCTCCTCCTTGGCCCAGTGGGAAAATTTCCTCTCTGATTTCTCTCCCCCTCCCCCCCACCTGCTCCCAAAAGCGATCAGTTAGACTTTGGGTGTCCCGGAAACATAGTTCACCATCTATACTACAGGAAGGGAGGGTGGGATAAAGGAAGAGGCAAGAGGCTCCAGTAGCACAGGGATGCCGCGCTGGGGGAGAGGAGAGTATGAGAGCCATTCAGCTACTAGCTGGCCAATGGGATGTAATGAAATCAAGGAGGGGCCCAGCTCCATCCTGTGCCCTTCTCATTCCCTCTCCTTTCTGGAAGCAATTTTGAAAATCTGACCGTTAGTTATCAAAGCCCTAATTCAGCACACATTTAAATGCGTAAAAGTCCCAGTTAAGTCTCATTGTGCTTAAAGTTAAGCACATTTGAAGTGCTTTGTTGAATTGGGGCCCATGTGATTAACCTAAATCATCCTATATGAAAATTTCTTGCGGATTATAATCATGGTCCAAGCCTACAAATGAGGAGGAATCTTCTAATAATGGCACAGCATGTGAAAGGGCATGATGAATTTGGGCTCCCTTCCCCGAAACTGTTATATTTCAGCCCTTCAAAAGAAACTGTTTTTTAAAAAGAAACATACAATGGTCATACATAGAGAGCAGAAAAAAACCCAAACTGAGTCACCTTTACCTGGAATTGTGCTGCTGACTTCAGAAGCATTTCAGCAGCAACCTGTGTGTTGATGAAGAACTATTGACTTTTTTTTTTACAGCTTTTAGGCTTTCACAAAGCAAAGCTGCATTTTTTTCAATATTAAGTGCCTAATCTAACATACAGCATACAATACTAGACCTAGCTCTCTCTAGTTTATGTGTATCAGCGAAGTCAAAGTCTGAGCACAGGCCTGAAAGCTAGCTTTTTTGCATTCTTAATCTGGCTGTAGCACTGACTTCCTCTGGTCTTGAGTAAGTGTTGAGATAATCTTTCTACCTCAGTTGGCCAATGTTTTTTTTTAAAAAAAAAAAAAGGGTAGCACTTCAGTGTTGAGAGTAAATAGGTAATGTTAATAGTGCCTGTTGAAAAATAGTTCTATACTGTAACAGATCTATTAAAACAATACCATCAACCTGAATTCTAAATAGTTTAAAATATATTTTAGAAGGAGTTTCAGTTGCTACACCTGACCCTGAGATCTCCTGCCAATTTTGGTGCTTTATGACAGTTTTTTCCTGCCTTAAGTTTTTCCGTTCCCTATGAAGGCTCCCACAATCATGGGAAAGTGACTATGTAGGGGAGAGTGAAAATGATTATACACAAAATGCCGTCAAGTGCATTCCCCCTGAAAAAAAGAGATTTTTTTCTTCTAATTTCTGTGTTTTAGTTTGGTAGGCAAAACACTTTCAGAAAGGTACGGTAGTATTGGTATATTTGAGATATGTCAACCATATTTGTTGTATTTTATATACTAAAAAGTTGTTGCCCTTATTGCCATTTTCATTAAACATTGGAGCAATTAGTTTGATACACTGCTTTCTCAAGAAAGAGTAACCATTTGAGCAGCTAGTCAAAAAATTAGTTTTTGTATATTTTGTGCATTTATGAAAACTTGTAAAATCACATTTTTATGTGATAACGAGATATGTTAACAAATATCATGATTGCCATTTATTCTTAGTCATGAAACATAACACATGATAGAATTTGGGATAGTCCATCTAGGATACTGAATGCCAGTAAGAATTTTAGATCACAAGATTATAGAATGCCCGGAATGTGTGGAACTTGCTTTAATCAAATCTTGTAAACTTCTTAAAATAGAAAACTATCAACATAAAAATACACTAGACTTTTTTATGGGCAATAAATTGATTTCTGGATATGAAGTCAAATATTGCTTAGTCACAGATCCCAGTTTACTCCTTCCATTCCAGAACTCCCTGTGAGGAAGTGTGCTAGGGACCATTGCAGAGTTGATCTCTGTAGCAAATAGGGGCCAGCACCTCCGACAAGAATTTCTAACTTCTACCATCTTGCTCCACATAACGGAACTGATTCCACTGCATCCAGAGCTCTTACACCTATAGAGAGTGGTGAAGGAGTTGCTCTTTAGTTCACTGTCAACCTTCTTTGCAACCTTTCTGACAGCAATAGAATTAACTTCATCAACCAGCTCTAATGTGGGGAAATTAGTTAAAATTAGCGCATGAAATATTATTCTGTATAATATGTTAACATTTCCAAAGGATCTGTAACATGCAATATTAAATGGAAGTGAACCTATGGGCACTATGAAATATAAAAAAAATAATAGTATGGGAAATTATAGCTGCATGAAAATGGCTACTTAATATGCCAAGGTGCAAATTCAGTAGCCTTGCAAGGAAAAAACATGCCTTAGTTGAAATGATTTAACAAATGTATCTCTGTCTTTGTGCTTCTCTTCTCTATTTGCAAATCTGAGCAACAGTTTGGACAAAAATTTAAAAATAATACTTATTTCTAACCCTTAAAAAAAAAAAAAAAAAAAAAACACAAACCCACTATCCACAGTCTGTTGCTGAAAGGTGTATTACATAGTTACTTGTGTATTAGTGAAAATTAAGCCCTGTTATAATTTTTCTCTAAAGAATTAAGATATATTAAATTGCAAATCTCTTACCACATATGTTGGCTAAATACTTTTTGTGTGTCCATTTGATAGGTATAATTTTGTATTTTTAAAAAGATCTTACTAATATAGCATTTTGAGATACAATTAGACTATTCAAAAAAAGTGTGTAAAAATTCCTTTCTTTGGGAATTGTCTGCAGGCTAACGTGTGTATCAAAGGCCAAACCTAATTATCTCTTCAACCTGTAGTTTATTAGGTCTACATGCCTTAGTGTCTAACGATGAAATTTACTGAAGTGCTTTTCATATTTTTCTGCTTTAAAACAATTGCCTTGAAACACCTAACAGTTAAAAAAATAAATGAGTTAACACTTTGGCTAAGTGCTACCAGTTAGGTTGTAATACTCAATTAAAAACTATATTTTAATTCCTGTTCAATTAAATGGAGTCAGTTAAATGGACAAATAATAATTTGTGTTATATTTATGAACCACTTAATTGTGACATTTTTCTTCCAGCTTGCTTAATAGAAGCCAAGAATTATGAGTTCCAGAACAAGAGGAGAAATTAGTGCTTACCTACTTTTTCTTGGCTTGCTACAGTGGTAACCCGAAATGCACAAAAGAAATGGCTGTATATATGCTACAGAACTTCTCAAATTTTTACTTAACCATGGTTCAAAAGCCAAGAAAAATGTAGTCAGCTTAATTACCTTCATATATGTTAGGAAAATGTCTCTTGCCTAGTGGTGAAATACAAGTAATAATAGTGATAATAGCTATTTGAAACACACTTTACATATTCTGGCCTCTTAACTACTGTTCTCCATAGCAAATTTCACACTGAAACCAGAGTCAGTACTAAATGGAACCCAAAATATTTTTCATCTTCTGTGAAAACGAAGAGAAGGTTGAGGAACAGTACTGGATGAGCTGCCCTTTTCAGGGCAAATGCATCAATTCTCAGCATTTGTCTACATTAGTTTTTAACTTGAGTTAATTGCCAATTAATTCAACTTACTAACACATTTGTACATAATAGTCTTGACAGTCCACAAATCTTTGTTCCAAGACATAAGCGTTTGTGGTTTCCCACTCAGGCAACATATTAACTAACCCTGACCTAATAATGACCTTTTCCCTAGGGTAAAATTCATGTTAACACCTCCACTTCAGTTAAGCTGGTTGAAGTCCACCTTAGTGAAGAAGATGAGGCTGAAGACAAGCCTTGTCATTTTCAGAGCACTTTGTCCCATTTTGTGCAAAAGTATTCCAGGGTCAACCACACACTTAAATGTCCTGGAACACTTACTTAAATGGTAAGCTCTTTTCTGTTCTCTTCTCTTCTACTGTATTTGTACAGTGCCTAGTGCAATGTGGTCCCAGTATGTGACTAGAGCACCTGGGTGCTATTGTAATACAAATAATAATTTACAATCAGTTAACTCAAGTTAAACATCTCTATTGAGCCATCAAACATTGGTCCCTGACAATAAAATAAAACTAAGAACAAAAAATAGTTGATCTTAAATCAGCCTGGGTTATAAAAACATAAAAGGGGGGGGGCTTCTAAGCTTTAGATTTTAATATAAAAAGAGCATATTTGTTGCCCCTCCGTAAAGCATACAGAACAAAGGGGTGGCAGTCATGAGAAATCCCCTAGCTACCACCTGAGATGTAACAAGGACTGTACCATGAGAAAGGATTGGGCCCAGACTAGAAAGGAGTCTAGTCTGTGAAGGAAACGTATTGGAACATCTCTGAGGGTAAGATTTATCTGTATTCAGTTTCCTACTGTATTAGGCTTAGACTTGCGTGTTTTTGTTTTATTTTGCTGAGTAACTTACCGTATATACTCGTTCATAAGCCGAATTTTTTTAGTGAAAAAGGGAAGCACCAGAGAAGGGGGTTGGCTTATGAACGGGTATAGAGAGGGAGAGGTGGGACACAGCCCCTCCCCCCCAATAGAGGGAGCAAGGAGAGGCAGCAGAGACAGAAGGGAAGAGGCGGGGCCAGAGTCTCTGCTTCTGGCCACGCTGCTCTCCCCCCAGCTTCTGAAGCAGCTGCAGCTCCAGGGCTGGCAGGCTGCAGCCGTGCCACTCGGCCCCGCCCCCCAGAGCAGGCTGAGGCCGCGCCGCCCGGCCCACCGGAGCACACTGCGGCCGTGCTGCCCAGCCTGATGGAGCAGCTCCAGCCAGGTCAGAGACATCCTCCCCAGATAAGGTGGGAAGGGATGGGATGGGGAGAGTGTAGGGGTCCCGGATTAGGAGTGGGGTCATGTGGGGGGTGCTCACAGGGGTTACTCCCCTGAGTCGCAGCTTCCCCCCCCCCCCCCCCAATTTCCCTACCAGTTGCTGTCCCGGCCCATCAGGGTAAGCAGCTGGCATGCCGGGACATTTTGTTTACTTGGGTTTACCTTCGTGCCTGCGGACGCTCGAGGTAAACAAACCATCTCGGCCCACCAGCGGCTTATCCTGATGGCCCGGGAGCCAAAGTTTGCTGACCCCTGAATTATAGGGTCAGTTTATGAACGGGTTATAAAAATTTTCCATTTTTACTTATCCATCTTGGGGGGGGGGAGTCGGCTTATAAACAAACCGGCTTATGATTGAGTATATATGGCACTTTGTTCTGTCTCAGAGTGGTAGCCGTGTTAGTCTGTATCAGCAAAAAGAGAGCTGCCTAGCAGCCTCTCGTTCATATTCCGACCTATTCACGAGGCTGCTAGGCAGCTCTCTAACACCACATTCTACCCTCTGATCCCACTGAGGGTTACCAAAAGAAACTGCACCATCTGCTCAAGAAACTCCCTGAAAAAGCACAGGAACAAATCTGCACAGACACACCCCTAGAACCTCAACCAGGGGTATTCTATCTGCCATCCAAGATCCATAAATCTAGAAATCCTGGACGCCCCATCATCTCAGGCATTGGCACCCTGACAGTAGGATTGTCTGGCTATGTAGACTCTCTCCTCAGGCCCTACGCTACCAGCAGTCCCAGCTGTCTTCGTGACACCACTGACTTCCTGAGGAAACTACAATCCATTGGTGATCTTCCAGAAAACACCATTCTGGCCACTATGGATGTAGAATTCCTCTACACCAACATTCCACACAAAGATGGACTACAAGCCGTCAGGAACAGTATCCCCGATAATGTCACGGCAAACCTGGCGGCTGAACTTTGTGACTTTGTCCTCACCCACAACTATTTCACATTTGGGGACAATGTATACCTTCAAGTCAGCGGCACTGCTATGGGTACCCGCATATGCCACAGTATGCCAACATTTTTATGGCTAACTTAGAACAACGCTTCCTCAACTCTCGTCCCCTACTCTACTTGCGTTACATTGATGACATCTTCATCATCTGGACCCATGGAAAAGAAGCCCTTGAGGAATTCCACCAGGATTTCAACAATTTCCATCCCACCATCAACCTCAGCCTGGACCAGTCCACACACGAGATCCACTTCCTGGACACTACAGTGCTAATAAGCGATGGTCACATAAACAGCACCCTATACCGGAAACCTACTGACCGCTATACTTACCTACATGCCTCCAGCTTTTATCCAGACCACATCACACAATCCATTGTCTACAGCCAAGCTCTAAGATACAACCGCATTTGCTCCAATCCCTCAGACAGAGACAAACACCTACAAGATCTCTATCAAGCATTCTTAAAACTACAATACCCACCTGCTGAAGTGAAGAAACAGATTAACAGAGCCAGAAGAGTACCCAGAAGTCACCTACTACAGGACAGGCCCAACAAAGAAAGTAACAGAACGCCACTAGCCGTCACCTTCAGCCAACTAAAACCTCTCCAGCGCATCATCAAGGATCTACAACCTATCCTGAAGGACGATCCCTCACTCTCACAGATCTTGTGAGACAGGCCAGTCCTCGCTTACAGACAGCCCACAACCTGAAGCAAATACTCACCAGCAACCACACAACAAAAATACTAACCGAGGAACCTATCCTTGCAACAAAGCCCATTGCCAACTCTTTCCACATATCTATTCAAGGGACACCATCACAGGACCTAATCACATCAGCCACACCATCAGGGGCTCATTCACCTGCACATCTACCAATGTGATATGACATCATGTGCCAGCAATGCCCCTCTGCCATGTACATTGGCCAAACCAGACAGTCTCTATGCAAAAGAATAAATGGACACAAATCAGACCTAAAGAATTATAACATTCAAAAACCAGTCAGAGAACACTTCAACCTCCCTGGACACTCAATTACGGACCTAAAAGTTGCAATTCTTCAACAAAAAACCTTCAAAAACAGACTCCAACGATAAACTGCAGAACTGGAATTAATTTGCAAACTGGACACCATTAAATTAGGCTTGAATAAAGACTGGGAGTGGATGGGTCATTACACAAACTAAAAACTATTTCCGCATGTTAATTTTCCCCCCTACTGTTACTCACACCTGCTTGTCAACTGTTTGAAATGGGCCATCCTGATTATCACTACAAAAGTTTTTTTTCCTCCTGCTGATAATAGCCCACCTTAATTGATTTGTCTCGTTAGAGTTGGTATGGCAACCCCTATCTTTTCGTGTGTGTGTGTGTGATCCTACTGTATTTTCCACTCCATGCATCTGATGAAGTGGGTTTTAGCCCACAAAAGCTTATGCCCAAATAAATTTGTTAGTCTCTAAGGTGCCACAAGTACTCCTCGTTCTTTTTTTTTTCTATCTGTTATTACTTGGAACCACTTAAATCCTACTTTTTATATTTAATAAAATCAGTTTTGCTTATTAATTAACCCAGAGTAAGTAAGTAATTCCTGGGGAAGCAAACAGCTGTGCATATCGCTCTATCAGTGTTATAGAGGGCAGACAATTTATGAGCTTACCCTGTATAAGCTTTATGGGAACTGGGTGTCTGGGTGCTAGAGACAGGAACACTTCTTAAGCTGTTTTCAATTAATTCTGCAGCTTTTGGGGGACGTAGTTCAGACCTGGGTCTGTATTTGTAGCAGGCTAGCGTGTCTGGCTCAACAAGACAGGGTACTGAAGTCCCAAGCTGGCAGGGAGAACGGGCTCAGAAGTAGTCTGAGTATGTCAGGTGGCAGTCCATAGGGGGTCTCTGTGACCCAACCCGTCACAACTGGGCTAGATGTACCTTTGGTCTGACCCAGTATGGATGTTCTTATGTTCCTATGTTCCTGCTTTGTTGCTATTTATTCCATCTTTTCCCATTCTGTTAATTCCTGTAATTCTGACTAGATTACATGCATGGATTACTGGTATGGCTTTATGTATAGTCATTTTAACCACCCATTTTCTAGGCTTTCAAAATCCTTCAAGATATTTGCAGCCTAGGCCTTCTGTTACTCCACAAGAACTTTGATGTCTAAGGGCAATATATGGAACAGGTAGTTGATGTTGGAGTTCTAATCATTTTAATCAAACTAGTTCAGTCCCACAGTCTGAAGTTTGGTAGATCACAATGCTGAAGGTTCTCCTTTATATTCTGAATAACTAAGCCAAAATTGTCCTTGATCAGAGTTTTCAAATCACAGTTCAACTCGATTCCTGAGTAATTCATGATTTTAAGTTCCATGTGTTAACAGGAATAATGGGAATAACTTACATTTTACTAGTTTATCATATATCCTGGGATTCTGGTGGGACAGAGTGGGCTATGTCTGTATCAAATTGAACTCTTTTTTGTATTGTAACTTTCATTTCATATTATGTGCTGAACACATGTCTAACCTTCCCCAAGCAAAGATTATTGAAAGGCATTCCAGATAGTCACCGTGCGTAGGAAAGGTGCTTGATGCCTTTTTGAGGGGCTATTGCAAAGCAATCTGGAGCCATCAGCTTTCCCTCTGACCCGCTGGTGAAGCTACAACTTCTCATTGTGGGCACCTGGCAAAAGGAGATTGTATTTAAGAGGGCTTCTCTGAGCAGGAGTGAGAGTGCAGACCATTACCACGTATAAGCAGGACTGGCAGTGGAAAGAGAAGGCAGGAGGGACTTTGCCAAGCCTGAAATAGTGATAGACCTCAGACTCATAGAAAGGATGAGATCAGACATACAGAGGGTATATCTCGGGACTTCTGTTTTTCCCCCAAAGATCTTTAACTCTTTAGTGCTTTTAAAGAGTAACGAGACTGTGGTTAAGAAATTCCTTTGTTAAGCCTGTGTTCCTTGCATTCCTGCCACGTAGTCCCTGAAGAGATTAAACTAGACGTTTAGAGTGTCCACAGCCTAGGTGGAACTCCGAAGGAATGTGTGTAAGCAATTTGAGGGATGGGGGAGGTCAGGAGTTCTGAGGGACTGGGTTCAAGGTCTGGGATGGCTGAATTGTGGAGTCCTACATCCCAAGGAACGGGTCTGAGCCTGGGAGTGTGCCCTATAG
The DNA here is from genome assembly GCF_028017835.1 of Emys orbicularis. NCBI lineage: Eukaryota > Metazoa > Chordata > Testudines > Emydidae > Emys > Emys orbicularis. The sequence continues at coordinate 261,819,535 of NC_088684.1, read as the reverse complement.
ATCCAGAGCTAGAAACTGTAACTAGACTGTACCCAGACCCAGTCAGCTTAGAAGCTTATGGTTGGGTCCACTGACAACAGGTGGGTATCCATACAGTGTGGTACTGGACAGAGTTGTAACACCAGGAGTTTAGGTATTGTTGTGGTTTAAGACTTCTTACAAACAACAGAATTATGTCAGCATATCCTAATATTTTAAGGCGGTTGGCTTGTAGCACCCTGGTTAAAATACTAATAAATAATATGTTGTAGTATAGACATTTTATGTTTAACTGTAATGTGGAATTGTTATATAATTAAGAATTAACACGAGGGAGGGAAGAGGTCTGTGGTTATAACTCTAGAAGCCTTTTTATTTTTAGTGGCGTTAAATGTGAGTTGTTTTGTTACTGTCAGAATCCTCTAGAATGTTCTGTAGGAAAATGAAAAGAAACAATTGGTTTTGTTAAAACATAAGGATACAATTAAATCTGTTATCTTTAGCACTGGTAGTTTGAGAGAGTCAGATATTGAGCCTAAAAACTGTTACACTAGTAGTACGTTTCAGCATTAGTTCAAGATATAATATATTGTCCAAGATCAGGGATCTTATGCTATGAAAACTTAAATAATCATATTCTGGAGGTACTGTTCGCGATTTCATAGTTAATGTTGAGTTATATTTTGCACATAAGCAGGGATTCAGCCTCTTTCGTTTTGTAGGAAAAAATACAGCATAGTCTCCTCAAACTTATAGCACTAACTCCTTGAGCATAGCATGAATTTTCTGAGAATTTACAAGTAAATTTATTGATTAGTTTGAGTTAAAGTTAAAAACTAAGTCCTTTAGGAAATTTAGTGTCTGTCACTCTTTGTCCTGAATGATCTTAACAACCCAAACAACCTTAACTGTGCCTTATAGTGATGTCACAAGAGGGGAAATATGATGTGGCTTTAAAAATCAGTTTAATCTTACCACAAACACTAAAATAATAACTTTAGTTTGTATATAGTGATTTTCCTCAGTAGATCTCAAAGCACATTACAAGGGAGGTCAGTATCATGATCCCCATTTTACAGATGGGGAAGCAGAGACACAGAAAGGAGACGGGACTTGGCCAGGGTCATCCAGCAAAACAGTGGCAGAGTGAGGAATTAGAACTCAGGTCACCTGAGTCCCAGTCCAGTGTTCTATCTACTAAGTCACTACATGATACCACTACGGAGCAGAGTTAATGTTGTTTGGGTTCCATAAAACTGCATTTCTTACCTTATCGTGTTTGGATATCTTAAGTGTAATCTTGAGTGTGAATTTCTTAGGTTTATAATCCATGATTTTGGGATCATTACCGCATCCCTGTAATACTTTTTAACCTTGAATTACTGATACTTACTCTCAAACTTAACTATTTTAATGTAGTGTTTTGTCTGGGGAGAAAGTACAATAATTCTACAATTGTGTATTTTGGTTTTGTTTTTTTCAATGAACCAAGACTTTGAAACATTGCCAATGCATTGCCAACCCTAATGGAGACCTACACATGGTAATAGGAACCTGTTTCAGAGATAGGCCAATGCTCAGGCCTTAAGGAGGCTTGGTTTCAAGGATGCTGTCACTTTCACTGTTGTCTGTTCTTTTTACGAAGTTTCCCTGGTGGACTGCATTTTATGTTATAAGTGAAGATTTCTATAATTGCCTTCTCAGTGAGTTAAGTAAACTAAATTAAGAGCTAATAGTTCAGCAACTACTCTGGTCAACCTTGCTTTAGGGTCCATGCAAAGTTTTTTAGTTGATTCTGTATTTTAAGAATTTTCCTGATGACATTCTGTCACCATTGAATGCTTTGAAATATGGACATTTCTGCCTTGATGTCACCCAGCAGAGAGAGGGAGTATCCAGTTCACAGAATTTTCAATACAGTGCCTTTGCCAAGGCTAAAAAAGGAAGCTATTGTATTGCATATAATAGAGAGTGAATGGGCAGCTAACAGTCCAGGGACAGTGTTTTGGTGTTGCCCTGCAGTAGCACAGATGTCTCTTACAGTTCTCTCTTAGACTGGGGGCTCCATAATCACTAAAGATGTTAGGTCCTGTTCAAGATATAATGGTGCAAGAGCAAGACACATACGTCATCGTCATCTGATAATACTTATTTGCAGTGTTGTGGCCATGTTGGTCCCAGGTATTAGAGAGACAAGGTGGGTGAGATAATATCTTTTATTGGACCAACTTCTGCTGGTGAAGCTCCAAAGCTTGTCTTTCACCAACAGAAAGATGTCCAATAAAAGATATTTCTTCACCCACCATGTCTATCTGATAATACTGATATTTCCACTGGTTTCTCTTTTACAACTGTTACCATTTGTTGCAAAAGGATGTTATTGGCTTCCCCAGGCAAGGTGACCATATCTTTTCTTTTGATCACCTCACTTCCATGGTTTATTTCCACTGGGGTGTTGTCTCTGCCTGTGCTGACTAGTTTGTGCTTTACTGAATGTCGGTTATGAAACTTGTCATCTTGAATGAGTTCTGTACAAATTATGTCAATCAACTGTTTCTTATTTTTAGTTACCATTTCTGTGAAGGTAGCTGTATACTTGTACTCATCTGATGCACTCTGTTTGCTTCTGTAGCAATGCTGGATCTTGTGACGCTCTGTGCCAAAGTCTTTGTACTTGTCAAAGCTGTTAGCTTGTATTCAGTGTAGACTCTGAAATTGGTCACACAGTCCTTGATTATACCACTTGCTGGCCAGTGTGCCCAATGAACTGCAGAACTGTCAACAGGGCCGCCCCAGGGGGGTGCAGGGCTTGGGGCGGAAGTAACGTATCTGTCACTTCCAGGAGCAACCCGTCGCTTCTGGGACCGACCACACCGGCCAATCATGCCGGCCCGCAGGGTCCCTCAAAGCGCAGGGCCCGGAGTGATCGCCCCGATTCGCTGTACCCAAGGGACGGCTCTGACTGTCGATGACTCTGCAGGTGACTTCTTGTGAAATATTAACGTTCTGTTTAGGACACCCAGAACTGTAAGCCACTGTGTTACCCCTTTGACTCATCAGATGAGTGCTTTGTTGGAAGTTACTGTGTCAGCTCCCTGCCACACAAGTCTGTCTGCTTTACAAGCAAACTCCTTGAGTCTAAACCTGGCTTTGCAGGTAACATACAGTGAACCTCAGTTCCTGAATTCCCCCAGAGATGTGTCTCTGCAGTGTCCAGTCCTTCTTACTGGATACTCTCAGAAATTGTGTTGCCTCCGAAGAAATTGTACACACCAGCCTGTTAAGCTAGTTGAAGACTCATTTCACTTTAATACACAGCAGTGAGGTGGTTTTGTAATAAAACAAGAATAAGTTTATTAACAAACAGAGATTTAAGTGATACTAAGCAAGAAAAAAAGTTTATTTTACTAAGCAGGTTTTTTTACTTACCAGCATCTCTAGCCCTCCAGGGCTGCCAAAATCCAGCCCATGCATCTAATTCACGGAATAATTTGTTTCCTGCCATCTCAGATAGCAGTTCTCTTCTTGTGATCAAACGGAAGTGTTCTCTTTTTATGTTTCTGTTCAGCTCCTGGGATCCATACAAAGCTGGAGTCCCCCTCCTTTTTTGCCTACAGTTAATAAGGAGTGAACCCAATCTGCTGGTTCTGCTGTTCTCCAAATGGTACCATTTACTTCCATGTTCTGCAATTCTTCTAGCCTCTTTCTTAAGCCTTGTGGAACTTTTCATGTAGCATGTATCACAGATTCTGCATAGTCTCTTAACTGTATCTTGTATGTTACTGGGAAACACCCATTTCCTGTGAATACATCTTCATATGGTGCTATTAGTACTTTCATATCTGGTTTATGTTGTCTTTCTGTGTCTCTGTGGTATACATTCTCTTAATGAGACCAAGCACTTCACATGTGTAGGCCGAAGACTGGTTGCTTGCTTCTGTGTACCACCACAAATTCTTGTTGTATTGTGTTTAAGTGTCACTTTGCACTCTTCCAACACTGGAATTGTTCCTCCATTATAGCCATTCACAGAGACTTTTGACTTTTCCACTTTTAGGTGCTCCCTACATCTCTTTCCGTTTCAGTTATTGTAGTGGTGCAGTTCTGCCACTATAGTTGACCTTTCTAAGTCCTCTAAAACCTCTTAGTCAGGTTCCTTTGAAATCTGGTGTGCCTCAGGAGGATTCAGGTAAGGTTAATGATCTAAATTTGGGGTCATTTGAGCTAAGGCTTGCAGAAATATAAGCCCCTCCCTGCCAAAATAGCCATTTTTCAACAAGTTTCTAGGTGGGTGTTTTGGGGTTGGTTTGTTTTGTGTGTGTGTGTGTGTGTGTTAGAGTGACCAGATCACCGCACTAAAATATCGGGACACATTGGGGTGCCATCAGCCCTGCCCACAGTCCACCCCCCGCTCCTCCCAGGCTCCACCTCCACTCTGCCCCTGGTCCGCGCCCTTCCTCATCCCCTGGCCTGCTGCTGGCTTGCTGCGTCCCTCCTCAGTCCCCCACCCACCGCTCGCTCACCCGCTGTTCGCCTCTCCACCCCCCTGCCCGCCACTCACCCCTTTGGCGCCGACTTCCCCTCTGCCGGGTGGGTGCTTGCCCACCCCCTGCCTCTTCCTGCCCCTGCACCGCCCTCGCTCCGCCCCCATTCCACCCCCTTCCCCCAAGTCCCCGCCCCTGCCCTGCCTCTTCTCCGTCTCCTCCCCTGAGCGTGCCGCATACCCGCTCCTCCCCCCTCCCTCCTGGAAAGCGCTAAGCGCCGCCAAACAGCTGTTAGGCGGCGGGCAGCGCTGGAGGGGCGGAGGAGCGGGGACGCGGCACGCTGGGGGGTGGGGGGAAGGAGGAGGAGAGGAGGAGGGAGCTTGGCTGCAATTTTTCCCTGTGGGTGCTGGAACACCCATGGGGTCAGCGCCTCCCTCCCGCTCGCCTCTTTACCTGAATATCGGAACAAATGGCATCCTGATCGTACGTTGATTCCTGCTTTTATCAGGACATCTGGTCACCTGTGTGTGGAGCTGGAGATCAAACTGATGTGGTACGGGTCAAAATGGTCTCAATCTGTTTAGTTTTACCGAAGGTAGTGCATAGCACCTATTAAATCTTTGGAAAACCCAAAATGAGAACGATATTTTAGAACATTTAGTTTTTTACAGTGTGAATGCCTCAATACAGAAAAACTTGAATCCATTTTTGCATTTATTACATCCACGTTCCTGCATTCTCTGCATGTTTTAGCATAATGGAAGAGCTTATTACAGTTTCTACGTATTTGCCTGAATGCTTGACATTTTCTATACTCCTGCTGATTGCCACATCGTTGGCATTGTTTCCTGCTTTTCATTTTTCTGTCCCTGTCCAATTTAATTTCTGTGAACTTCTCCCTTGCTGGTTTAGCTATAGTACTCACAGTGATGTGCCCTGTGCCTTTCTCTAGGTTTTTTATTTGTGTTTCTGCTTGTTCTACTGCTGTTAGATGAATCTCCCTTAGTAACGGTTCATGTACTTTTTTATTGTTACATCCCAGGACAATCTGGTTTTTATTTAGTCTTTTAATCCATAATCCCTTGTAACCAACATATTTTCTAGGGACATATTTTCTGTGATCCTCACACATTTTTGTTGTTTCTGCAAAGCTTTCCTCTCTCCCTACCGCCATCTGTATGGAATGCGCTGTGAACGTTCAGGGATCCTGTGTTTGTTACTATTAAGAGCAGAACAATCTTTGGCTCATTCTCCAGTTTATTTGCCCCAGTAGCATTCATCTACGCTTCAAATTGCTCCTTGAACCATTTCCAGGCACATTCAGCTTTTCCCGTGATTCTCACAGCCGGTGGAGTTGTTACTTGCAGTTGCACAGGCTCTGTACCAGCCATTACAATGTGATCTCTCACTGGATCTTCCGGTGCACTGTGCCTTCCACTTGTCCATTACCATGTAGTATCTTACTGATGAGCAGAACATTGTCAAGATAAACATTTTATTATGAACAGGAACTATGTACAGCAATGAGGTAACAAATTTTCTACTGCTCTGTGTATCTGCAGCCTGGCACTGTCCAGTCCTGCGCTGCTTTCTTTCTGCCCCTGCAGAAAGTGTGTCCGAGGAACCCAAAGACTGCCTCTACAGTGTACAGGAAGTGAGGCATCTCAGTACTGCCTTGAGTGCTTATTGTATAGCACAGTTCTTATACAGTTCCCATCTCTGTGGTATCGGAACTCTAGTGCTGGAAAATGCAGATTTTTCTTGTATAAGTCATCCAAAGGATGCTGTGTAAGTAGTCTAAACACAACAGACTAAAGACTAAAATTAAAATAGGTTTATGCTTTGTAAAACATTTCTCAAATAGTGTGATATGCTGTTATTTTTTGCATGGAAAGGTTTTTTCTATAAAACTGAGCATCACTACCCAATGTTGGATTCATATTTTTACATACTTGTTCTAAGCATTGCAATCATCAAAAGCAGATTATTCTTTAGAAAGCTAACAAAGCTATACATGCATTATTCTAGCCAGCATTCTTTTTGTTTTAAAACAGGGGAGCAGTTTTCTGGATTGATTCAACTTTATGGTAGCAGAATCAAGAGCTTCTGGTTTCAAACTGCCACTCAGTGCTAATTCAAGAGTCAGAAAGGAGTACTGTATGTCCATGATCAGCTGATGATGATTAGAATGGCTTTAGTGTTATCTTTTCTCTCCCCACCCCTCTTTATCTGAAAGTAGCGCTGAGAATGAATACCTATGTTGGACATAATTTTTTTCAATGTGAAGGATGCCCTAGAGCAGTGGTTTTCAACCTTCTTTTTTCACTTGCAGACCCCTAAAATATTTCAAATGGAGGTGCGTACCCCTTTGGAAATCTTAGACATAGTTTGCGGACCCCCAGAGGTCCATGGTCCACAGGCTGAAAAGGTCCTGCCATAGAGTAACAGGATTTCTTAACTTCTGCTTGTGCTTTGGGCATCCTCTTTGGCAGTGTTTTCATTTTTTTTCAAAAAATGCCCTTTACGTTGATCGCTAATATAATGATGGTGATTTTGTGGCCCTTCATAACCTTGTTCTCAGTCTTTTATTATATAAAGCAGCAAAGAGTACAGTTCCTATCCTTTCTCCCCCCCCCCCCCCCCCCATCTGGGCTCTCTTTTCTAGACTATCCAAATGTCTCAGCCTAATTGATAAAATTTAAAAACTTTACATAGGACAGCAGCGCAGAATTTTTAGTACAGGGGATTGCTTTGGAATGCCAAACATATTACCCTAAAAGTATTTAAATATTTCTCCTTTTTATCTCCTGTTTTTCAAATAAATAATGACAAACTGAAATCATTATTTGTAAACTTTATGGAATTATCAATCATTAATTATAGTCAGGCATAGATAATTTCAAAAATGTGTGCCTGACCTTCATAGTTTAGCCATCCAGGAAAGAAAATAGCAGTAATATTCTGTATAACTAGACAAGTAGGCACAAAGATGAATGCACTGTAGTTGGAAGTTATACCCTTTTTTGCTGAACACAGTAAAAATTTCACCAACTATTCACATCCTGGGGCCAGAGACCATTCAAAATCAGGACCCGTTGTGCTAGGTACTGTACAAAAACATAAAAAACACACAAAAGCCCCTGCCATGAAGACCATCATTGGTTTAGGCAAAGTGAGTTAGTGATTTTAGGCCAGTTCCCAGTGAACAGGACTCTACATCACAAAACCCACCACAATTAGTATCCTTATTGGCATTATCAGTAGAGAGACCAAGCAGTAAATGGGCCTGGGCACTGACTTACCATCTCATCCTTAAGGAATGGTCCGTCCAGAACAGAGTTAAGGCACACTGGTGGGACAATATGGGGGAGCCTGTAACGCTGTGTATCCATACTGTGTGTATTCTCAATCTAGTGTCGTCCGTGAGCAATAAAAAATAATTCTCAAGATTTAGATTTTAAAAGAAACAATCCCAATATAAACAAATTAATTTAGATTCCACAGCACATGGAAATAGGTTATTTGGAGTAACACTAGATTTAGAACATCTTGCAGAAACTTTCATTATAATTCATTTGTTTTCTGAAAGTCAGACATTCTTCAACAGCCTAACTAGAGTAACCAGCTTTAGGAAAAAAGCATTATCAGCATCACAGAGCTGTGCGATCCTTGGATGTATAAACAGGGGAGTAGCAAGTAGTAGTAGGGAGATGATTTTACCTCTGTATATGGTATTAGTAAGATCAATACAGGAATATTGTGTACAGTTCTGGTGTTCACATTCTTAAAAGGATATTGAAAAATTGGAGAAGGTACAGAGAAGAGCCACAAAAATTATTCAAGGAGTGGAGAAAATGCCTTACGGTGAGATTTAGCACTCAATCTGTTTGTTTTATCAAAAAGAAGGTCAAGAGGTGACTTGATTACAGTAAATTAGTAGCTTCAATGGGAGGAAATACCAGATACTAAAGGGCTCTTTAATTTAGTTGCATAACAAGAACCAATGACTGGACATTAAAACCACACAAATTCAAATTAGAAATGAGGCACAAATTTTGTACAGTGAGGCTGATTAACCTTTGGAACAAACTACCAAGGGAAGTGATTAATTCTGTCTTGTGACGTTTTCAAATCAAGACTTGGATGTTTTTCTGTAGGATATGTTTTAGTCAGACAGACGGTATTGGGCTCAGTGCTCAGGTAACCGAGTGAAATTCTGTGACCTGTGTTATGCAGGAGGTCAGACTAGATGATTTAATGATTCCTTAAAATCTATGACTGCATGTATCACTACCTTTCTGTGAATCATCCAACCCTCACAGAGTACTGTATCAGTCTTTTTGCAATACATCTGTGTTGTTGTTGTTTCAGGAGTTGTTTAATCAGTCTACATATCCTTATATTTTTGTTTGCATTTAATTTCCACAGTGGATTGTGTTTCCCAGGGGTACCCAGGGTTGTGAGGCACCTTGCTATCGCCTGCCATGGGTCAGCTCTTCAACTACACTGGCCATGTGCAACACAAGCACTCCCCTCTAGGCCTCAAAGGCCCTGCTGTCATTCTACAGGTTAGCAATTGGCATGCTCCAGCCCTCAAGCCTTCCAAGTTTCTCCGTGGAATGTCCAGCCACTGGTCCACTGGACACTCGCAGTATTCCCAGATTTGCTGCTTGCAAAGAAACAGTATACCCCAGCTTACCAGCTCTACCCGAGATCACCACTGCACTTAACACCCAGTACTTAGATATGTTTATAGTGAAATCAAGTATAAATTTAACAAAACTTAGAGATTCAAATAATAGCAAGTAGAAGTATTGGAAACAAATGGTTACATATAAAATAAAATCATAACATGTATTCTAGAGCCTAGACTTGATGAACAAAATACTCTCATCTTGTAAAGCATTGCTCACCCAAAATCCTTGCTGTGCTTTACAGTCTGGCTGGTTGTGCTCCCCCGACTCCCTTTACAAGACAAGCACGCTTTCAGATTGCCTCCTTGGTGAAAGATCTAGTATGTTCCTTTGAACTCCAAAATATCCCAGAACAATCCTTTGTCTTCATAAAAATGGTACCCCTGCTGTTTGTTACATTCTGTAGATTTCCTCTTCTGTAGATTTTTGTAATCTTCCTTAGCCCCTGGCTAATTATGCAAATAGACACACATTGTGAGGCATACAATACACAAAGAGCCAGGCAGTGAGATAGGTTCCTTTGAGGCAGGAGGTAACAGACACCTTTCTGACATATATCAACTCCTGTTGATCTGCCTTATCTCCGAGACCTTAAGAACCTAATTTCCAGTATAGATATATAACTCCTGAAATGTTATCCATACATTTTGCAGTGATTATGTCAACCAGTGGACTACTGGCTCTCTGTAGAGACTTCACATGCATCCTTTGGTTCACTATGCATATGTCTCACTCAGGGGATCCCTGTACAGCCATATGCACCCCATGGGTCCTCTGTCAGTTGGTACCAAGTGGTCCCTGGGTCACAGGATGTACCTGTAATACTGCAAGATTTCAAACCGTTTAACAAAAAATTCCTTTGTCTATGTTATAGCTACTGTGACACTCACAAACAACTGACTGGCTGATCATTACTATTTGTGGGTAGCTGGAGATTTAAAAAAATGTTATCAATGTTATTGCCTTATGTGGCTATTTACTATTTTGAGCTCTACCACTTACGCATTTTTACCCTTTCTCCCATCTTTTTGTTGAGCTATGATCTAACAGACATCTACGCTCTTAAAGGCTGGGACTGTGGCTTCTCTTACATATGGTACTCACCTAGCACATTGTGGGCACCACTGGAAACAAATAACAAATAACCTCCTCTTGGTGATCAGGATTTTCCTGTCTGAAATAAGTAAATGGGGGTTTGTTTTCACCCTGTACGCTCTCAAGATAGTTGTACCCATGTTACTCAACCCAGGAGTGTGAATGTTAAAGTAAGAATCACTCCTTGCCATTCATAGATTGTAGACTGTGTTTCAAAATAAATATTTTAATTACATTGGTATTTCTGAACCTAATGATGCACACATCTTTGCTTTTCAAAAAATAAAATAACAGCTGCGATACTAACCTTATAGAGTACACAGAAAGGTTTGAATGCCAGTTTCCAATCTGATTTAACTATCAAAGTGAATGTTAATATTTGTAAATTAGACACTTCATTTAAACGCTGAAAGATTTAAACAACCGTCTGACTGTTAAAACTGGTATTAAAGCTGGCTTACAGTTTCACCCAACGCCTGCCAAAAAGCCAGTGTCAAACATGTCATTTTATCAAAATGGCAGCCACTATAAATCTCAGAAATACCCATTGTAATTAAAATCAACTATTCACATCTCAGTTTATTCATGAGAAGTGCTTCTTAGCCTTTTATTTTGCTTTGAACAAAATGAAAGCAATTTTAAGGTCACCTACTGACTTAAATATCTTCTACATAATATCTTTATATATTATGCTAGTGTCCAGAGCCCATACTGCAGGCTCATATCTGAATCGGGATAGCATTGTGTTAAGTGCTGTAGAAACAGAGGTAGATATGGCTCCTGTCCTGAAGAGCTTACAAGATGCTCTAAGATGATGGAGACAGTCAGTTTGTATTATATATACATGTGCTATTTTAAAAATGTTCTGTAACTACAACAATAAATACATATTGTCATACCCCAGCTTCCTTTCAGACTAGCAAGTTAAACATTAGCTGATTAGTAGTAGGGTGCTGTAGCGGAAGTGAATTTTTGAGAAGGAATTTGAGGACACAAGCATAGGAAGAATGTATATCTGAGCAATAATCGTGTATATCCCAAAAATGTAAGAGTTGTGAGTATGAATTCAGCTGAATGTGAGCTGTTGGGACCTGTGTATGTCTTTAATTGGCACCAAGCAGTTGGAGCACAATGCCAGATGCTTAGTAGCCTTGCTAAGGCAGGGCAGATTTCAGCAGACCATTCCATTACAGGCATGCAAGAAATTAATTTAAAGGTACTATACATTCTGTAATGTGTTAAGTACTATTCATAATACAGCATTGCTATTGGATGGGAACATATATATAGGTACAAATAAAATGTGCTTTGAATTACAAAATTGATTTGATTGTATGAGTTCTGACTAGGGACCTGATCCTGCAAATGTTAATGCACATGATAAAGAATGAAAAGACTGCGTGCATGCTTAGTTATTCACATGCATGAGTGTTTGCAGGATCAGAGCCTAGAAATGTATTTCATTCAATAAACTAAGCAAAGTGATTCTTATAGTGAAATCCTTCCCCCATTGAAATAAATGGCCAAACTGCCATTGACTTGAATTGAGCCAGGCTTTCTCCCTTTACTTCCTTGCTGTACGCATGTCCAGACTCCTGCACCTGAAAACTCATGCTTACCAAGCCACCTTACAGAGTACATGTGCCTTGTATACATGTAGACACATCCACTCTGGCTAGGGTTGCCAGGCGTCTGGTTTTCGACCGGAATGCCCAGTAGAAAAGGGACCCTTGCGGCTCCAGTCAGCACCACCGACCGGGCCGCTAAAAGTCCGGTCGGCGGTGCTGAGGGTCTAAGGCAGGCTAGTCCCTACCTGTTCTGGCACCACACTGCACCCCAGAAGCGGCCAGTAGGTCCGGCTTCTCGGCGTGGGCTCCGCGCGCTGCCCCTGTCCCGAGCACTGGCTCTGCACTTCCATTGCCTGGGAACCGGAGCCAATGGGAGCTGGGGTGGGGGGCGTGCTTACGGGCGAGAGCAGCACATGGAGCCACCTTTCCCCCTCCACGCCTCTGCCTAGGAGTCAGACCTGCTGGCTGCTTCCAGGGCGCAGCGCAGTACCAGAGCAGGCAGGCAGCCTGCCTTAGCCCTGCTGCACTGCTGACCGGAGACACCCAACCACCCCAACCCTGAGCCCCTGCCCCAGCCTCAAGCCCCCTCCTGCCCCCAAACCCTTCGTCCCCAGCCCCACCCCAGAGCCTGCACCCCCAGCAGGAGCTCTCATCTCCTGCACCCCTGCCGCAGCCTGCTCCCGCACTCCAAATCCTGCAACCCCAGCTCAAAGCCCACACCCCCAACCCAGAGCCCGTACCCCCTCCCACATACCAACTCGTGGCCCCCACCTCCCAGCCTGGAGCCCCCTTCTACATTCCAAACCCCTCATCCCCAGCCCCACCCCAGAGCCCGCACCCCCAGCTAGTGCCCTTGCCCCAGCCCAGAAACCCCTCCTGCACTCTGAGCCCCTCATTTCTGGCCCCACCCCAGAGCCTGCACTCCCAGTTAGAGCCCTCACCCCTTCCCGCACACCAAGCCTCTGCCTCAGCCCAGTGAAAGTGAGGGAGGATGGGGGAGAGCGAGACACTGAGGGAGGGGGAATGTAGTGAGCAGGGGCGAGGCCTCGGGGAAGGGGCAGGTCTAGGGTATTCGGTTTTGTGTGATTAGAAAGTTGGCAACCCTACCTCTAGCACTGCATTGAAACATGTTTGGCACTAGGATACCTGGGAGTTTATCCCAGGGTTCTTAATGCCTCACTGGCTACATCTAGGGCTAGGTTTGTGGTGTATTGTGGGAGAACTTGTCTTGTCTGTCCCAAGCCTCTGTGCAAAAGTGCTCTTAGTCCACCAACGCATGGACTAGCTGAGGCTCTTCCAGATCTGCCAACTCCCTGCTTTTATCTGTTCCAGCCAAAGACAAGCCATGGAGCTTTTCCTGCTCGCAGCTCACTGTTGTTGCAGGATACAGATAGAGGGTCTGTGAGATGGTGGTGGACATTTCAGCAGCAGTTTCTGTTAGGAAGACAGCAGCAGTGGGTCTCGGAAGGGGTACAGACAGTCATGGCACAATTAAGGCACCTGATGCTTGCTGCCATAGCTGCAGATTCATTATATGGAGACCAGTGCTTCTGGTGCAGGACCACAAGGACAGAGTAGTGGGATTACACTGTCTTGCATTTACCTTTTTGGACATGCAGAGACCTTATTCCCTTCAAATGACATGGTTATCAACAGAGTCTCCATGCATACTGTTGTTTTAGGGAACCTCGTTGTCCCTCTGCTGTACCCTGACTTTCAAGGGCCTGGCAAAAGAAAGTTTAATTACATGCTTAGCAGTTGCAGGATGGTGGTGGAGTGTGAATTTGGCATGCTCAAGGCAAGATAGTGCTGCCTATAAACCATTTGGATGCCAGTGTGGCAAATGCCATCCGTATTATTGTGGCCTGCTGCTCCCTGCACAATGTCTGAGAGGTGAAAGGCATATATTTCACATAAAGTGAAGACTGAAGACACTGATGGTTTGCAGGTCTGGTACAGGCAATCAGGAAGTGCATCTGTCATTGCTGGGGCTAGATGCACAAGGGAAATCGGGGATGTCTTGTATGCCCACATCCTAGGTTCACAGGATGATGCGCATATGGGTATGTGATGCTATGTGGTGCATTAGTATACATGCTAGTGAATTTTTGCGGGCCTTGCAGTTTATTTGCTTAGTGTTTCTTTTATTTGGGCATTGCAGTTCATTTGCTACTGTTTTTATATGGATTTAGATTTATATTGATTCAGATTCTTTAATAAAATCTTTTTATACAACTTTATGGCTTTTTTCCCCATGCCTCACATACCAACCTATAGTACAGCCAAAACAATCATCCAAATATCAGAGGAGGACGGGCCTACTACAGCAATGAAAGACTACATTATTTTTTGTCCAGGGAAATTGAGGGACAAATTTACCAGGCTCTAGCTCCAGATCTTGTTACAATACCATTTCCTCCCCAGGTCCATCCCTAACAGATCTTTGGATTCTTCTTTTGAGTAATGTCCATATGGGTGCTCCACAGTAGGTTTATCTGCACCCCTGCGCTGAGATTTTAGGTAGCAGTATCCGTTCAACCCACACATGCACTCTCCCTCCCTCATGGTCTGCCTCAAGGCTATCTAGCACTGCATGGGCATATCCCCCTCAGTTCCTTCTCCCCACTTTTGTCCTCGAATGGAGCGGGCAGTTGTCCCTTCCTTGTCTGTGTCATTAGCATTAGTCCTAGTTGTTTTTGTTTCTTTTGTTCTCTTTAATAGGTAGTATTTCCTTTTTACTCCGTTGGGATTAAAAAAAAGAAGAAGAAAAAGAACTTTAGTTTATTTTTCCTGCCCAGTCTGGGGAGATTTCCCCCACTCCAGGGGCATTTAGAAGACACTCTGAGTTCTTTCAGTTGAAAAAAAGAGGAAAGAACTTTATTCTGCATTCTTCATTGCTAGAGGGTAATAGCTCCCCTCCCTCCTACCCCCCATCATGCCTGGCCTGGCTCCCCTGGTGCTCTCTCCTGCAAGGAGTCAATTCCTGTAACGGGCAGACACACTCACTGTTGAAGGAGAAGGGACTTCAACTTCCAGGGGACTCCAGTGCTGACCCCGGATCATCCCCAGAGCCTTCAACTTCAGAGGGAGTAGTGTCACAGAAAAGACCAGCAGATTCCCCCCGTAAAAGCTCCAAGCCCCCAAACTGAGTCACTGGCCAGCCAGAGGGGTTCCCCAGTGCGATTGGCCACCTCGGTATCAGCGGCTCTGAAGCACGGTACCCAGAAGCATCAGGGTACCTCCACTATGAGCTCTGCTACATCACCTAGAGACGCCAGGGGCTCAGGCTCTGAGGGAGCGGTACCGCCCCCCTAAGGACAAAGACAAATACTGTACCACCTCTAAAGGAGCAGCACCAAGAAAATCTTCAGTACTGGGTGCAATAAAACTCCTGTGTAGGGAACCGCTCTGCACCTTCACAACCTTTGGTACTGACAACATACCACGGACACTCCTCTGCAGTACTGAATGAGCTGACGGTACTGCAAGAGTTCTGGTACCCTAGAGACCTGATGGTTGGGGAAGAACTGCAATCCCCATTATTCAGAGCCAGTACCAAGCACTTCCCGGCGCCCAGAATCACTCTCTGGACCGGGCCGTATACCATCAATATCCTGGTCAGCGTCACCCTTACCCAGTGACAAGTCTGACAGTAACCAGGAGGATGTCATTTGCCTGGCCTGTCGTGGCCCACTGTCACAATACAAGGATCCTCCTCCATTCCATCAAGACGACCCATGATTGTGGTACGGGCCCCCTTGGAAGCCACCACCACCCATGCTTTCCTCCCCAAATGGCTGTATTGGGATCCTTGGACTATGTACAGATCCCATATTTTGCGGGCATCCAGTATCTCTCAGAGAGAGTCTGCTAGATGGTCTCCTATAGCATCACTGTCCAGAGCCCTTGAACAGAGGAGAAAACTTTTGTGGAACAGAAGGAAAGGCCCAAAGGGGAAGCTACCCCTCCAGCAAGCTTCTCATCTTTGCCAGATTAGGCTGTAATGCCGCCCTCCTCCATTACTAGCTGAAGATTTCAAGAACTTGCAAGACCTTACTAAGAGGGTGGCAGATAAGCTGCAGTTCTTCAAGTACTTGCTCATGTCGATTCCATTCTAGGTGTGCGCACGCCCACATGCACAGTCGTCGGAGATTTTTGCCTTAGCGGTATCCGTAGGGTCAGCAGTAGTGCCCTTCGGAGTGCTGCGCTCATGCGTCGGTATATTAGGTGCCACCAGCCCTACGCCCTTTCATTTCCTTCTTACCGCCCATGACGGTTGGTCGGAGCACCTCGTCTAGCATTGCAAGAATGTTAGCAGTTCTTAACAGACCATTGTTGTTCTCTTTGTATGTAGTTCTTAGGTACTTAGTTAGCCCCGTTCCCCGGACTTCAAACCCCGTTCATCATGCAACAGGCCAATGCCTGTTAGTGACCCCCACAGCAGCTGTTTGAAGTGCTTGGGGGAATCCCATATAAAAGGACAAGTGCAGGATTTGCGAAAGAACTTTCATCCCAGAACCCAGAAGGAGCAGGATATCTGCTTGAAGACCCTCCTCATGAAGGCTGCACTTCGTCCGGCATTGGAGCCCTCCCGATTGGACTCTGCTCCTAGCACCTCAGTGTCGGTGCAGAGCGCCCCGCCGGCACCGGGCTCTGCTGGGCACCGTTCCCCCTCACCTGTGCCCAAAAAGCGACAAAAGAAAAGAGGCTCCCCGGTGCCATTTAAGGAGGGGAAGGGGGGCTCTGGGCAAAGGACCTAGTTCAGGCCATGCGCCCGCCCCGGAGCTACAAGGGGGTACTGCTATGGTCGGACCCCCTAGCCCAACTAGGGATCCACCTCCGACTCCTGAAAGCGGCAGGGGACCCCGGCTGCTACTGGGACCTTGGCCGCCTGGGCAGCTTCGAGTGTCAAAAGACCTTCATGGGCCTTCCGGTATCACAGACGCCACAACAGCTGCCGGATATGGCTAAGGCCTTGCAATCCAAGGGCAAGCCAGCCATAGGACCCCCTCCCCCAGAGAGCGGTGGAGCACCATTGGTCCCCAGATCATAGGTGTATGTCCTCGTCCCCACAGCCTAAGACCCTGGCCCTGCAATCTCGGTCTCCAGCCAGAAGATTTAGGTCTCTGGCATGGTGCTGTCCTTCCATGAGGCCAGAATCCATGGAATGCCAGAATCGAGGCACCCGTCTCCATACTCCCAGTACCAGCCAGCCTCTCACCAGAGATCGCCCCAGTGCAGGTCGATATCACTTATAATCTTGCAGGTGTTAGTCCCATTGGTCCTAGAAACTGGCACGACATCCGTGGCAGTAGCGTGGCAGCAGGACCAGTGGCCTGTTCAATGGCCTTGTTGGAACATTGGGCATTGTGATCTACCCATATCTAGACGACTGCCTCCTCAGGACTTCCTCGTTTCAGGGACACCATACGAGCCACCCAGACAACCACGTGCACATTTGCATAGCTGGATCTACAGCTCAACTTAGAGAAATCAGCATTGACCCCGGTACAGTGACTGGAGTTTATCGGCACCTACCTCGATGCAGTACAAGCAAGAGCGTTCCTCCCGTTACACAGACTCACCCTCTTGTAAGTCTCATAGAGACAGTCCAGGCCAGTCCTCAAACATCAGCCAGGAACTGCCTGCAGCTGTTAGGCCATATGGCAACATGCAGCTTCGTCACCCCAAATGCCCAGATGTTCATGGGGGCGTCTTCAGATGTGGCTCACTTCTGTCTATCCCCTGAACAGGGACAAACTAACCAAATTGCTATCACTGCCCTCTGCAGTAAAGCACTCCCTGGACTGGTGGAAAGGCCCATCTAACATCCGAGCAGGTGTTCCATTCATGCAACTGCCACTGACGCTGTCTCTAATGATGGATGCCTCCCTAATAGGCTGGAGAGCTCACCTACATGACTGCAAGGTTCAAGGCAAGTGGTCTTCCACAGAAGTGATTCTCCATATCAGTCTTTTGGAGCTAAGTGCCATCAGGAACACCTGTGAACACTTTCTGCCTTTCATCAAGAGCACCCACAGAAAGGTCATGATGGACAATATGACCTGTATGTTTTATATAAATCGCCAGAGGGGTGCCAGATCTCCCTCCCTCTGCACAGAAGCTCTCAAACTTTGTAATCTGTGCACCCATCACAATGTGCTCATCTTAGCTGTCTAATTACCAGGGATACAGAACGTGCCAGCCGACAGCCTCAGTCGGTACTTTTCTCATGACCACGAATGGGAGCTGAACCCAGAGGCGCTTTGAGACCTATTCGCTCTTTGGGGAACCTCAACTACAGATCTCTTTGCTACAAAAAATGTCCTCATTACTGCTCCAGGGCCAGTCTGGGGAAACATTCACTCAGAGATGCCCTCATCCTCCTATGGGACAGAGATCTCTTGTATGCCTTTCATCCGTTTCCACTTCTATCCAAGGTCCTGTTGAAAATTTGATGAGACAAAATGAGAGTTATTCTGATTGCCCCCTTCTGGCCAAGACAAGTCTGGTTCCCTTACCGGACACCTCCAGACCTAGCTCCTTCTTGGTTCCAAGACTTAGCGTTAGAATGCTCTGAGAGGTGAAAGACGTGTTTCTTTACAGCCGAAAGTCGACCACCTGATGTACTTACCTACAAAAATGGAAATGATTCCAAGTTTGATGTCATTCTAAGCACACAGACCCAGCTTTGTCTTCCCTCCCTCTGATTTTAGATTACATTTTAGACCTCAAGAGGTCTAAACCCTCACTCAGCTCCCTTAAAGTACATCTTGCTGCCATAACTGCTTTCCAGTGTCAGATAGATGATACTCGATGTTTGCTCAGTCACTGACGTGTAGATTCCTTAAGAACATTGGGATACTCTTCCTGCATGTGAGACCATCTGCTCCAACCTGGGATCTTAACCTAGTTCTCAGTGCTTTGATTGGACCTCCTTTTGAACCCATGGCAACTTGCTCTCTTACACCTGTCTATGAAGACAGCATTTCTAATTGCCATCACCTCAGCTAGGCACATAGGAGAAGTAGCAGCCCTAATGGCACACCCATCATACACTGTTTTTTTTAAAGACAAAGCAACTCTGAGGCCGCATCCCAAGTTTCTCCCTAAAGTTGCCTCCACTTTCCATGGGAATCAACAGATCCATCTTCCTGTTTTTTTCACAAAACCACATCATGAAAACAAGGAGGCGATTTTGCATATGCTAGATGTTAGAAAAGTATTAGCATTCTACTTGGACAGGACTAAGGACTTCAGGAAGTCCCCTAAATTCTTCCTTTCATTTGCAGAAAGATCCAAAGGCTCCGCAATATCGGCTCAAAGATATCCAAATGGGTCTTGGGTTGCATTAATCACTGTTATCAAGGACGCATCCTGTTGTCTCCATCTAGAATCCATACACACTCCATGAGGTTAATTTCTACCTCGGTCACATTCATTAAAGATGTCCCTATCTCGGAAATCTGCAGAGTAGTGACTTGGGCCTCTGGCCACACTTTCACAGAACACTATGCGATCACTGGAAATTCAGCTTCCGATGCCATCTTCGGCTCCACAGTAGTAACAACCAAAGCCCCAACCCTACATGGGGGATACTGCTGTGAAGTCACCTACAGTGGACTACCCATAGGGACACTATTTGAAGAAGAGGAAGTTACTCACCTTGTGCAGTAACAATGGCTCTTCGAGATGTGTGTCCCTATGGGTGCTCCACTATCTGCCCTCCTCCCCTCTACTTCGGAGTTCTCCATAAGGGGCTGTGCTGTAGAGAAGGAACTGAGTGGGGTTCACCCGCACAGACCACTTAGAGAGGGACATTGCATGTGTGGGCTGAATGGACACTGCTACCGAAAAGCTCTGATTAGAGATGCAGGGGTGCACACACACCTACAGTGGAGCACCCATAGGGACACACATCCCAAAGAACCATTGTTACTGCACAAGGTGAGTAACTTTCTCATTTGGGCCCAGGACATCCCCTCGTCGATTTGGCTGTGGTGCCTAGGCTGGTTCCAGCACTATGTTCTGTTCTGGGGTCTGTTCTTGTGACTCCAGCCCCTGTGGCAGCCGGCTCTCCTCTGGTACCATCCCTGTCGACTCTGCCATTAGTCTGAAAATCATACGTTCTCGACTCCAGAGCCCACAGTCCTGTATGATCATCTCTTGAGGCGGTGGCAACACCTGGTTAGATTTTTCATAGTAGTTGCCAGACTTTCCATTCCCATCCTTCATCGTGAGGTAAGTGGACTTGAGGTGCTTGATCTGCTCCCTGCAATAGTGTGTGGTTTGGTCAATGTCAACCTCCACCACCCTCATCAAGATTTTAATCATATAAATGCATGTTTCTGTTACTTCTGCCAAAAAAAAAAAAAAAAAAAAGGGACCTTGCAGCCCTCACACTACAGGTTAGCCAGAATCACTGGTTGGTGGGCATCTTTCTTCTGTTTGACTGAACTGGGTTTAGTTGTGTTAACAGTAGCGTAATATACTTGCAATGAAGGGTTAATGCCTAATGGCTGTATTTAAACCAGCAGTTAGCTTCCTCTGCATAGGAGGCAAGTGGGAAGTCAGCAGATAGAAGGGCTGGAACATACAGGCCCTGGGAATTGTGGAATAGCATTGGCAGACTATCCAAATATTTAAAGTCAGCTACACATGCTTTAGCTACATCCTGCAAAATGGGTAGGCAGAGACACACCCCCAGATAAGCTGGCAAGACTAAGTGTATGTCTATACCTAAAGCACTACAATGGCACAGCTGCAATGCTGCAGCTGTGTTTGTGTAGCACTTCAGTGTAGACATTTACTACAGCGACAGGAAGGGGTCTCCCATGGCTGTACATAATCCACCTCCCTGGAAGGCAGTAGCTCAGGCAATGGAAGAATTCTTCTATTGACCTTGCATTGTCTTGACCCAAGGTTAGGTTAGCTTAATTAAGTCTCCAAGGTGTGGATTTTTCACACCCCTGAGACACACAGCTATGCCAAACTACCTTTTCAGTGTAGGCCACCTCTAACGGTATGTTCTTAGGATGTTTAGCCATATCCAAGGGCTCTATGTGTTGGATGGGGGGGAGGGGTTGGACTAAAACGTGTCAGAAGCAGTGTCTGACCACCTGCTATGTAGACATATTCTTATGTGTACAATGGGGTAGGCCAAGGGCAGAATTTCAGCCTTTGAATTTCTTGATAATCATCAAATTAGAATGGATCCTTTTTAAACATGGGAACTTTGATGTGAATTCTAAAATGTAAATACTTCTCAAGTCTATCAGTAAAATTCTATGCAGTTGTGTAATTCTTCAAAATATTAATAATTTTAAATTAGAGACCAAAAAGATGGTTTTTCTTGAAAACAAATGCTACTCTGTGTTCTTAACAACTTGAGTTTGTTTCTATTGTTTGAAGAAGGAATTATTTTTATTAAAAAAGAAGAGACCTCATAGCATTTAACTGCTTTTACTACACATAATAGTGATGCAAAATAACATACCACATTCTTAGTTGCTCTTTAAAGGTTGCAGAGGGGTTTGACTGACCTCATTCTTCAATATTACAAGACTTGTATAATAAGCCATTTAAAGGAATATAATTTGAGCAAATGCTATGAATTTTTAAATTTGTAAATGTAATTAATGTTAAAAGTAGGGCTGTCAAGCGATTAAAAAAATTAATCACGATTAATCGTACGGTTAATAATAAATACCATTTATTTAAATATTTTGGATGTTTTCTACATTTTCAAATATATTGATTTCAATTACAACACAGAATACAAAGTGTACAGTGCTCCCTTTATATTTATTTTTATTACAAATATTTGCACTGTAAAAAAAAGAAATAGTATTTTTCAATTCACCTCATGCAAGTACTGTAGTGCGATCTCTTTATCATGAAAGTTGAACTTTCAAATGTAGAATTATGTACAAAAAAAAACCTGCATTCAAAAATAAAACAATGTAAAACTTTAGAGCCTACAAGTCCACTCAGTCCTACTTCAGCTAATTGCTCAGACAAACAAGTTTGGTTACAATTTGCAGGAGATAATGCTGCCTGCTTCTTGTTTACAATATCACCTGAAAGTGAGAACAGGCGTTCACATGGCACTGTTGTAACTGGGGTCACAAGATATTTACGTATCAGATGTGCTAATGATTCATATGTCCCTTCATCTTCAACCACCATTTGATAGGACATGCCTCCATGCTGATGATGGGTTCTGTTCAATAACAATCCAAAGCAGTACGGACCGATGCATGTTCATTTTCATCATCTGAGTCAGATGCCACCAGCAGAAGGTTGATTTTTTTTTTTTTTTTAATTTTTGATTTTTTTTTGGTGGTTCGGGTTCTGTAGTTTCCGCATCGGATTGTTGCTCTTTTAAGACTTCTGAAAGCATGCTCTACACCTCATCCCTCTCAGATATTGGAAGGCACTTCAGATTCTTAAACCGTGGATCGAGTGCTGTAGTTATTTTTAGAAATCTCACATTGGTACCACCTTTGTGTTTTGTCAAATCTGCAGTGAAAGTGTTCTTAAAACGAACATGTGTTGGGTCATCATCTGAGACTGCTATAACATGAAATATATGGCAGAATGCGGGAAAAACAGAACAGGAGACACACAATTCTTCTCCAAGGAGTTCAGTCTAATTAATGCATTATTTTTTTAACGAACATCATCAGCATGGAAGCATGCCCTTTGGGAATGGTGGCTGAAGCATGAAGGGGCATACGAATGTTAAGCATATCTGGCACATAAATACCTTGCAATGCCAGCTACAAAAGTGCCATGTGAATGCCTGTTCTCACTTTCGGGTGACATTGTAAATAAGAAGCAGGCAGCATTATCTCCCATAAATGTAAACAAACTTGTTTGTCTTAGCGATTAGCTGAACAAGAGGTAGGACTGGGTGGACTTGTAGGCTCTAAAGTTTTACATTGTTTTGTTTTTGAGTGCAGTTAGGAAACAACAACAAAAATCTACATTTGTATGTTACACTTTCATGATAAAGAAATTGCACTACAGTACTTGTTTGAGGTGAATTAAAAATACTATTTTTTATTTATCATTTTTATAGTGCAAATATTTGTAATAATATAAAGTGAGCACTGTACACTTTGTATTCTGTGTTGTAATAGAAATCGATATATTTGAAAATGTAGAAAAACATCCACAATATTTAATACATTTCAATTGGTATTTGATTGTTTAACAGTGCAATTAATTGCAATAAATTTTTTTAATTGCGATTATTTTTTTTGAGTTAATCGCGTGCGTTAACTGCGATTAATCGACAGCAATAGTTAAAAGCTGAGGCCTATAGCTCTGTTTACTTTCATTTTGTATTCAGTGTGGAGAGTTAATCCCAGAGCAGGGCTTTTCTGATGCAAAATCTGAATGCTTGTGTAGTCACAACAGCTGTCCCCTCACTATGTGGTATCTTCCATTACCTAACTGCAGAGATGAATTTTGGCCCAGTGTTTCAGTAATATTGGACACACATGGTTTTAAGTGACAACGCTGTATGCTTATGCATTCATTTGAGACTCAGTTACAGTTGGCTCCAAATCAGAACAGGGAGAATACATTCACACTATGGCCACCCTCGTGGCTGCTTGTGGTAGTTGGATCATAGTAGGCACTGTTGCATCTAAAGACACAATTATCTATTGCTGAGGAACTGCAAATTCACCAAAGCTCTTTACAGCACTTGTGGTTAATAATGGATTCCTAAAAAGCTCTCTTAAAGAATTTCAGACCTATCAATTTTATGTCCTTATTTTTATTTTATTGTTTTAAATTGTATTATTGTAAGTTACCATGTTATTGAAATAATTGTTTCATTCAGTACATTCAACATATTGGTATCATAGATGCACATAGAATTAGTAGGTTTGTTTAATAAACAATACTGATCTTTAAAAAATAAAGATCAGTAGACAGTAGGTTTTTATTAGAATTCCTATATGATGATGATAGCTAAGGAAAATGATGTGTTTACTTTTGTAACATTTACACACAAGAATTAAAATATGCAGCACATCCAAGAATCAAATCTTACAAAAAATGGTTTTAAAGAATTTAAAACATATCAGACAATTTGTTACCTCTAAAATGTTTCTATTAGTGCAGAAATATGACTTTGATTTTTGTGTGAAATTGTTTGGATATGCTTTGAATATTGTGTTAAGATACATCTGTGCAGCTACTTTTGTGCTACAAGCATTTACATTTGAAATCAATGTAAAACATAATTTTCATTTGTTACTGAAACAAATTGCATTTACTAATGCTTACATTCAGTGTGTGCAGTTCTATACTACGTATGAAAAACTTATTAATTAAAATTCTCTACTTAGTCTCTTTTATTTTAAAAATAAATAAATAGTGCTGGAATTATATTTTCAAAACTAGAATATGTATAGGTACCCAATAACTTCACTTCTATGAACCCCAAAGTTATGGAAATATGTAAATAAAGAAGTTTTAATTCAGAACATGTATGCTTTTATTCTATACAATAAATAAACTGTAAGGTTACTGTGTGATAATGAAACCTGGTTTGTATTTAGCATGTTCTTCACAAGCCACTAGTATACATACCCGCTTTATTATATATGTAGTGTACGTGCTATATCTCTCTCTCACTACTGTGTGTGTGTGTGTGTGTGTGTGTGTGTGTGTGTTATATTTAAACTGATAGATAATGAATTCATGCTTGTGTTAAAAGCTATATAAATATGAATATTTGAGGCTTTTAGCATTTGATGAACAAAGAATTACGTGGCTACAAAATAGAACAATTGATAAAATCCTCCCCACTATTGGCTATTATTTACTGTCTCTTAAGTGGCAGGTTGTATTTATGCCAATTTATCTGCTTCAGGGAACATTCTTGATAGCAGAACAAAGTGAATAAAAGTAGTTTGCTTTGCAAATGAATGCAAATGGTAGAGCCTTTCGGGAAGCCCTTTAACAGGGGCAGTGCACTTTGATTATGAGTGAAGCTGCCATTTGGACATGGTGAAAAGAGCACGCTTGAACCATTGATTGGGGGAGACAGTAAAAAGTCAGGAAGGGCCCGTTAAGCTTGCAGTGCGGCAGGCGGATGTCAGTGTGGTTAGAGCACAGTGGGAGAATGACAGGCAGGATTAGTGTCAGGGAGAAGCTTTGCTGTAGCTGTGGAGATGGTCCCTGGGGTCACTCACCTCTGACTGTTGTTCTGTGCTGATGGCTCTGTAATGCAAACTGCTTGATATATGCCTGTTCATTATCAGAAATGGTGATTAGAAAAGGTATTTATCATAAAGGATTCTTTTAAAAAAATAGAAATGGTTAACTACTTTTTACAAGTGCTTAGTTCAATAGTCCCTTCTTTTACTAGTGTGGAAGGCTGGGTACAGAGCCTTGTGTTCTTGGAGAGGCAATTCAGCATACAAAGATTTAATAGTTAATTTGACAATTATATCTGAGGAACCAGTGTTTTCTTGCTTTTTACTCAGTTTTATATGGTTGTCATAAAGGAGGAAATTGTTTACAATTTGCAGCATGCTGTTACAGTAGAACATTGTTTTATATTTTGGTTATTGGGCCTTGTTGCTCTTTGAAAATGTCCAGTTTCTTTCTGTTTTCTTCGTGTACAGTGCACAGAAGCCACAGGATTTAGGTGCTTTTAAAAAAAAAATTCTCAGTGGAATGTAAAATTAGTCAGATTTCACTCCCAAAATGTTAAAATATAATACATTATGGGGGCTTTAACAACTGACTGAATTGGGCATGCTGTTTTAAGATACAGATTTATAAATAACATTTTAGGATTATTTTCAGTATATTTTCAATTGAGGACTTTTTAAAGATTTCTCTTCCTTTATATATCATTCAGTTATACGTAAGAGGATTTTATATATTATCTAAAATGTTGATATCTTAGACTGTGGTTTAATCTTTAAGCAGTAAAATTGTTTATTTTGATTTTTATTGCTTGCTTTTTTCATAGTGAATAAGTTAAATGTGTCTACTGCACTAATGTACATTTTGTATATTAAATATTTTTAATGGTTCAAGTTCCTTCACTGACGGCTCTTTTTATGTACTGTTTTCTGTAACAGAGTGGAAGAAACAGAGCATTCAACTAACAAGCTTTGGAAACCATATTAAATTACATTGTTACAACAGCCATTATTTGATTAATTTATTTAATGTCTTTGTTCACTATTTTATCCAACTACATTTTTTTCATTTTCCCAGCATAATAAATGTTTTACAAATGTTTTGCAGGCACCTGAATGGACAGAAGAGGACCTTAGCCAGCTGACAAGAAGTATGGTTAAGTTCCCAGGGGGGACCCCAGGTCGATGGGAAAAGATTGCTCACGAATTGGGTCGATCAGTGCCAGATGTGAGTTCACTCAGATTTGCTTTGTATGGAGAGTGACAAACCAGAACAAGACAGGCAGTGTAGAAGGCAGACATAGATGGGGTCCAACATTGTCTTTTGAGAGAGGCTGCAATCCTTTTAGGACCTGGAAGTGAACCATTAACTAACTAAGCAAGAAGCAGATGTCAGCAGTCCCTTGCTCCACAATTAACAGCTGTAACTGATCAGCTGTATGGGGGATTCTGGTGCTTAGAGACCTGAGCTACTGTAACCTGATAACAGAAAAACAATGCCAGTTTTAGTGTTCGTAGTAACTAACCCCTTTTAACTGCAAATGGACATTTGTGAGACTTAGCTAAAGTTTACAGTTCTGTTTAAGCCAGGTTTAAAAAAAAAGTATGAATCAGCTAATAGCATTTAGACAGGGGGGTTCCATTAATTAAACTGAAATATTTCTACAAAATGATAAAACAATTGGTCTGAGATTGATACTATTGCAGTTCCTATTTCCAGACTATAATATGGTTAATAATGGTATTGTGTAATAATTAATATCCTTATTCAAATACTTATTTTATGGTCATGTGTCCTATTATATTACAAACTGTACTTAAGGATTTAAAGTGTTATCCTGAAAAGTATAAAAAAAAAATTTCATTTTCAGCAATAGATCACTTGTATATGCTCTAGAGTGTCTGCAGAGTACCATTCAAAAGTCTTTTCAGTTGATCCTATTCCAAAGAGTCTGGAGGGGTTAAAGAGAATAAGATTTAAATGTTTCACTCTGTTGATGCATATTTTGGAGCTGCTTGTTCTGTATTCAGTAATAAAAACCTAGCAAAGATACTTTTTTTGAAAACCAAACCTTCATTTAGTCAAATAGTCATAAATTGTCATATAGGTTACAGTGAGTTATCTGCAAGCCAGTTTATAAAGTGTTTTTACCTTTTCTCTGGAAACAAACATAGGTAATTTTTATCCCTATCATTAAGAAACTAAATAAACCTATATTATATCCAGGCAAGCTATAGGGATCTTGATGTGCATGTGACTAAGCAATTTGTCACGCAATATACTGCAGATAGTGAAATACATTGTGTTCTGTTTAGAGATAGGAGTGTCTCTCACTTAATAGTACTGGCCAGCGAGGGCCTCATTAGAAGACACTTTAGTTTACTCAGGAGTTGTAAGTAATACATTTTATTGTAAGGAGTTTGACAGTGTACCATGTGTGAAAAAAATCTTTAAACACAGACTTGCACAAAAATTGTAAACAAAAATCTGCCTGAGAGACCATTATTATTTATTATTATTATTATTTATATTACTTTAGTGCCTGGGAGCACTAGTCATGGACCCCATTCTGGTAGGCACTGTACAGACAGAGAATAAAAAGACCAATACGTTTAGAATCTGTCTTTGAATATCTAGTGGGTCCATCACTAAAATCTCTGGGCGCTAACAAATTACACAATGCAAAAACCTGTCCTAAAAGATTACATTCTACACCCTTCTTCATCTGTTGTCAAGTGTGTGTGTCTCTGTGTGCGTGTGTATGTATGTATGTTAAAAATATGTTTTTATAGAGAGCCTTTCACACATGAGAGATCCCAAAATGTTGCCTGTACATGCCCAGTATTGGGGGAGAGAAAGAAGACTGCTGCTCAGACTCCTGAGAGAGAGAGAAACTGAACCACTGGGTCCTCTGTCCCCTGAGCTATCTGGTGAGAGATGAGAAAAATATATCCTGTAAGCACTGAGCTGGCAAGGAAAAAGGAATCATAAGAGATGTTTTACAAGGGGAGTCAGGGTCTGGAAATATACCTGCTATAGCATTGATTTCTTGTGGCCTGTATGTAACAGGGTGGCTCCTGCTGGAGCTAGCCACCCCTGATTACAGAATGAATCACACCTGGAAGAGATCAGGATGATTGCCCTATAAACAGCAGCAGGAGGCTGCAGAGAAGGAGGGAAGCGCAGGAAATTGTAGAGTGTGTGAAGGCTCCTGCAGGGAAGACCACAAGACCAAGGGAGATGTGACAGAGCCGGAGCTTAGGGAGCAGGAGGAAACCCGGATGGAGTTTGGGCCTACAAATTGGGGGCCTAGAGGCCTGTGTCAGAAAGCTAAGTTCCAGCTAGGATGAGCTGAGAGGATGGGCTGTGAAAACAGAATAGGACAGAAGAGTTCCGGCTGTGAGAGAAGACACTGGAACAAAGTATGGACTGTTGTGTGGTGATGGACTTTATTTTGGAACTGTGAGGATTAAGAGGAGTTTGTTATTTAGGGTTACCATATTTCCACAATCAAAAAAGAGGACACGGGGGGGGGGAGCCCCGCCCTAGCCCCGCCCCCATCCACTCCCTCCCACTTCCCACCCCCTGACTGCCCCCCTCAGAACCCCAACCCCCCCTGCTTCTTGTCCCCTGACTGCCCCGACCCTTATCCACTCGCATGGGTGGCAGGGTTGTAGAAATTTTGGTGTTGCCCAGAACCCCCCCCCCCACCTGCCTAAGGCTCTGGGAGGGGGGTTGGGTGGGGGGAGGAGGTCTGGGGTGCAGGTCCTGGGCTGGGGATTAGGGTGCAGGAGGGGTGCAGGGTGCAGGTTCTGGGATAGAGTTTGGGTGCTGGGTGCAGGCTCTGGGCTGGGGCAGGGGGTGGGTGTGCAGGAGGGGGTGAGGGGTGCAGGCTCTGGGATGGAGTTTGGGGGTGGGAGGCGGTGCAAAGGGAGGGGGTGCAGGCTTTGGGAGGGAGTTTGAGGGCAGGAGGGGGGTGTGGGGAGGGGGTTTGGGGATAGGAGGGGATGCAGGGGTGAGGGCTGTGGGTCTGAGGATGAGGGGTTCATGATGCAGGAGGGGGCTCAGGGATGGAGCAGAGGATTAGGGTGTGGGGGGATGAGGGCTGGGGATGAGGGGTTTGGGGCGTTGGAGAGGCTCAGGGCTAGGGTGGAAGGGCAGGGTAAGGGCAGCCTGTCTTCCCATTAGTAGATGGGGGACACTAGGACCCGGGGGCAGCAGACAAGGGAGAGGCAGGCAGGGGGGGGCCCACGAGGGGACGGGATGCAAGGAGGGGGGGTGGCAGGTGGAGGCCGGGGACCCATCCAACACTCCCCCGCTCCCTGACTGTCCCGTCCCCCCCGGACTCCCCTTACCATTCTGGCTCCACGTGTTTGCAAAACACGCTGCCCGGTGGGTCGGTTTGTGTGTTACACAGGGCTGCAGACAGAGGGAGGGGGGAGCAGGGGAGGGCTCTGGCTGCTGGAGGCCAATGGGAGTGGGTCAGTCGGCCCAGCCGCCCAATCAGCAGCCGCACTCTGCATGGAAGGGAGGGAGGGAGGCGAGGGAGAAAAAAAACCCGGACATTTTAACCTTGTTACCAATTCCTCCCGGACGGCTATTTAGAGACGCAAAAGCCGGACATGTCCGGGGAAATACGGACGGATGGTAACCCTATTGTTATTAAACCAGCCCCAGACAGAAGGAGATGTTATCCACATGAAAGCCTGTGTGCAGTTCTAAAGGGGCCTGCAAACGGGGGCTAAACGGACAGGGTTCCTGCAAAGTGACCCGGGCCAGAACTGGGGAGGCGGGAGTGGTCAGTAAACAGGCACCCCACTGTGTAGCCCCAGCAATAAAGTAGCTTATGTAAGCCTTGTCTATACTAGGCTTTAATCTGAACACTTCCCGCTAATGCTGGTGCAGCTCCACTTTTGTACACCAGGCACCAGCAATCACTATTATATTTACCACTGTATTGCATAGACCTGCATTGAGCAGGTTTCAATGAAATGGTGCTTAACAGGACGGCAATTGCCTGGAGCCCTGTGTACATTAGCTCCCCCACTGTTGATGCTTTGGTTGTTAGAAACTGGAGTTAGGAACTACCATAAACATGGATATTAGGTTATCCCTTAATCTTGTCAAAAGTGACATGGAGTCTTTATTTACAGCCTAGTCTAGCATTATCCAGGCCAGAGGGACATTGGGTTTGTCTCATCTAAGGAATGAACCAGAACTCTTACATGTGGTCTTCAAAGCAAAAAATAACAGTGTGCAATGTTCCCCCTAATTGTTTACATCCATGTGCGGAATGAATTTTGTTATGTGCACCAATATGGAGGTGATGTATGGTGGGGGTGGGGCCGAGGGGTTCGGAATGTGGAAGGGGGTGGGGGCTCAGGGCTGGGGCAGAGGGTTGCGGGGGGTTGGGGGTTCCGACTGAGGGTGAGGGCTTTGGGGTGGGGATGAGGGGTTCAGGGTGTCGGATGGGGCTCAGGGCTGGGGCAGAGGATTGGGATGCAGGGGGTGCGGACGTTGGGGTGGGGCCAGGGATGAGGGGTTTGAGGTGCAGGCTGCAGCTGGGGGAGAGAACTCTCCACAGCCCTCTCTGACTGCAGCAGCCCAGGGCTGGCACAGAGGCACCTCTCCCCGGCAGCACTGGGGCTGTGGCCGAGGTGCCTCTCCCCTGCCGCGGCAGCACCAGGCCTGGGGCCAGGGGAAAGGCACCTCTCCCTGGCCACGCAGCTTAGAGGGAATTTAGTGTGGGCTTTTTCTTCTTTATAATATATCAAAAGAGCCTGAGATTTTTACAATAATTCTTGCTTACTTTTTGCCTAGAAGTATCAGGAGTCTTGTTTTACCTGTTTTTGCAGAGAATTCTTTGTAGGGCTTGCAAACTACTATATTTGACTCTTTGTGGATTGCTTTCAGATGTTTGTCAGGAGCTTGGCTAAATAGGTATTAACAAAAATAAAGGTTTTTTTTAAATAATCCAACTAGAAATCTTCCCTCTTTTCAACTGCTCAAGTTTCAGTGTTTTATGATGTCATCATCCCACTCTATATAGTCAACAAAAGGTCCTTTAGCAAAAACAGTAGAAAAAACTTAGTATTTGCAGTGTTAAAAAAGAAAACCCACAAGCGCTGACCATGATGCATAAAAAAGAAGCAAAAAAAGAGCACCAGCAGAATTTTTTTCTTCCCACTTTGTAGGTCATCTTATATTCCTTTGTGGTGGTGTTATTTGTACTACCAAACTGTTCTGAGATTCTCATTTCCACTGCAATTCTTAAGCAGAATGAAGTGATTTAAGGAGAGTGTGTCTGGCTTTTGTCAACATGTCAGATCCTTAACGTTATTTTAACTTAGTCTTTTTGTGGTTTCAAGTGTTTGTTTTTGTATGTTGGCTTTTGTTTGTTTGTGCATGGGGGAAGGGGTTAATAATTATCATCCTGACACAATAGATCATATTATATGCTTTTGGCCAGTCTTAAACAAATTTTAATTTTAAAAAAAATAATTGGGCTTTTGTCCTTTATTTATTTGCCTGAAAAGTTGGCTTTTATTTAAAAAAAAAAAAAAACTGCTTAGAAATATCAGAAATGCAGTGTACTCTTCCTTGGTTCTGCTAGACAACATCTTTGATACCTGAGCATTGTGAGCATATGTATTGTGAGCTCTCAGCTTGCAGTGAGATGATGGCATCCCTGTTCAGTGCCTTGGCCAAAAAGTGGTTAGAGGGAGTTCAGGGGAAGGGAGCTCATACCTTGCTGCTTATCAGGGTAAGGTAGGATAATCCTAAATGGTTCAGCCACTTGAAATCTGTGCTGTCAAAGAGGTGGTGTAATAACAGTTGATAAACTTCCTTCCTAGCAGCCAGTGGTGCTGCACCTCAGTTTTCTCATCTTAGGATAGCTGTTTGAGTCTCAACAACGCCTCTCCTCCTGGTGCCGAGGTTTGATTCCACAAAACCTCAGAAAAATATCTCCAGTAGTCCTAGCTGAGACTCTCCCATCCTGAGCCTTTCCCTCAGGCTTGACTTCCCTTTGCTCTTATGGGAATGTCTTGTGTTACCTACTGTCTTTAAGCTTTCCCCTAAAGTTTGGTACAACCATTCTTCATTCTTCCATGGGGCACTTCTACAGCCTTTTTTCCAGCTCCAACAGCCACAGCTGCTACACCTTCTATAGTTTCCTCTCTGAAAAGACTTGTAAGCAGGCTCTGCTCCATTCAAGTTCTCTCATTCCAGGCCTTTGACCTGGCCATTGAGGAGAACCCCAAAAGAATAAATGGACACAAATCTGACATCAGGAATCATAACATTTAAAAACCAGTAGGAGAACACTTCAATCTCTCTGGTCGCTCAATAACAGACCTAAAAGTGGCAATTCTTCAATAAAAAACCTTCAAAAACAGACTCCAACGTGAAACTGCAGAACTGCAATTAATTTGCAAACTGGACACCATCAGATTAGGCCTGAATAAAGACTGGGAGTGGTTGGGTAATTACAAAACCTAAACCTAATTTCCCCAATACTAATTTTCTCCCTACTGTTACTCTCACCTTCTTGTCAACTGTCTGAAATGGGCCACTCTCATTACCACTTCAAAAGTTATTTTTCCTCCACTGGTATCCTGCTGTTAAACGAATTGTCTCATTAGACTGACCTCACACTTCGTAAGACAGCTCCCATCTTTTCATGTATTTATACCTGCTCCTGTATTTTCCACTCCATGCATCTGATGAAGTGGGTTCTAGCCCATGAAAGCTTATGCCCAAATAAATTTGTTAGTCTCTAAGGTGCCACAAGGATTCCTCATTGTTTTTGCTATTACAGAGGGTGTCTTCAGCCCTAGTTTCAAACCTGAGCTTTCTCCTCCTGCACTCTAAGGGACAGGAAATGTAAGCAGGTGAGTTTTCCATCCTGCTGTAAACAGAATTTACACACACTTTAAACATTCCCTTTCCTGTGGTTTGGCTTTACTGATGACACAGATAACAATAACAGACTGAGTTTTATATCCTATGTGCTAGTCTATGTTGCAAAGTTAGGTTGGCTTAACTACATCGCTCAGGGCTGTGAAATATTTTGTGCCCTGTGCGATGTGATTAAGTTGACCTAAGCAATGCTGTAGATACCACTCAGTCAACAGACGAATTCTTCCATTGATCTCGCTACTGGTTCGTGGAGAGGTGGATTTACTACAGCAACGGAAGAATCCCTTCCTTTGCTGTAGTAAATGTCTACACTGCAGCTGTGTTGCTATTGCATTTCCAGTGGAGACCTACCCTAAGCTTTCTTACCAAACTTGGCTTTTCGTAGGGTCTTCTGGCCAAGTATCATTTGCTTTGGCCTGTGATTCCTTCTGCCTCTCAGATGCATATCCTGGTGGGAGTGAAGATGCAGCTGTCACTATGACTTAATAGGGTTTATATTTTTATGCAGGGTTTAAGCATACAACATCATATGACTCATCAGAGGAGTCCTGTGTCCCCATGCAGATTCTACCATCCTGCTACAGACTATTACCCTGCTACGAGGGGGAAAGACAGCCTGCTGAGAGGGGCTGGGGTGACCAGATGTCCCGATTTTATAGGGACAGTCCTGATTTTTGGGTCTTTTTCTTATATAGTCTCCTATTACCCCCCACCCCCTGTCCTGATTTTTCACACTTGCTGTCTGGTCACCCTAAGAGGGGCAAACACTTCAAACCCTGCAATGCTACATTAGTAGCTGAAGCATAGTTGAGAGCAAAGAGTGTAGGGGACAATGAGGGGCAAATGTGGGAGGGGCAGACAGTGAGAGGTTGGGGACAACTCTGCTCTTCTCCCCAAAAAAGTCTTGAGATGGCTGGAGGAAGGTTTATAGATACTGACAAATATAGAAACAAATTCCTTATTTGTTGGGAGCATACTGAATTTCTTTTCTTGATTCAGTTAACAATCTGTTAATTAGATTGATGCAAAAAACTGAAAAGAATCTCCCTGAATTGACAGACACAAGTGTGAAATTAGAAGCTGTGCAGTCACTGATGATCAGTAGTTATTTTGTAAGCCTTAGTAGTTTGGTTGTTCTTAAATTCAAGAAGTCTATACACAATAATATCTTCACAGTTGCTTTTTCTCCTACTATTAAAAATTACCAGAATCAGCTATGACCAATGTGGATAGGCATCTGGTCTAACTTAATATTATAATTTACCCACAACTCCTTGCAAATAGGGATTTATAATATAATAGACAGACCCATAACTACATGGCCTTACTGGTTGCTGCTATAACTTTGGTCTTTTGATGTACATGGAGTTTTTCTACTACTATAGTAATTCTAAGATCACTCAGGAAAATCGTCCTTAATCAACCAGTGTATCAAAAACTCCAAAACAAACCAGGTAAGGCCAGGCTCAATGTATTCATGTGTCTAATTATCTAAAACTAGTAACTAGTAGTTTCGTGTGGGACTTGTAAATCATCTTAATTCCATCCAAAATGGAGCTCTCAAACTGATCAGTATAATGAAGTAAGACTATATTTGTAACTGAAAAGATAATACAACTTTAAAAATCATTTTCTCTGCAATTGGCTTGTGGTATTAATTAGATTTGTTTTCATCAAGTGTTTTGATTATGAAAGGGAAACTGGGTTCAGTTTACTCTAATTACAGTTCCTGCCTGCTGACCTGGTTACCTGTGCCAGTGCTCTCTGTCAGCCTCAACACATCTGGTCTTTGACCCATTTTCCTTGCTGAATTTGTAGCTTCAGGCTTAGGTCTCATTTCTGTGTTTTAGTTCTTAAGGAAACAATTGCCCTTAAACAAAAGGAAAAATTGTACATTTGAAATGTTTAAACTGTGTGGAAAACCAATAATATATCCTAAATTAGGAAAGGAGGTTTCAAGTCTGATATTCTTATCAAATTAACATTAAGTTTGACAAATGAAGATTTATTACAAATAATACAACTAGCATTGTTAAATTTAAAGGCACAGAAAAGGTATTGGTATATGACATTATAAAAATATAAAGTTCATGGCCACACAAGATCTACCTTGGTACACATAAAAAGTTTAAAATGTTAATTTATGCCTTTCAGCAAATTATTTTGGTAACCACAAATGGCATTCAAATTGTAAAAATAACAGAGGAAATAAAAACTGTCTGGCATGCAAAACACACTTTAATGTGATTATTAACTGCAGGTTTTCTAAATTAAAGGCAAAGAGATCTCAGATTTCATACTTGTGAAGTAATATCATTCTCTTGCCTGAGAGGATGTAAACTGATTCTTGCTTGACTCTGCGGTCACTAATCTCTTGCATTCAGGTTGCGATAGCAGATAGATAGGGGATTTGCTGCCAGCATGGAAAAAGGCCCTGGTAGGCAGCAAAACAACGGACAGGTGGATAGATTTAGGCAGACTTTACTAATTAGCATGTTGCCTGACAGTATGAGGTAAGAGTTCTGCAGTTCTGTAAGCTTCCCCATATGTCAAAAAAAAAAAAAATGATGAAATAATTAACGAGCTTTGAGCTATTCGGGCTGAGCTCCTGGGTGCATACTAATTTAATACTTGTATGCTTTATTGTAAAAGGAGTTGCTTATTTTTCAAAATATACAAACTAGGTTTATACTAAATTCATTAGTTTATGATTAGGAAGAACATCTAGTCATGGAATGATCCATAAATAAAAGTATATTTATTGGGTTTGTTTGTTTTTTTGCCACTAGAAAACCTATTTTTAAAAGTCCTGATTTTCTTAATGTGTTTTATATTTCACTGCATATAATATTTACATTTGAAAAGCACAAGCACTGTAATCACTGGTATTTTAATACTGTGATGCTCTAAACCATGGGTTCTGACTGCCTCACGTGTGTTAATGGATTTATCCTTGCAAAAGCCCTGCAAGTTAAAGAATTATGATTTTATTGATGGGGAATTGAAGCACAGAGAAATTAAATTACTTGCCCCAAATCACACAGGTAGTCTTTGGCATAGTCATTAATGGAACACAGTTCTCCAGAGTCCCACTCCAGTGCCTAAATCGCAAAACCACTGTTAGAAGAGTTTGTCTGGTCTGTAATGGCTAATCAAAATTAGATTTAGACAATAATTGTAATACAGTAACTCCTCGATTAACGTTGTAGTTATGTTCCTGAAAAATGCAACTTTAAGCGAATCCAATTTACCCATAAGAATTAATGTAAACGGGGGGTGAGGGGGGGGAGTTAGGTTCCATGGACATTTTTTTCACCAGACAAAAGGCATACACACACACACACACACACACACACACACACACACACAGTATAAGTTTTAAACAAACAAATTTAATACTGTACACAGCAATGATGATTGTGAAGCTTGGTTGAGGTGGTGGAGTAAGAGGGTGGGAATATTTCCCAGGGAATGCCTTACTGCTAAATGATGAACTAGAACAGCTGAGCCCGCAAGGGTTAACAATTGTTAATGTAGCCTCACACTCTACAAGGCAGCACAAATGGAGGGAGAGGAGACAGCATAGCAGACAGAGACTCTCACACACAGTGAGAGAGAGATGCGTGTTGCCCCTTTAAGTACACTGACCCCACTCTAAGTACATTGCCTTTTTAAGTAGATCAGCAAGTTGAGACAGCAGCTATTGCCAGCAAGCTCCCTCCGTCCTGAGCCCTGTCATGTCCATCCGGTTCTCCCCCCCCCCCCCCACTCTATGGAGAATGTCCATCCGGTTCTCCCTCCCCCCCCCCCTATGGAGATGGGGTAAGCAGGGGGAGGGGGACACTCTGACATTAGCCCCCCTATTCTCCCCCTCACCTCCCGCACAGCAAACAGGAGGCTCGCAGGAGCAGCACATGGCAGTGGGGGGAGGGACAGCTGAACTGCTGGCAATTGATAGCCTGCTGGGTGGCTGCCGCACAGGGAACTTAGGGGAGTGGGGAGTTGATAGGGGGGCTGCCGATCCACCCTTGTTCCAAGCTCCCACCAGCTAGCTCCAATGGGCTGCTCTTTCTGCAAACAGTGGACAAAGCAGGTGGCTGCCAAACAATGTTATATGGGAGCATTGCGCAACTTTAAACGAGCATGTTCTCTAATTGATCAGCGACGAAACAACGTTAACCGGGATGACTTTAAGTGAGGAGTTACTGTATATACTTACTGGCCCTTGCAAGACTGAGGGTATGTTGTCCTTAAAACACTAAATTGACCCAGTCTAGTACTAAATTCAGTATAGCAGCATCTGCATGAATTATATTTGAAAATGTTTTTTGTTACAGACTGTAGGGAAAAGCAAAAATCAGAAATCTATTAGATTGTCAGTTAAGAACAGTATTGTGTAACGTAAGATATAACAATCCCCCAAGACTACCATCAAACATACTTTCTCTCTTCCTTTGCCCTGTACTGAACCAGAGGTACCTACATCTGCCCTACATTCATACACGTAGCCTACTCCACAGAAGGAATACCACATACACTACATTTTACAACCCCTTCAATCCCTCTTACAAATTCCTTTACCTTTATGCTCATGATACCATTATAGACAGTCCCAACAACTTGCAATCTTGCACCAGCTGAGAACAAGACTGCACTGGTGGGATCATGCCCAACATGCAGAAGAAGCTAAACTTTTATAGAAGGTTTATAGAGCTGAGGTTGAAGGAAGCAGAGCATGAGTCTAGCCCTAATGAGGTTGGAAGATGCAATTTTGAGTGATTTTAAAAATCCTAAACCCTCCCATACTGAGTCGTAACAAAGGAAGAAAACTTGCAAGCAGAAGTGAATTGGGGGTTTGTGGGGCCCTGGGCCAGAGCAAGTGGGGGCCCCTCCCCACTACTTATGCCTGCAGTTCTCCTCGCCCTCCTGCCTCGCCCACCTTTTCATGTTAACCAGAACATTTTCCTCCGGTGTTCTGCCCAAAGCCTCACATGTCCAATGAGGAGAGGCGCTTGCACATGCTAGATGTCAGGTGGGCTCTGGCGTTCTACTTAGAGCATAACAAGCCCTTCCGTAGATTGACTCAACTCTTCGCTGTGGTGGCTCACAGGATGAAAGGTTTCCTGGTGTCTTCTCAAAGCTTTCGTATTGGATTACTACCTGCATACGTACTTGCTACAAGTTGGCGCGGGTTGTACGCCCATTCAACTAGAGCTCAGGCGTCGTCAGCAGCCTTCCTAGCACAAGTACATATCCAGGATATCTGCAGGGCCACAGCATGGTTTTCAGTGCACACCTTCACAACCTCAGCAGGCCAGAGATGACGCTGGCTTTGGCAGAACTGTGTTGCAATCAACATATCCACGAACTCCTACCTGCCTCTGGATATACTGCTTGGGAGTCATCTAACATGGAATGGACGTGAGCAAGAACTCGAAGAAGAAAAAATGGTTATTAGCCTTCCATAACTGTTGTTCTTCAAGATGTGTTGCTCATGTCCATTCCATGATCCGCCCTCCTTCCCCAGGCGTTCCGGCAAGAAGGAACTGACGGAGGGGGGGAGTTAGTGGTGCCCCTAATACCAATGTATATGCACGCCACTCCAGAGGCCACCAGAGCTAGTCCCCTATGGATACCACTGAGGGAAAAACTTTCAGCACCGGTGCATGTGGCGAGCACACACAGTTAGATAACATGGAATGGACATGAGCAACACATCTCGAAGAACAACAATTATGGAAGTTTAGTAACCATTTTTTTCTACTCCCTCTTAAAAACTCCCCTCCCCGTCCCTCTTCAGGGACCCCTCTCAAGAGGCCTCTCAAACAGGAGGTGGACTCCTTAATTCATCTAGGGACAGAGACTGTCTCTCCTCAAGACCGGGACAAAGCTTTTACTCAAGATATTTCCTCATCTCCAAAAAGAAGGTTGGGCTGGAGACCCATTCTAGATCTCAGACAGCTGAAAGTCTTCATACATCATTTAAGATTCAGGATAACCCACTCGGTCTCAGTAATCTTTTCCCTAAATGAAGGCAACTGGTTTGTGGCCCTCAATTTTGAAGGATTCTTTCTATCATATAGACATTCCTTCAGAGTACAGGTGATTACTGTGCTTTACGATGGGCCGAGGGTACTTTCAATACAGAATTCTCCCTTTGGCCTCTCGGAGGCACTGAGAGTTTTTACGAAGATGCTCTCCATGATAGCAGCATATCCGCATTGTCAAGGCAACCTGGTATCTCCTTAACTTGACAGTTGGCTGCTCACAGAATGAATTGTATCAGGAGGTACAGATAGTGGTCTTCTCAGTACTCGACTTTTTTCACTCATTGGGACTTCAGGTAAATCTAGAAAAGTCCAGTTTAACCCCCCACCCACCCGCAAGTTATAGTTTACCAGAGCAAATCGGAACTCAGTTCTGGACAAAGCATACTTACCAGAGAACAGATTCCTTGCAATGAGCGACCTCATTGTCCAACTCTGTCTCGGCCTGCAGATGCTTGTCCTGTTCTGCCTCGTCCTTCTACACCATATGACCACCTACACCTATGTGACATGTTTTGCAATGCTCCGCCTCCAGGGCCTCCAAACATGGTTGTGGATGGTCTCTGCTCAAGCAAATGCACCCTGGATAAATGAGTTTCACTTTCTCTAAGTGTCCTCAGATCCCTCATTTGGTGGGAAACAAAAGGGGTTCCCTTTGTTTCCCCACCATCCACAAAGAAACTCATTACAGATGCCTCACTACTGGGTTGGGAAGTGCACCTGAATGATCATATAGCTCATGGCTTCTGGACTCCACAAGATTAAGCCCATTGCTTCTTGTCCGACCTTCAATGGACATGGAGAACAATTGATCACCATCCTCTTTATAACAGCCTTTAATGTATTTGAAGACTGTTATCAGGTCCCCCATCAGTTGTCTTTTCTCAAGACTAAATATGCCCAGTTGTTTTAACCTTTCCTCATAGGTCTGGTTTTCTGAACCTTCCATCATTTTTGTTGCTCTCTTGTGGAATCTTAAATATTTGTCAACATCTTCCTTGAAATGGGATGCCCAAAACTAGACCTAGTACTCCAACTGAGGCATCACCTGTGCCAGCTAGAGTGAGATAGTTACCAGGAGTGTCTTTCATATGGCACTCCTGTTGATACATCCCAGAATATTAGATTTTTTTGCTGCAGCTGCATCTAATTGTTGACTCATGTTCAACTTGTGATCCAATATAGCCACCAGATCATTTTCTGCAGTTATTTCACATTTTGTAGATGTGCATTTGATTTTTTCCCTTCCTATGTGTAATACTTTGGTGCTTGCCTTTACTGAATTTCATCTTGTTGATTTTGAACCTCTCTCCAATTTATCGAGGTCCTTTTGAATTTTATCCTGTTCCCCTCCCAGCTAGTCATCTGCAGATTTTATAAGCATGCTCTCCACTCCATTATTCAAGCCTTTAATGATAATTTTGAATAATACCAGACCAAGGACAGCCCCTAGTTGACAGTGAAACATAGATAACTAGTGTGAGTACAGTTTGTCAACCAATTGTACACTCACCTGATGATAATTTCATCTAGACCATATTTTCCCTAGTTTGCTTATGAGAAAGTCATGTGGGAGCACGTCACAAGCTTTACTAAAATCAAGATAAATAATGTCTTCTGCTTCCCACATCCACTAGGCCAATAACCTATCAAAGAAGGAAACTAGGTTGGTTCAGCATGATTTGGTCTTGACAAATCCATATTGGCTATTATTAATCACCCTATTTTTCTCTGTCCACAAATTGAGTGGTTAATAATTTGTTCCAGTATCTTTCCAGCTATCAAAGTTAGGCTGACTGGTCTGTATTTACCTGGGTCCAATTTGCCCAATTAAAGCAGGGTACTAAGTTTGCTCTTCTCGAGTTCTCTAGAACCTCACCCATCCTCCATGAGTTCTTGAAGATAATTGCTAATGGTTCTGAGATTGCTTCATCTAATTCCTTAAGAGCTCCAAGATGAACTTTGTCAGGCCCTGCTGATTTGAATACATCTAATTTATCTTAATATTCTTTAATCTGTTTGTTCCCTATTCTGTCTTGAGTTCCTTTCCCCTTTTTGTTACTGTTAATTGTGTTAAATCATCTGGTCACAATTAACCATTTTAGTGAAGACTGAAGCAAAATAGGCATTAAACATCTCAGCCTTCTTGATGTCCTCTGTTGTTAGGACTCCTTCCTTACGAAGTAGTGGACATGCACTTTCCTTCAGCATTTTCTTGCTCCTAATGTATTTATAGAGCCTTCTTACTGCTTTTTCTGTTCCTTGCTAGATGTAACTAATTTTGTGCTTTAGCCTTTCTGATTTTGTCCCTACATGCTTGTACTATTTTTTGTACTCCTCCGTTGCAGTTTGTCCATGTTTTCAGTTTTTGTAGGATTCTTTTTTGATTTTCAGGTCATTAAAGAGCTTAAGTAGAAGCCATATTGTCCTCTTACTATTTTTTCCTATATTTCCTTCCATCCGGATAATTTGCTCTCTTGCCTTGAATATTGTCTCTTTGAGAAACATCCAGTTCTCCTGAACTCCTGTATCCCATAGATTTTCTTCCCATGGGGCCTTACCAGCAGTTCTCTGAGTTCATTAAAGTCTGTGTTTTTGAAGTCCATGGTCCTTATTCTGTTGCTCTCATTCCTTCCTTTCTGTGGAATTATGAAGCCTATCATATCATGATCACTTTCACCCTACTTGCCTTCCACTTTCAGATTTCCAACCAATTTCTTCATTAGTCAGAATCAAGTCTAAAATGGCTGCTCCCTAGGTACTTCCTCCACCTTTTGGAACAAAAAGGTATCCCCTGTACATTCCAAGAACTTACTGGACATTTTGTGTTTTGCCATATTACTTTTCCAACAGATGTCTGGGTAGTTAAAGTCCCCCGTTACTGCCAGTTCTTGTGTTTTGGATATTTTTGTTGTTTGTTCTAGAAAAGTCTCACCTACCTCCTCTTCCTGAGTTGGCAGTCTATAATAGGCCCCTGCCATGACGTTACCCCTGTTTTTTTCCCTGCCTTTCCCCTTCAGACTAAGCCTGAAAAATCAGCTATTAGCAATTTAAAACTGGCATGGCCTGCTGAATAAGACCTCGCAGAAGAGCATTAGTATGATACCATGGTAGTATTTTGTACATGTTAAAATGTTAGTATTTGGGGGTAAGCTGTTCATGACATCTTTAAAAGCCTGAATGAATAATCTAGTGTTAACAGTGCAGTTTTTAATTTGGACTTTTTTTAAAAAACAGGTTACCATGAAGACCAAGCAACTGAAGGAATCTGTTACACATACTCCAGGTGTGTGACCCTAAGTCCTAATCAATGCGGTTAATAACAAATTATTTATATGGTGGGTTTCCAATGTATAGGCCATTTTGCAGCTTTCAAGGTGATGTTTATGGTCTTGGCTGTAGAAGCTCCATGCTCCTACTCTCAGCAGACACCAAGGTTGATGGGCATTCTGAGGAAGTCCTCCCCTTTAGTGGTGGCTGTGTAAAGGCTCTCTCTAGGGTATTATTATTCTATTTATTTATTATAATGGTGTCCTCAGTGTGCTAGTCAATTCAGATATGCAAAAAAAACAGATAAATCCCTGCCCTAAAGAGTTTGCAGTTAGGATGACTGACAGACAAAGGCATATAGGCTTGGGGAATACAGTACAGGACTTTTAACAATGTATTTAACCCCATGTCAAGTTGCTCCTATTTTATTTATTGTAAAGCTTTTTATTTCTTTTTCTGGGGCTGGGAAGCTATTTCAACCCTTGCCAAATTCCAATTTATTTTATTTTAACCCTTGCTTATTTCTGTGGGTTATTGTTTAATAGTTTGAGTGAGTAATCAATTTTTAAATGTTCTGGATTTGCAGTTCTTGCCATAATTAAATAATATCGATCCACTCGAGCTCAGCGAATACCAGAAAAACTTTTCATTATTTGCTCAAATTTAAAATGAACTCTGTCTATTTTGTCACCTTTTCTCTGTGTGTGCTTGAATGTTTGGGGAAGGCAGTCAAGTTTTAATCCCATACATGCTCTCAGAAAGCATATTTTAATCCACA
This sequence comes from Emys orbicularis, assembly GCF_028017835.1. Lineage (NCBI taxonomy): Eukaryota > Metazoa > Chordata > Testudines > Emydidae > Emys > Emys orbicularis. Next base: position 261,776,524 of record NC_088684.1, on the reverse strand, counting down.
CTCACATGCCAATACTACCAAAACCTCCATATTTAAATAGGATGGGTGAGGGACAGGGTTTCCTAAACCCCTCACAAGAGCCATGAGAGGGCCACTAAATTTGTCACACAAGGATCTGACGGCACCCTTTGCAGCTAGGATGGAACATACATGCTCAGTTTCTTATGTGACTGCGATGAGACAACTAGTTCCAAACCGCAATCAGCCAATCAGGGCCGACTCCAGGGTTTTTGCCACCCCAAGCGGTGGGGGGGGGAAGCTGCGATCGTGATCGGTGGCAGCTCCACCGCGCCGCTTTCTTCTTCGGTTGCAATTCGGCGGCAGGTCCTTCCCTCCGAGAGGGACCGAGGGACCCGCCGCCGAAGAGCCCAACGTGCTGCCTTGGCCGCCCCAAGCACCTGCTTGCTGGGCTGGTGCCTGGAGCCGGCCCTGCAGCCAATAAATGTTACAGTAGATTAATCTTTCCAGGAATGATGAAAGTTTACAATTTTCTAAAATTCTCCAATCCTGCTTATTTCTTACCTCTCCCAAAGAAGATTTGAGGAGGAAGGGGGTAGAATGAGATTGAAAGATGTGGGAAGGCATCCAGTGGATACAGGATGAACAAAGAATAGAAATGAACCAAGGGAAACAAGACCATTTACACTAGGAGAAAATGAGGTGGGAGTGTTGGACAATAGAGAATGGGGTAAATATGAAAGACAAGGAATGAGAGGAGAGAGGATTATGAACTATAAAGGAAAGAATAATAGAAAAAAACAGAAAAATGAAAAGAAGAGATGGCTATTATGGACTGATTTGGATATGGAAGGAGAGAAAAGGGGGATAAGCAAATCGAAGGGGGGGAGAGGAAAGACCCATGCAAAGTTTAGTGATTTTTTTATTTCAGGTGTTTGTGCTCTTTGATTATATTTCCCTTGCATTTATTCCTTAGCTCTAAATTTGCTCAAAATAGTCACCCAGTCCCTTCTTCTCAATCTAGTACATTAGTATAACTGGCCATTCTGAATTATATAATTCATAGCTGGAGAAAGCAGACAAAATGTATCAGAATTCACAAAAATATTCCATTGAAAGGGATCCTCAAAACCCCTTTTCAGCTGTCACCTAACCTTGTACACTCCTACATTCCCTGAGCGCCTAATTTCCCCCCAGTAAACTCCCCAAGGTGCCTACATTTCTTCCAGTGGCATGCACAAAGCCATCTAAGTCCTGCTGCCACTGAGCTACTCAGTGCCTAAACTCTAGGCCAGGGAGAGAGTGAGAAGCCTAGTGGTTAGCACATACTTCCTGGAGACAAAGGTTCCAGTCCCTGCTCCAATGGCTATTTGAGTATTTTATAAAAAGTGTGTAAGAGTTTTAACAGGAGAGATTGAGAGAGACCCACTGTAGAATACCTATAGCCCAGTGATTAGAGCATTCATCAGGGGGCGGCGGGGGGGGAAGACCTGGGTTCAAGTCACTGCTCCAAATCAGGCAGGGGATATTTAAACGTGGGACTTCCACATCCTGGGTGAGTGCTCTGAGTGCTAAGGGTGGAGTGTGGCAACACCACCATTTTTTGTGGGAAAGGGCTTACCTAACTCTAGGAGAGGGTTCACAGCCATGAACCCCAAGTGGAGATAGGCACCTCCCACTGGCCTGGAATTAGGCGCCTGACTCCCTTTGAGGGATGGGGCTTTGGCCCTACCCCTCTGCTCAGCATTTCCTGCTGGCTAACTTAGGTGGCTCCTGTAGCGCTCCAGCCCTGAAGGGGTTGGAAAAGCCCTGCAGAGGGCTGGGGCTGGGGAAAGGAGCAAACCCCCGGCTGATTGGCGAAGTGGCTGCAGCTGCGCCCACGCCCCAAACAGAGCAACTTGGCCTTGTAAGAAGGCCAGGGCAGCCAGAAGCTCAGCAGTCTCTCCTCTAGCTGTGGAGGGAGACAGGCCTGGCTGCTGGGGAAGGTTGAGAGGTACCTGGGAGTGAGGCAGGGCAGGGGAAAAGCCAGAGGAGCAGGGGAGCTCCAAGCTGGTGACTCCCCAGGCTGTAGGGTCTGGTTCTAGGCCCATAGAGGTACTGAGGGTGGAAGAAGGCAGCAGACCAAATCCTCCTTGCCAGTGATGAGTGGCATACACTGCAGTCTGCCCCAGGGAACGGGGACTAGTTGGTGACTGGCAGTAGCCTTACACTGAGGCAAGGTGGGGATAGGGGGTCGAGGTTCCCCTGGGTGGGGAGACCCAGAGAGAGAGTGGGGTACTGCCGGGGGGGCAGCACCCAAGCCAAGGACACCGGGGTCCGCGAGGGACACGGGGGCCAACGACAGGCGGGACATCTGGCCTGCAGAGGGCGCTCCGGTGACTGGTGAGCTAATTCCCAAGACGACCAGTAGGAGGCGCCGCAGGGGTGAGTCCGCTCCTGATTACACTCCCTACTCAGCTTTTTGGCTGTTATGAATCCTATAGTCAGGCACCTAACTTTCCCCATGCATTGTATAGTAAGCCTGGGCACCTAATTTGGGGCTGAGGCTTCTACTGGGTGGCAGGACACCTAATGTTAGGCATTGTAACACCGAGTCTAAGTCCTCTTTGTGAATCTAGCCCAAAATATATTTTGGCCTGTGGTTTGAAGGTGATGAATTTGTCATTGGCAGATTACTCCAGGTAGAATGATCTTTTTTTTAAAAAAAAGTTTTAAAATCTTCTGAAATCCGGAAATTTGCTCTTCGCATTTTGAAATGCTCGAGCAGAGGAGAGCCTCAGAACTCCTGTAATATTTTGTTTGTTCCTACACTCATTTTGACTGGCTACCAGCCCACTGAGAGGGGGTTATGCCACAACCCCTGCCTCTGCAGTTCTTCTAGTTTCTGGGGGACTCTGTAACCCTGTTTCTCAACCACAAGGGCTCTCCCTGCTCTGTCTCTCAGCTATAGATTACTTGTCACCACCCAGTTCCCTTTTCATTTGACTTCAGTGGTTTTTACATATAATGTTATTTCCAACAGGAATTGTTAGACTCTCTGAGCTTAGAAACTTGGCCCAGAATTCCAGAAATGCCAAAACCAACATGGATTTGCCAGACCATATAATTACGCAGCGAGAAATAGATGAGGAGGAGAAAGAGGAGGAGGAGGAGGAGAACTATAATCGTGACCCAGAACAGATGGTTATTCCAGCAGATCAGAGAGAGACCATGACAAGCGAAACCAGACACCGCAAGCGAAAAACAACCAAAGCATCTGAAATAACTCTAGCAACGATGAAAGAGGTGGCAGAAGATAAATGCAGGGGAAAGCGTCAGAAAGACTTTAACAACACAGAACAGGATGAATATAGCGATGATGAGAACAGAAAAAAAGAGAAAAGCCACAATTCCGAAGAATTGTGGACTCAAAATCAACAGAAACTTCTTGAACTAGCCTTACAGCAGTATCCAAAGGGAACATCAGACCGCTGGGATAAGATAGCAAAATGCGTCCCAGGAAAAAGTAAGGTAGGGTCATTGTTTTGTATGGGATTAGACTAATAATAAACCAATATGACATCTGGGCAGGGCTTTTCCTACCAATTAGCTACCAGCCTGAGGTCTTTAATCCAGCCTGTCACTATCAGATAACTCAAAGGGCCCAACTCAAAGGGTATTGTCACCATATATATTGATATTTTATTTTTGTTTAATTTAATTTTTTGCTTTGTGTTGGAAAAATTAAGTTGAACTGCCTGCCATTTCTTCTAAAGTACCTGTCTTTACCCACAATTAAAACGTGAAAGGCTGGAGGAATGTAGATTGTAGTTTTCAACAATTCTGATGGTCGCATTTGGTGACTGAATGTTTGAAAATGTGAGCAGGGCAGGTTATCAGTAGCACCTTCTGCAGTTCAGATTTGCTGAATGAACCATTAAAAGAAGTAATTCTAACGCATGTGTCATAATGCTCAATAACCTATTTAATATTCCAGTATACTAGAATATTTTAGATGTCATAATTTTTCTTTATATAAGTGATGGAGAGAGGTAAATCGTGTCCCCAGGGGTCTGTACTGGGCCCAGTCCTATTCAACATATTCATAAATGATCTGAAAAAAGGGGTAAACAGTGAGGTGGTAAAATTTGCAGAAGATACAAAACTACTCAAGATAGTTAAGTCCCAGGCAGACTGCGAAGAGCTACAAAAGGATCTCTCAAAACTAGGTGCCTGGGCAACAAAATGGCAGATGAAATTCAGTGTCGATAAACGCAAAGTAATGCACATTGGAAAACATAATCCCAACTATATATATAAAATGATGGGGTCTAAATTAGCTGTTACCACTCAAGAAAAAGATCTTGGAGTCATTGTGGATAGTTCTCTGAAAACATCCACTCAATGTGCAGCGGCACTCAAAAAAGCAAACAGAATGTTGGGAATCATTAAGAAAGGGATAGATAATAAGACAGAAAAATATCTTATTGCCTCTATATAAATCCATGGTATGCCCACATCTTGAATACTGCGTGCAGATGTGGTCACCCCATCTCAAAAAAAGATATATTGGAACTGGAAAAGGTTCAGAAAAGAGCAACAAAAATGATTAGGGGTATGGAACAGCTGCCGTATGAGGAGAGATTAATAAGACTGGGACTTTTTAGTTTGAAAAAGAGACAACTAAGGGGGATATGATAGAGGTCTATAAAATCATGACTGGTGTGGAGAAAGTAAATAAGGAAGTGTCATTTACATAACACAACAACTAGGGGGTCACCAAATGAAATTAATAGGCAACAGGTTTAAAACAAACAAAAGGAAGTTTTTCTTCACACAATGCACAGTCACCCTGTGGAACTCTTTACCAGAGGATGTTGTGAAGTTCAAGGCTATAACAGGGTTCAAAAAAAAAGAACTAGATAAGTTCATGGAGGATAGGTTCATCAATGGCTATTAGCCAGGATGGGCCGGGATGGTGTCCCTAGCCTCTGTTTGCCAGAAGCTGGGAATGGGTGATGGGGTGGATCACTTGATGATTACCTGTTGTTCTGTTCATTCCCCCTGGGGCACCTGGCATTGGCCACTGTTGGAAGACAGGATACTGGGCTAGATGGACCTTTGATCTGACCCAGTATGCCTGTTCTTAAATTTCCAGACAGTGAAGCAAAAGCATATGGAGATGCTGAAATTATAAACCTACTAGATTATATGGAAGAAAAGCCCTGGGCAGAGCTAACAGAGGCAATGTGTCCAAGATCAGTGACCTCTACTTTGTCACTGGTTAGGTTCTGTAAGAACCCAGTATTCGTGACAGTTCAGTTTGCAGTGCAATCCAGTGTTGATGCCTGAAACAGCAGGATATCATCATCTTACTTGCACCAAAAGTTCAATGTTAGGGAGGAGGAAATGTGGGTGGGGTTCCAGAAACAGTCTTTTTAGATCTCAAAATTGTCTGGCAGTTCACATTCTAGGATGGGTTTGCTACATTAGAGTGATGGTAAGGACTTGTCTATGCTTGGAAATTTATGAAATAGCTGTCCCAGAGTCTACACTTGGATAGCTATTTTGGTAAATTTCCAAGGTAGACAAACCCCAAGAGAGAGAAAATCATTTTTCAGACACACTGTTGACAATATTACAAAACTGTGCTACTTCCCTATTTTAATAATTATTCTGCTAAACACTGTCAAGAAAGAGACTATCAATATAAGGCAAATTTTCTCCTATTTTTCTCTGGTCTCTAACAACATCAGTTATCTGTAATGAACCCCAAACTGAAAATTCTTTTTGTAATCCACTTTTCATTATGTGTAGATTGCCCTTGCCTTCAGAAAGCTCAATACATGGGTGAATATTCTTCTACGTTTTTTAAAATAGTAAAACTACTTTTAAAACAACTTAACTGATTTTACAAGAGAGAATGTGTACAGTAGAAGTAATATGAAGATATTAAATCATAGTTCATGCTTTTAAAAGATAAAAACGGTCTTTTTTTGTTTTTTGCAGGATGAGTGTGTGGCAAGATACAAGTTGCTTGTTGAACTGGTACAAAAGAAGAAAATGGCTAAAAGCTGAATCTTCTGAGCAAAAGAGTTTTATTTCTATTTTTCAGAATGAGATTATATTTTAAATCTCATATGCAGAAGTTTGCATTTTTGTACCGCAGTATTTCTATGTCATGTGCCTTAGTAAAAGAAAATATCAATAAATTTTATGCCATCTTGCTTAACCATTTTCTGTGTTAAAGAATTTAAATGTATTTTTGTTTTGGAGAGATATTTATAAAGACATCTTATTGCATATGTCTTGGTAATTGAGGATCTTCTTAAAGTTCTACCATAGTTTATTGCATGATGACTTCAGTATGAATGAATGTGCAGTATATAAAGGGTAAAAGGTCTAACCTTTAAGGAGGCAAAAGAAATCTCTGTTAGCTGCTCTGAAAATTTAAACATGAGATTGTTGAAAAAATCTTTAAGATTTTTCTTTATAGACACACTACACATATGCATGTATATCTGCATATATACATACAATTTATATGAATGTACACATACTATTTAAAAATGTGTACGTTTGTTATATATTTGAGAGCTAGGAACTTCACACGTATTCATGTCTATTATGTCTGCTATATAATTGCTCTTTCAAATATCTTACATGATATTATACAGTAATATTAAGTAGTGCTATTATTTAGCTATATTTTAATTAAGGTTTTTAAGAGGATTTTTTTAATTGAGAGACTGCTAACATAAACAGATGTTTCATATCAATCAGATTTTCAATTACAGAATTTGATTTAAATATAACACGCATATCCTCACCATTATTTTAATAATTCATAGTTGTACTCCTACATTTTTTTTATTTTTGCTGCTTTGTTTTTACAGCCGAACAACTGTATTTAGTTACCGTTCATCACTTGCTGCTCCAGTGTTTTTCAGAACTTTGGAAAAGCTACAAGAAGATTTAAACAACAGAGCGATAAGTGTCTGAAGGTCATTAAAAATGACACCAATAAATTGGAGGTGAAATATACTGTACTCTTTTGCAAGAACACAGAGGACTACAGCATCTTTCAGAATTACTCACACTCAAATTTAATATAAATAATAAACTCTGATATGGTTTACAGGCCTTTTTTTTTTTTTTTCCTACGGGGATGCTAGGCACCTACAATTCAAAGCTGAAATCAATGGAAGTTGGTGCTCAGGACTAGAGCTGATCAGGAATTTTCCAGTGGAACACTTTTTCATCAGAAAGTGCTGATTCACTGAAAGAGAAACATATTGCAGAAATGTGTCAATATTGACAAAATTTCATTTGGGGGAAGACTAAAGGGGAAAAAAGCATTTCAGTAGGGTCAACGTGTTCTGTTTTGACATTTTCGGAACAAAATATTTCAGTTTTTTGTTTCAAAATTTCTTTCTTTATATATTCTATATTTTTTTAATAAAAATGTCAAAATTGAAACAAAATGTTTCAGTTGATCCACAACACGGTTGTAGCATGGGAAATTTTGAAATTTTTTTTGTCCGATTTCAGAAAAAGTTTTGAAATTGTGGAAACTTCCATGAAATGGAAAATCTGGTTCCTGCCCAACTCTGAAAATTGTATCGTCTATATTTATATGATAAAATTGAGTTACTTTTTACGCAGTTATTTTCCAAATAAAAATTCTAAGCTGCAAATCTTACCTTCATAACCCCAAAAGTTAACTTAGCAATTGGCATGCATCATATCAACTGTTCAATTATTCTGGACACTTTCAGAGCCAGAATAGTACTACCTATCCAGTATGTCCTTTTCAGTCACTTAGAACTTCATTTGTGGGCCAACTTTCTTCATTTCAGTAAGGACTAAGGCCCAGATTCTTAGAGGTGCTTATCTCATGATTTCAATAGAAATTAGGCACCTAAATACCTTTGAGAATCTGAATTTAAGTTCCAGCAAATGTAAAGTTTAAGCATGAACCATTTTTTTTAGTTACTTGACCACAGTATTTAATATTAATATATTTAAAGGGCATGGGGGGCAGTTTATCATACCCCTGTGTCTGAAAAACTTCACTGATTTCCCTGATGCTTTCCATACACAAAAGCCACCTTGCTGAATCTAACTATTGTATTTACAGACCAAGGGGGAAGGGTCGGAATTTGCAGCAATTGAGTAAAAATAGGGATTTAAAACAATGGACTGTCTTTCAACTTTGTTTTATCATCTGTCAGTCTAGCAGGGAAAACAGGAAGTCTACAGCTCTGGTTCGTCAGGAGTGTCTCAAATTTTGTTTAAATACAATTTTAACTGCCACATCCTGTTAGCGCTCGCACGCTCTCCCTCTCTCTTTTTTATTTATTTATTTATTTATTTATATATATATATATATATATATATATATATATATATATATATATATACACATACACACACACACGGGCTGTCAATTAATTGCAGTTTACTCATGCAATTAACTCAAAAAATTAATCGCAGTTTTAATCGCACTGCTAAACAATAGAATATCAATTGAAATTTTAAAAATATTTTTGGATGTTTTTCTACATTTTCAAATATTGATTTCAATTAGAACACAGTATACAAAGTAGACAGTGCACACTTTATATTTTATTACAAATATTTGCACTGTAAAAATGGCAAACAAAAGAAATGGTATTTTTCAATTCATCTCATACAAGTACTGTAGTGCAATCTCTTTATGGTAAAAGTGCAACTTACAAATGTAGATTTTTTTGTTGTTGTTGTTACATAACTGCACTCAAAAACAAAACAATGTAAAACTTCAGAGCCTACAAGTCCACCCAGTCCTACCTCTTGTTCAGCTAATCGCTAAGACAAACAAGTTTGTTTACATTTATGGGAGATAATGCTGCCTGCTTCTTATTTACAATGTCACCTGAAAGTGAGAACAGGCATTCGCATGGCACTTTTTAAACTGGCATTGCAAGGTATTTACATGCCAGATATGCTAAACATTTGTATGCCCCTTCATGCTTCGGCCACCATTCCAGAGGATATGCTTCCATGCTGATGATACTTGTTAAAAAAAAAATGCATTAATTAAATTTGTGGCTGAACTTCTTGGGGGAGAATTGTATGTTTTACCAGCATTCTGCCATATATTTCATGTTATAGCTGCCTTGGATGGTGACCCAGCACATGTTGTTCCTTTTAAGAATACTTTCACTGCAGATTTGACAAAATGCAAAGAAGGTACCAATGTGAGATTTCTAAAGATTGCTACATCACTCAACCCAAGGTTTAAGAATCTGAAGTGCCTTCCAAAATCTGAGAGGAACGGGGTGTGGAGCATGCTTTCAGAAGTCTTAAAAGAGCAACACGCAGATGCAGAAACTACAGAACCCGAACCACCAAAAAAAAAAATCAATCTTCTGCTGATGGCATCTGACTCAGAGGACGAAAATGAACATGCGTTGGTCCGCACTGTTTTGGATGTATATCAAATAGAACCCGTTATCAGCATGGACATACATCCTCTGGAATGGTTGATGAAGCAGGAAGGGACATATGAAACTTTAATGCATCTGGCACATAAATATCTTGCGATGCCATCTACAACAGTGCCATGTGAACACCTGTTCTCTCTTTCAGGTGACACTGTAAACAAGAACCCTGCATCCTTATCTCCTGCAAATGTAAACAAACTTGTTTGGGTGATTGGCTGAACAAAAAGTAGGACTGAGTGGACTTGTAGACTCTAAAGTTTTATATTGTTTAATTTTTGAATGCAGTTTTTTTGTACATAATTCTACATTTGTAAGTTCAACTTTCATGATAGAGATTGCACTACAGTACTTGTATGAGGTGAAAAATACTATTACTTTTGTTTTTTACAGTGCAAACACTTATCATACAAAATAAAAAGTGAGCACTGTACATCTTGTATTCTGTGTTGTAATTGAAATCAATATATTTGAAAATTTAGAAAAACATCCCAAACTGTTTAAATAAATGGTATTCTATTGTTTAACAGTGCAATTAATCTTTTTAATAGTTTGACAGCCCTAATACATATTCTCTCTTTCTCTTTCTCTCTCTCTCTCTCTCTCTCTCTGTTTTGGGATCTTGTGAGCATGTTTTCTCACACACAGAAATACTCTGGCCTGGGAACTAATGAATGGGTTAACAATGCCCTCAAAGGTAAGAAACTCTTGCTATTTTGGCATCCAAACTACTCCTGCTGTATAAACTCTGGAACTGCTGCACAACCACAGACATTGCTCACCAAATCATGAGTAGGTAGTCACGGGCCATTATCTCAACGAGAAGGTTAGAAGAGATCAAAGTCCTGATAGCTGACCCTTCTTATGCAGCCTTCCATCCTGATAGTGTATCCTTGAAGAACACCCCTGAAGTATTTATCAAAGAACAGCATTATGGAGTTCTATCTAACCCAGAAAATTCACTTACCTGTATTTTTCCTAATCCTCATGCTTGCAAGGTGGAGGCTGCTCTCCACACATTGGATGTTAGAATGCCAGGGCTGGTCTATCCACAAAGGATGAAGCAATTCAGATCTTCACCAAGACACTTTGTAGCAATTGTGGAAAGGACGACAGGCAAAGTTATATCTCCCCAACATTTCCTAAATGGAGATCTGGCTGTGTGAAAGTTTGTTCTGGCATAGTGAAGTAGGGCCTGCCTATTGCCTCTTAAAGCTTCCTCTACAAGAGCACAAGCAGAATCAGCAAGGCAGCTACCTGGAGCTGTGTTCACATATTCACTCAGCTCTATAGATTTACAAAAGCCTCCAGGTCAGACTCTACATTTGGCAGGGCAGTATTCCAATCTTCATTCTTCTAGACTCTGACCTATCACCTCCAATGCAGTGGTCCACTGTTTGGGAGTCACCAATAATGAAATATCCATATGGACAGTCACTCAGAGAAGACTGAGAAGTTACTCACCTGTACTGTAATTGGAGTTCTTTGAGATGTGGTGTGTGTGTGTGTATGTGTGTGTATATATATATATATATATATATATATATATATATATATATATATATATATATATATATATATATATATATATATATTCCATGACCTGCCTACCATCCCCTCTACGTTGGAGTCCTTCATCTGGGTTGAGGGGACTCTAATGCCGGTTAGTATCAACCCTTTTATGCCCTTGCTGAGGAGCATGAGGATCTTATTTTGCTTCAGTCCTCACTAAAAAGGTTAGTTGTGACACAATTAATATTAACAACAAGGGAGAAGGAGTGGAAGCCAAAATAGGGAAAGAACAGATTAAAGAATATTTAGGTAACTTAGATGCGTTCAAGTCAGTAGGGCCTGATGAAATTTATTCTAGGGCACTAAAGGAACTAGCTGAAGCAATCTGAGAACTGTTAGCAATTATCTTTGAGAACTCAGGAAAGATGGATAATGTCCCAGAGGAGTGGAGAAAGTCAAACATAATACCTATATTTAAAAAGGGAACAAACAGGATCTGGGGAATTATAGACCAGTTAGCCTAACTTTGATACCTTGAAAGATACTTGAACGAATTAATGAACAATCAGTTTGTAAGTACCTAGAGAATAATAAAGGAATAGCCACCGTGGATTTGCGAGGAATAAATCATGACACAGTAACCTAATTTCCTTCTTTGACTGAGTGACTGGCGTAGTGGATGGGGGAAGCAGAAGATACAATTTATCTTGGTTTAGTTTTTGACATGGTCCCACATGACATTTTTATAAACTAAGGAATGGGTTCTAGATGAAATTACTATAAAGCGGGTGTACAACAGGTTGAAAATCTACTCAAACAGTAGTTATCAATGGTTTGCTGTCAAGCTGGGAGGCTGTATCTAATGATATTGCACAGGAGTATGTCCTGGGTCTGATTTTATTCAGTGTTTTCATTAATGGCTTGAAGAGTATGCTTATAAAATTTGCAGCTGACACCATGCTGGGTGGGGTGGCAAGCACTTTAGAGGACAGGATTCAAATTCAAAATGAACCTTGGAGAATTGGTCAGAAATCAACAAGATGAAATTCAATAAAGACAAGTGCAAAGTACTTCACTTAAGAAGGAAAAATCAATTACACAATGGGGAATAACATGCGAGGTGGTAGCATGCTGAAAAAGAGTTAAGAGTTTTAGTGGATCACAAATTGAATACAAGTCAATAATGTAGTGCAATTGAGAAAAAAGCTAACATCATTCTGCTATACATTACCAGGAATGTCATATGTCAGACATGGGAGGTAATTGTCCCACTAGATTCAGCACTGATGGAGCCTCAGCTGGAGTAGTGGAAAGTTTAGAGAGTCCAGACTAGAGCAACAAAAAGAAGCATAGAAAACCTGACCTATAAGGAAAGGTTAAAACAACTGGGTATATTTAGTCTTAAGAAAAGAAGACTGAACAGGGGGACCTGATAACAGTCTTTAAATATGTTAAGAGCTGTTATAAAGAGGATGGTGATCAATGTTCTCCTTGTCCAGATAGGATGAGAAGTAATGGTATTAATCTGCAGCAAAGATGATTTAGGTTAGATGCAAGGAAAACTTTCTAACAATAATGGTAGTTAAATTCTGGAATAGGCTTCCAAGGGAGGTTGTTGAATCCTCATCATTGGAGGTTTTTAAACACCTGTTGGGGATGGTCTAGGTTTATTTGGTACTCCCTCACTGCAGGAGGCTGGCAAGGTCCCTTTCAACATTAAATTTCTGTGATTCTCTGATCTTCAGGACATGTGCTATCTGGATACTGCTGGCTAAAAGACTCCAAACTTGAACATGTGGTGTGTGTGCACCAGTCATAAAATGTGCATACGGACAACACCCCTAGAAGACCTCCAGTGACTGTCCTCTATAAGTTGCATTTCATTTTAAAAAATTTCTATTCCAAATCAGGACAAAAAGTCAAAAATGTGAAATTTTTCATGGGAAGGAATTTTCAGCAAAAAATCATTTTGGAAGAACTGAAACAGAATATTTTTGGTTTGCTGGCTGACCACTTGGAAGTTTCTGGTCAATTTCACATTAACCCTGCAGGCAAAAAGTGAGATTGACAAGAAGCTTCCAGGCAGAGAGCCATCATTTTGATTTTCCTAACAGAAAAATTTGATTTTGGAAAAAGGGCATTTTCCATCCGAATTTTTTTTTTGCTAGAAAATTCCCAACACTAATCCAAACACCTTGGATCCACAAGCTATAAAATGGTCATTTACCTTTAAGAAATTGTTAAAACCAGCTTATGGGTCCTTACTTAATCAAGAAGACTGGTGCATGGTTTTGGATGTCTTTTTGTGTCCCTATTCTTCCTTCTCTTCTTGGAGCACCCAAAACACTGGTGGAATTGTCTGCTTTTCTTACTGGTGAATGTCTCAAAGATTTCCTGTCCTGATTGGTCCAAGAACTTCTGCAGGTAAGCTCAGATGCAGAAGAGCCTCCCAGTGTTACATGACTGGCTAATTCTCTGATGAATTCAAGGATAACTTTGGCATAGACCCAGAATCACTACTTGGGCACAATATAAACAGGATCCTGCACTCCTTGATTAAAAATCTCTATCTTAGGCAAAGATCCAAAACAGACTTCTGGAACCATGTGACTGAGATCTTTTCTTCCATGAGGACTGTTCTGTAAGAACATAAGAATGGCCACACTGGGTCAGAACTTATGAGGAGAGGCTGAGGGAACTGGGATTGTTTAGTCTGCAGAAGAGAAGAATGAGGGGGGATTTGATAGCTGCTTTCAACTACCTGAAAGGGGGTTCCAAAGAGGATGGATCTAGACTGTTCTCAGTGGTACCAGATGACAGAACAAGGAGTAATGGTCTCAGGGCTTGTCTACACTACAAAATTAGGTCGGATTTATAGAAGCCGGTTTTATAGAAACCGGTTTTATGCAGCCGACTGTGTGTGTCCCCACATAAAATGCTCTAAGTGCATGAAGTCGGCGGACCGCGTCCACAGTACCGAGGCTAGCGTCGACTTCCGGCGCATTGCACTATGGGTGCCTATGGGTACCTATCCCACAGTTCCCGGAGTCTCCGGCGCCCATTGGAATTATGGGTTGAGATCGCAATGCCCGAATGATGCAAAGCAGTGCCGCGGGGGGTTCTGGGTACATTGCGTCACGCCCCTCCCCCGCCGTCACAGCAACGGCAGACAATAGATTCGCGCCTTTTTACCTGGGTTACCTGTGCAGACAACATACCACGCCAAGCATGGAGCCCGCTCAGCTCAGCTCACCGTCACCATATGTCTTCCGGGTGCCGGCAAACGTGGGACTGCATTGCTAAACAGCAGCAGCAGCTTACTGCCTTTTGGCGGTAGACGGTGCAGCATGAGTAGTAGCCTTCATCGGCGCTCGGGATGCTGGTAGCTGTGGGGCTGGCAGCCGTAGGGCTGCATTGCACCAGCCCCTTGCCTTTTGGCAGTAGATGGTTTATTACGACTGGTAACCGTCCTGTCAGTATTGTCTGCTGAGCATCCAGAAGAGGCCGAGGGCGATCTGGGTGCTCAGCAGATCTGCAAGAAGAGCTTTCCTCAGGTCTGAAAGCAAGTAAATTTACAGGTTGCCTGAAATGCTCATAGATGTCCTCGTTGGACAATGATGGTTACCAGTCGTAGTATACTATTTGCTGCCAAGTATTGTCTGCTAAGCACCCAGAAAAGGCCGAGGGCGATCTGGGTGGTGGCAGACAATACTTGCCTTTAACCGTCCTCGTTGGACAATGATGGTTACCAGTCGTAGTATACTATTTGCTGCCAAGTATTTGCTGCCAAGCACCCATAAAATGCCGAGGACTATCAGTCATGCTGCACTGTCGTCTTAAGATGTAAAAAATAGATTTGTTCTGTATTCATTTCCTTCCCCCCTCCCTCCGTCAAATCAACGGCCCGCTAAACCCAGGCTTAGGAGTTCAATCTCTGAGGGGGGGGGGCATTCTGTGTGACAGTTGTTTGTATTCCTCCCTGATGCACAGCCACCTTTCTTGATTTTAATTCCCTGTACCTGTACGCCATGTCGTCAGTCGCCCGCCCCTCCCTCCCTCCCTCCCTTCTTCCCCTGGTCTATAGATACTAGTTTCGCGCCTTTTTTCAGACCAGACGCCATAGCTAGCACTGGGATCATGGAGCCCGCTCAGATCACCGCGGCAATTATGAGCACTATGAACACCACGCGCATTGTCCTGGAGTATATGCAGAGCCTGGACATGCCAAAGCAAAACCAGGAGGACCAGCTGAGGAGGAGGAGGCGATTGCAGCGCGGCGACGATAGTGATGAGGAAATTGACATGGACCTCTCACAAGGCACAGGCCCCAGCAATGTGGAAATCATGGTGTTACTGGGGCAGGTTCATGCCATGGAACGCCGATTCTGGGCCCGGGAAACAAGCACAGACTGGTGGGACCGCATCGTGTTGCAGGTCTGGGACGATTCCCAGTGGCTGCGAAACTTTCGCATGCGAAAGGGCACTTTCATGGAACTTTGTGACTTGCTTTCCCCTGCCCTGAAGCGCCAGAATACCAGGATGAGAGCAGCCCTCACAGTTGAGAAGCGAGTGGCGATAGCCCTGTGGAAGCTTGCAACGCCAGACAGCTACCGGTCAGTCGGGAATCAATTTGGAGTGGGCAAATCTACTGTGGGGGCTGCTGTGATCCAAGTTGCCAGGGCAATGAGAGACCTGGTGATATCAAGGGTAGTGACTCTGGGAAACGTGCAGGACATAGTGGATGGCTTTGCTGCAATGGGATTCCCAAACTGTGGTGGGGCAATAGACGGAACCCATATCCCTATCTTGGCACCGGCGCACCAAGCCACCGAGTACATAAACCGCAAGGGGTACTTTTCAATGCTGCTGCAAGCCCTGGTGGATCACAAGGGACGTTTCACCGACATCAACGTGGGCTGGCCGGGAAGGGTACATGATGCTCGCGTCTTCAGGCACTCTCTTCTGTTTCGAAAGCTGGAGGAAGGGACTTTCTTCCCGGACCAGAAAATAACCATTGGGGATGTTGAAATGCCTATCGTGATCCTTGGGGACCCAGCCTACCCCTTAATGCCATGGCTCATGAAGCCATACACAGGCAGCCTGGACAGGAGTCAGGACCTGTTCAACTACAGGCTGAGCAAGTGCCGAATGGTGGTGGAATGTGCATTTGGGTGTTTAAAAGCGCGCTGGCGCAGCTTACTGACTCGCTGTGACCTCAGCGAAAAGAATATCCCCATTGTTATTGCTACTTGCTGTGCGCTCCACAATATCTGTGAGAGTAAGGGGGAGACATTTATGGCGGGGTGGGAGGTAGAGGCAAATCGCCTGGCCGCTGATTACGCGCAGCCAGACACCAGGTCGGTTAGAGCAGCACAGCAGGGCGCGGTGCGCATCAGAGAGGCTTTGAAAACTAGTTTTGTGACTGGGCAGGATATGGTGTGAAACTTCTGTTTGTTTCTCCTTGATGAAATCGCAGCCCCCCCCCCACGCACCCGGTTAACTCTACTACCCTGTAAACCAAGCACCCCAACCTCCCCTACCCTCCCCTCTTCAAGCACCACTTGCAGAGGCAATAAAGTCATTGTTACTTCACATTCATGCATTCTTTATTAATTGAGCACACAACTAGGGCGATAATTGCAAAGGTAGCCCGGGATGGGTGGGGGAGGAGGGAAGCAGCACACAACTAGGGGGATAATTGCAAAGGTAGCCCGGGATGGGTGGGGGAGGAGGGAAGGAAAAGGACACACTGCACTTTAAAACTTTAAAACTTATTGCTGTGGAAATCATCTAGGGTGGAGTGATTGGGTGGCCGGAGGCCCCCCCACCGTGTTCTTGGGCGTCTGGGTGAGGAGGCAATGGGACTTGGGGAGGAGGGCTGGTGGTTACAGAGGGGCTGTAGCGGCGGTCTCTGCTCCTGCTGTTGGTTACAGAGGGGCTGTAGCGGTGGTCTCTGCTCCTGCTGTTGGTTACAGAGGGGCTGCAGCGGCGGTCTCTGCTCCTGCTGTTGGTTACAGAGGGGCTGTAGCGGCGGTCTCTGCTCCTGCTGTTGGTTACAGAGGGGCTGCAGCGGCGGTCTCTGCTCCTGCTGCCTTTCCTGCAGCTCAACCATACGCAGGAGCATATCACTTTGATGCTCCAGCAGCCGGAGCATCGACTCTTGCTTTCTGAGTACAAGTTGACGCCACTTCTCCTCTTCAGCCCGCGTTTCAGCACGCAAACTCTGCTCTTCAGCCCGCCACCTCTCCTCTCGCTCATATTGGGCTTTTTTAAAATCAGTCATTGACTGCCTCCACGCATTCTGCTGTGCTCTGTCAGCGTGGGAGGCAGTCTGTAGTTCAGTGAACATTTCGTCACGCGTCCTTCGCTTCCTTCTTCGAATATTCACTAGCCTCTGTGAAGGTGAAACATTTGCAGCTGGTGGAGGAGAAGGGAGAGTTGTTTAAAAATGATACATTTTTGAGAACAATGGGTACACTCTTTCACTTTAGATTTTGCCGTGCATCACACAGCACATGTGCTTTCATTACAAGGTCGCATTTTTCCTCTTATATTGAGGGCCTGCCTGTTTGGTGTGAGAGATCACTCACGCAGTTCCAGGCCACAGATTTCAGCTTGCAGGCAGCCATGGTAAGACACAGTCTTTTGGCTTTTTTAACCTTGTTAACAAGTGGGGATGGTTTAAAACAGTACTGCTCTCATTACCCATACCAAGCACCCGCTGGGTTGGCCATTTAAAATGGGTTTGCAATGTAAAAGGAGGGGCTGCGGTTTCAGGTTTAACATGCAGCACAAACCCAACTAACTCCCCTCCCCTCCCCCACACACCCAATTCTCTGGGATGGTCACTTCACCCCTCCCCCCCCACCGCGTGGTTAACAGCGGGGAATATTTCTGTTCAGCAGAGCAGGAAGGGGCACCTCTGAATGTCCCCTTAATAAAATCACCCCATTTCAACCAGGTGACCGTGAATGATATCACTCTCCTGAGGATAACAAAGAGAGATAAGGAATGGATGTTGTCTGCATGCCAGCAAACACCGGGACCATACGCTGCCATGCTTTGTTATGCAATGATTCCAGACTACATGCTACTGGCCTGGCGTGGTAAAGTGTCCTACCATGGCGGACGGGATAAGGCAGCCCTCCCCAGAAACCTTTTGCAAAGGCTTTGGGAGTACATGAAGGAGAGCTTTCTGGAGATGTCCCTGGAGGATTTCCGCTCCATCCCCATACACGTTAACAGACTTTTCCAGTAGCTGTACTGGCTGCGATTGCCAGGGCAAATTAATCATTAATCATTAAACACGCTTGTTTTTAAACCATGTGTAATATTTACAAAGGTACACTCACCAGAGGTCCCCTGTGTGCCCACAGGGTCTTGGGTGAGTTCGGGGGTTACTGGTTCCAGGTCCAGGGTGACAAACATATCCTGGCTGTTGGGGAAACTGGTTTCTCCGCTTCCTTGCTGCTGTGAGCTATCTATGATGTTCTCTCCATCCTCATCTTCCTCGTCCGCCGAACCCACTTCCCTGTCTCCAGAGAGGGACTGATAGCACACGCTTGGGCTACTGGTGGCTGCACCCCCTAGAATGGCATGCAGCTCCTCGTAGTAGCGGCATGTTTGCGGCTCAGCCCCGGACCTTCCGTTTGCGTCTCTGGCTTTGTGGTAGGCTTGCCTTAGCTCCTTAATTTTCACGCGGCACTGCTGTGCGTCCCTGTTATGGCCTCTGTCCTTCATGGCCTTGGAGATCTTTTCTAATGTTTTGCCATTTCTTTTACTGTTTCGGAGTTCGGCCAGCACTGCTTCATCTCCCCAGATGGCGATCAGATCCCGTACCTCCCGTTCGGTCCAGGCTGGAGCTCTTTTGCGATCCTGGGAGTGGGACTGGGACTCCATCACGGTTACCTGTGCTGATGAGCTCTGCGTGGTCACCTGTGCTCTCCACGCTGAGCAAACAGGAAATGAAATTCAAACGTTCGCGGGGCTTTTCCTGTCTACCTGGCCAGTGCATCTGAGATGAGAGTGCTGTCCAGAGCGGTCACAATGAAGCACTGTGGGATAGCTCCCGGAGGCCACTAATGTCGAATTCCGTCCTCACTACCCAATTCCGACCCCCATAAGGCCGATTTTATCGCTAATCCCCTCGTCGAGGTGGTGTAAAGAAACCGGTTTAAAGGGCCCTTTAAGTCGAAAGAAAGGGCTTCGTCGTGTAAACGTGTCCAGGTTTAAGTCGACTTAACGCAGCTAAAGTCGACCTAAACTCGTAGTGTAGACCAGGCCTCAAGTTGCAGTGGGGGAGGTTTAAGTTGGATATTAGGAAAAACTGTTTCACTAGGAGAGTGGTGAAGCACTGGAATGGGTTACCTAGGGAGGTGGTGGAATCTCCTTCCTTAGAGGTTTTTAAGGTCAGGCTTGACAAAGCCCTGGCTGGGATGATTTAGTTGGGAATTGGTCCTGCTTTGAGCAGGGGGTTGGACTAGATGGCCTCCTGAGGTCCCTTCCAACCCTGATATTCTATGATTCTATGATAAGAACAATGGTCCATCTAGTTAAGTGTTCTGTCTTCTGATAGTGGCCAGTGCCAGATGCTTCAAAGGGAATTAACAGAACATGGCAATTTTCAAGTGATCTGTCCCCTGTTGTCGAGTCCAGCTTCTGGCAGTCAGAGGTTTAGGGATGCCCAGAATATGGGGTTGCATCCCTGACAATCTTGGTTAATAGCCATTCATGGACCTATCCTCCATGAATTTATCTAATTCTTTTTTTAATCCAGTTATAATTTTGCCCTTCACAACATTCTCTGGCAGTGAGTTCCACAGGTTGACTATGTGAAGAAGTATTCCCTTATGTTTGGTTTAAACATGCTGCCTATTAATTTCATTGGGTGACCCTGGTTCTTATGTTTATGTGAAGGGGTAAATAAATAACCCTTGTTCAATTTCTCCACACTATTCATGATTTTGTAGGCCTTTATCATATCTCCCCCTTAGTCATCTTTTTTCTAAAATGAATAGTTCTGTTCTTTTTAATCTATCCTTGTACGGAAGCTGTTTCATGCCCCTAATTATTTTTGTTGCCTTTGTTCGTATCTTTTCCAATTCTAATATATCTTTTTTGAGATGGGGAAACCAGAACTGCACACAGTATTCAAGAAGTGGGCATACCATGGATTTATATAGTGCCTTAATATTTTCTGTCTTATTATCTATCCCTTTTCTTAATTATTCCTAACATTCCATTGGCTTTTTTGACTGCTGCTACACATTGAGCAGGTGTTTTCAGAGAACTATCCATGATGGCTCCCAAGATCTCTTTCTTGAGTGGTAACAGCTAATTTAGAGCCCATCATTTTGTATGTATAGTAGGGACTATGTTTTCTACCGTGTATTACTTTGTACTTATCAACACTTAATTTCATCTACCATTTTGTTGACCAGGCACCCAATTTTATGAGATCCCTTTGTAATTCTTCACCCGCAGCTTTGGATTTAACGATCTTGAGAAATTTTGTATAATCTGCAAACTTTGCCACCTTACTGTTTACCCCCTTTTCCAGATCATTTATGAATATGTTGAACAGCACTGATCCCAGTACAGATGTTTAGGGAACCCTGCTATTTACCACTTTCCATTGTGAAAACTCACCATTTATTCGTACCCTTTGTTTCTTGTCTTTTAACCAGTTACTGATCCAGGAGAGAACCTTCCCTCTTATCCCATGACTGCTTACTTTGCTTGAGAGCCTTTGGTGTGGGACCTCCTCAATGGCTTTCTGAAAGTCCAGGTGCACTATATCCACTGGATCATACTTGTCCACATTCTTATTTAGTTCTTAAAGAATTCTAATGGATTGGTGGGGCATGATTTCCTATTACAAAAGCCATGCTGTTCCCCAATGTATTGTGTGCATCTGTGTGTCTGATAATTCTGTTCTTTACTATAATTTTCAACCAGTTTTCCTGGTATTGAAGTTAGGCTTCCTGGCCTGTAATTGCCAGGGTTGCCTCTGAAGCCTTTGGAAAACAGCTAATGTAATACTAATTTTTTTAAGCCATCTGATACAGAGGCAGATTTAAGTGACAGGTTCCATATCAGAGTTTGTAGTTCTGCAGTTACATACTTAAGTTCCTTCAGAACTCTTGGGTGAAAATTTCCCAGTGACTCACTACTGTTAAATATATCAGTTTGTTCCAAAACTTCCTCTATTGACACTTCAATCTGGCACAGTTCCTCAGATTTGTCACCTAAAAAGAATGGCTGAGGTGTGGGAATCCCCCTCACATCATCTGCAGTGAAGACTGATGCACAGAATTCATTTAACTTTTCTGCAATGGCCTTGTTTTCCATGAGTGCTCCTTTAACACCTTGATCATCCAGTGGCTCTACTGATTTTTTGGTGAGCTTCTTACTTCTGATGTATTTAAAAGAATTTTGCTGTTAGTTTTTGTCTCTTTTGTCTTGACTTTGCCAGAGTTTGTGCTCCTTTCTATTTTCCTCATTAGGATTTGACTCCCAGTTTTTAAAGGATGCCATTTTGCCACCTCCCTTATTCTGCTGTTTAGCCATAGTAGCATTTTTGGTCGTCTTATTGTTTGTTTTTTAATTTGGGGATATACGTTTAGTTTCAGCCTCTATTATGGTGTTTTCAATAGTTTCCATGCAGCTTGCAGGCATTTCCCCCTCTGACTGTTCCTTTTAATTTCTGTTTAACTAGCTTCCTCATTTTTTGGTGTAGTTCCCCTTTTAGAAGTTAAATGCTACTGTGGTTTGTTTCTTTGGTATTTTCTCACTACAAGGATGTTAAATTTAATTACATTATTGTTGCTATTACCAAGTAGTTCAGCTATATTTACCTCTTGGACCAGATCCTGTGCATCACTTAAATCAAGAATTGCCTCTATCCTTGTGGGTTCTATGAGTAGCTGCTCCAAGAAGCAGTCATTATAAGAGGCAGTGCGGGTTGACATCCCCTCAGTTCCTCTTCTTACTGCAAATCCAATTAGATCCGAAGCAGAGGGGTTGGATGGCAGGTAGTGGAACACAGATAGGGACCACACATCTGGAAGAACTTCCAGTTACAGTAAGTAATCTCCACTTTTTCTTCAAGTGCTAGTCCCTATGTATATTCCACATGTGGATGATTGACAAGCAGTACTCAGATTGGGTGCAAGGAAGCCGGCAACAAAGATTCATGCAGTACTGCAGATCCCACTGCTGCATCCTCAGCAGTGGCCTGGACTAGCGCATGATGCCTAGCAAATGTGTGTATGCAGCTTCAGGTGGCTGCTCTGCATATGTCCTGCATCAGGACTTTCTGCAGTGATGCTACCGTGGCATCCTGTGCTCTCGTAGAGTGGGCCATTATACCGCTGGGAGGCAAGATGCAAGCTAGTCTGTAGCCTTCAATAATGCAGCCAGAAACCCACTTAGAAATCCTCTGAGAGGATACAGCTTCACCACAAGATCTTTCTGCTATCGTGACAAAAGGTCTCAGAGACTTTCTCATGGGCTTGGTTCTTTGCAGGTAAAAAGCCAGTGCATGCCTGACATTGAGAGAATGATGTCTCTTCTCTTCAGGAGACGCATGGGGTTTTGAAAAAAGAACAGGTAGGTGAATACACTGGTTAAGATGGACTTTGGAGACAACCCTGGGTAGAAATTTAGGATGAAGGTGAAGGGATACTTTGTCCTTGTGAAATACTGTAAAGGAAGGGTCTCCCATGAAGGCTTCCAGTGCGCTTTTGACCCCCCTGGCCAAAGTGATGGGCACTAGAAATGTCACCTTCATGGATAAATAGGACATGGAACACATTGCTGACGGTTCAAATGGAGGTGTAGTAAGTTTTGACAGAGAGAGGTTAAGATCCCATAGTGGTGTTGGTTTAATGACTGGTAGAAAGGCCTTGAAGAGACCCTTCATGAACTGTGTCGTAGTTGGGTGGGTAAAAACAGTGTCTGTATACTGGAGGAAGGAAGGCACTAATGGCTGCTAGGTAGATGCATAACAAGCTATTAAGAGACCAGACTTATTTAGAGACAAGAGTTAATCTAAAATGATAAGGATGCTTAAAGACACTGGGTGAGACTGATTGTGCTGCAACCAGGTGGAGAAGCATTTCCATTTCGCCAAATAACAGGTTCTGGTCAATTCTTTTCTACCCTGGGTAAGTATAGCCTGCACAGGGGACGAACAAGAGCGCTCTGCTTCCAACACCCATCCAAACACCAGGCCAGGAGATGGAGATAGCCTAGGCTGGGGTGTTTGACCCTGCCCCTATCCTGTGTCAGGAGTTTCACGAAGGGGTGGATTTTGATTTGAGAGTAAACTGACATTGACAGAAGTTCTGGGAACCAAAACTGCCTGGGCCAGTAGGAGGCTCGGAGAATGACACTGGCTTTGTCATGACATATTTTTCTCAGCACCTGTGGAAGCAGGGGGAGGGGAAGAAAGGCATATCTGAAACTGCTCATCCACCATTATAGGAGAGCGTCGGCCTGGGAGTTGTGGCCTATGGCTCCTTTGGAACAATAATGGGGGGGGAGGGGGAGTTTTTGTTCATTTGTGGTGCAAAGAGGTCCCATAGAGGTGTGCCCCACCACATGAAAATGTCTGTGAGAACAGAATCATGGATTTCCCATCATGGACCACCACAAAGTGCCTACTGAGGTTTTCTACTAAGGAGTTATGCCACCTGGATGATGGTGATGCACCAGACTGACTGCCTCCAGACAGAGCGAGAGAGATCTCGCTCCTCTCTGTTTATGTAGACCACGGTGGTGATATTGTCCAACATCACTTGGATGCAGATGGAGCAAATGAGTGGGAGGAAGGCCTTGCATGCAAGGCAGACTGCCTGCAGCTCCAGGATGTTGATTTGTAGTTTGGCCTCCCGTGGGGTCCATGTGTCCTGACAGTGTGACTGTTCAGGTGGGTGTCCCATCCCAGAAAGAATGTATCTGTTACAGTGGTGGCACTGAGTGTGGGTGTGGAGAAGGGAATTCCCACTCGTACCTTGTCTGAGTTTGACCACCAAGAGAAGGAGGTGATGAGCCTGGTGAGAACGGTCACCTTGGAGTTCTCATAGACTTTAAGACTTTAAGGTCAGAAGGGACCAATATGGTCATCTAGTCTGACCTCCCGCATGATGCAGGCCACAAAAGCTGACCCACCCACAACAGAATCTTCCAGCCTGCGACCCCTGCCCTATGCTGCGGAGGAAGGCGAAAAACCTCCAGGGCCTCTGCCAATCTACCCTGGAGGAAAATTCCTTCCTTCCCGACCCCAAATATGGCGATCAGCAGAACCCCGAGCATACAGGCAAGATTCTACAGCCGGACCCTCATTTTACCTGTGATGGCACGTTAATGCCTAATTGACTAAAATCACATTATCCCATCAAACCATTCCCTCCATAAACTTATCAAGCCTAATCTTGAAGCCAGAGAGGTCCTTCGCCCCCACCGTTTCCCTCGGAAGGCTGTTCCAAAATTTTACCCCTCTGACGGTTAGAAACCTTCGTCTAATTTCAAGCCTAAACTTCCCCACGGCCAGTTTATATCCATTCGTTCTCGTATCCACATTACTACTAAGCTGAAATAATTCCTCTCCCTCCTTGGTATTAATCCCTTTGATATATTTAAAGAGAGCAATCATATCCCCCCTCAGCCTTCTTTTGGTTAGGCTAAACAAACCGAGCTCCTCGAGTCTCCTTTCATAGGAAAGGTTTTCCATTCCTCGGATCATCCTAGTGGCCCTTCTCTGTACCCGTTGATGTAGTCTTTGTTGGGTGAGTAGACCAAATTGAGCCAGGCCTGTAAGTAACATAGATGAAGGCTGGCAAAGTGTGTCACATAAGTACACACTGGCCTATGACCTAGCAGCAGTAGACACATTTGCACTGTAGGCTTCAGTCTGCGGGAAATCAAAGAAATTAAATTGCACATTGTTTGGAATCCAACATTGCCTCGATAAAGTTTATTGTCCTTGTGGGGGGTAAAATGGACTTTACTCTGTTCACACAAACCTTCAGGCTTTGCATGAGGAATTGAATAGCCAACCTGACTTCCCATCGAGAGTGACCTACCAGAAGCCAGTCATCGAGATTGTTTGGTCCTGACATCTCATCTGGGCCACTAACATGGAGAAAACTTTCATAAACACTCTGGGTGCTGTTGTGAATCTGAAGGGGAGGACTCAAAATTGGAAGTGCTCCTGGTCCACTGTTACCCATAGGAACCTCCTGTAGGAGGAGTGAATGTCTATATGAAAATATGCATCCTTTGTGTAGAAAGCCATGAACTACATCCTGTCCTGAAGGAAGAGGATTATTGATGTCAATGTATCATCCTGAATTTCAACTTCCGATTGAAAATGTTGAGTTGCTGAAGATCCAGAATAGGTCTTCACCCTCCATCTTTTTTGGTGACTATGAAATACGGAAAATAGGACCTCTTCCATGATACTGAAATGAGATGTGCTCTATTGCAATGGGGTCCCGCTTCCTGTGGGAAAATGGCTTTGTGAGAATGGTCTCCAAAAGGGGACCATGAAGAGGATTTGTGAGGAGGGAAGAAGAGGATCTTTATGGAGTATCCCTGATGGATAATCTCCAAGACGCAACTGTCCATCATGCCTAGCTCCCATTTGCAGGTGAATAGTGTGAGACAGCCCCCCAAAGGTGACACAAGAAGAGGTAGGTGGCATCAAGGGTGGTGAGAGGGTCTCAACTAAAATGTCAGAAGTGGCTTCTAGTAGTGGGCTGGGAATGGGTTGCAGTCATGGTGCTAGAAGAGACCAAAAAGTGAGGCCTCTGAGTTTTCTGTCACTTGCGGGGGGAGGGGCTTGGCAGGACTCTGGTGGTAGAACAGATGAGGAGAAAAGGGAGTAGGCGGCAGTGTTGGTTTATAGGTTTGCCTTTAGTGCTTCCTCCTTGGTGCTGATGTGTAGATCCCTAGGGAGCAGAGGGTAGACCTTGAGCCCTTTAACGAATGAAGAGAATCATCAGTCTTCTTGTTAAAGATGTTCAATTTGTCAAAGGGTAGGTCTTGGATAGTATTCTGCACCTCCCTAGGAAACATGAGGATTGTAACCATGAATGCCTCCTTAATAGCAGTACCAGTGGCCAAGCTTCTGGATGCTGTATCTGCTGGATCAACTGTAGCCTGAAGAGCCATTTTTGCCATCAACGTGCCTTCCTCTAGAAGGGAGAGGAAATGGGGTCTGTCCTCAGAGGAAAGTTTGTCCTGAAAGGCCACCAGCCTAGAGTAGTTATCAAAGTCATAGTTGGCTAGCAGGGCCTGGTAACTGGCAATGCAGAATTGCAAGCATGCAGAGGAGAAGACCTATCTCCCCAGGAGGTCCAGTCTCTTGAAGCCCTTGTCTGACGGGTTGGTCCCACGGAGTTGGGAGCAGGGTGGAAGAATAGAAATACAGCTCCATTTGCCAGGATTAAATAGTGCCTTTGAGCTCTCTTAGGTGTGGGGGCACAGGATGCTGGGGTATGCCAGATCAATCTCACTGGTTCCACTATGGCCTCATTAACTGGGAGGCTACCCTAAATGGGCCCTGAGACTGCAGAATGTCCAACAGCAGGTGGTGTGGGTCTTGGACTTCCTCCAGAGGGACCTGGAGATCACTAGCTACTCTTCATAGTAAGTCCTGGTATTGCCTGGTGGGGATGGGGAAGAAGTAGAGACCGTCTCATCCAGGGAAGAGAAGGAGATTCCTGTCAGAACTATTGGTACCTGCAGTTCTGGTTCAACATCCTCCTCTTCCTCTTACACCAATGGAAGCAGTTGTTGATGCAAGGGAGAAGAGTGGGAAAACTACGGGTGGGTCCCGGAAATCTAGTATAGGGATCCCACGGTCCCCAATAGGGCCATAAAGAGGGAGACCCCATGGCATGGGAAACCATGGGTCCCTAGTTAGGTTGTGTCCCTAAGGGTAGCAACTGTAAGTCCTGGATCACCTGGTGGGCTTGGCTCTCTCCGTGGGGATGAAGAGCATGGCCAGCAAGAAGGAACTGAAGTGGCAGCGGGTCGGCACGGCTCTATATATGGCGCCACTCCAGGGGGCATGTAAGACAACTTGACGGGCACTGCTAGGGGAAAAACCTTCCGGCTACTGTGTATGTGGCGTGCGCACACCTAATTGGAATGGACATGAGCAACACATCTCGAAGAACAACAGGTACAAAAGGTAGGTAACCATTTTTTCCAGTGTAGTAATGTCCCTCAGGAGGGCTGGGGCAGAGAAGAGGGAAGACTGCAGCGAAGGAAAATATCCTCTGGTGCCATGCAGGTCTCTATATGCCTCAGTGTGTGTGGAGTTCTGGTGGTCGGCACTGATGGTACTGGCACATCCCCGGGCATGGTGTGTTCTTTAGGCAGATACATTGGTACCACGGAGTCCAGAACCACACTCGTGGATGGAACCAGCGGATGATAGTCCTTATGCTTTGGTGCCGGAGTCATCAACAGAGCCAGTGGATCCTTCTTCCTACGTGCTTTACCCACCAGCCTGCGCATATTTTGCGGAACCGGTTCCTTAGGGTCTGCTTGTAAGGGCTCGCCCAACCTCGATTGTCTCGAGGAAGGAGCACATCTCTACTGGACAGTCCTCGACGGGGATCTGTTCATATGCCCATGAGAGTGTCCCTTGCTCTCATGGGAAGCCCTGCAGGAAGAGTTTTTGGGCTTAAAAACTGAGGGATCCACTCCTAGGCATGTGCTTGGAGGGATGCTGCTCATTTGGTGAGGCTGATGTACGGGGGGTGTTCCTGGCCCGGATCAGAGAGGGGCCTCATGATCCTCTCCATTAAGTGTTTTCTAAGGTGAAGCTCACAGGCTTCGCTAGTTCTTGGTGGAATCAAGCAACAAATGCTGCACTTCATCTAAATATGTCTCAGTAGAGGCAGCATTGATGTTTGTCACTGACTGAGAAGGATCTAGGGCAGGAGATGCAGTTATTGAAGCCCAGGACTCTGGGCATAGTCCCCTACTGTGGAGAGGGAGTCCCCAGTCCAGGGAACTAAACTACATGAACTATGCTAAAAATAACTATTTACAGGTTTTTGAAAGCAGGAAAGGACACTGGGTTCTGACTAAGGCCATGCAGCAGTAAGAAGGAACTGAGGGGTCATTGATCCGCACTGCCTCTAATATCCTTTTTCACGAACATGAGGAGATCTACCGCATGCACATATGTGGGCCAATGGATGCAGCTTGTTAAAATCTCCAGCCTTGGGCACATGGTGTGCATATGTATCCCACATGTGGAATACATATAGGGACCAGCACTTGAAGACCATTTCCCCACACTCCAGCCTGATGTTCTCCTTTCCTGAGACTTTCATCCTCTTCAACAGCACAGACACTGTGAGAGTGGACGTGGGACTGCTTTACTATGTCCTTGAAAGTCTTCTCTATGTACCTCTGTCTCCCTTAGTTCCTCCAGTTCTGCCACTGTGGTCTCAAAAGCCTGTGTTTGCTCTCTGAGGGCCATGAGTTCCTTGCACTAACTGCACAATTTGCCTAACATATACTTTTAATCAGGGAAAGAAGTTGGGGGTTCAGGATTTCTTCCCCTAGCTACCATGGCAGGGGAATCTAATGATCAAAGTCCAAAGAGGAAAAAAAACTATGAACTCACTACACAAATATTTTAAATGTGAACAACTAACTATCCTAACTTCAAATGGCTCAATTTGGGGGGAAAAACTCTTTGAAATAACAGAATGATGCTTATTTTTCTTAACCTACCATGCAGGTAGTAAGGTAATCCAAACACATGAAATAAAAGCACTGCAGCAGATGCCTTTTCTTAAATCCATGTATTTGGGAATGAAGTGTATCAATAGTACATCCCTAATTCCTATTTTGTTTTGCTTTGTTTTGTTAACTTACAATATCTAATTGAACAGTTCAGATAAATTCCCCCAAGTCCCTTCTGCAGTCCTTGGTTTGAGCAGGCTGCTGCTACCATTCGCAGCAGGCAGAAGAGGCAGTGCTTCATCCCAGCTGCTAGATTGAAATTCTTCCTCTGGGAGGCAGGGCCGGCTCTAACTTTTTTTGCCGCCCCAGGTAAAAAAGAAGAGCACCACCCCGCCGTAACACACACACCCCAGCGCCGCGCCGCCGACCCCCCCCCCCCCAGCGCCACGCCGCCCAAACCCCCAGAGCGCCGGGCCGCTCAAACCCCCACCCCCCCGAGCGCTGGGCCGGGCCGCCGAACCCCCCCCCCCAGCGCCGCGCCGCCGAACCCCCCCCCCCCCCAGCGCCACCCCGCCCAAACCCTCAGACCGCCGGGCCGGGCCGCCGAACCCCCCTCCCCCTGAGCGCCTCGCCGCCAAAACCCCCACCCCCCTCCCCCTGAGCGCCTCGCCGCGCTGCCCAAACCCCCAGAACGCCGCGCTGCCCAAACCCCCAGAACGCCGCGCTGCCCAAACCCTCGCCCCCGCCCCTCCCCCCGAGCGCCAGGCCGCCCAAACCCCTGGAGCGCAGCACCGGCCAAACCCCTGCCCCCCTCCCCCAAGCGCCTCGCCTCGCCGGGCCAGCCAAGCGCCGCGCCTCCCCCCCAAGTGCCTCGCCGGGCCGGCCAAACCCCCAGAGCGCCGCGCCTCCGAAACGCCCCCCGCGCTGCCCGGCCCAAACAAAACAAAAAAAAAGACCCTCGAGCGCCGCCCTGCCGAACAAAAAAAAAAACCACCACGAGCGCCCCCCCTGCCACCCCAACATTGGCCACCCCTTCTAAGGTGCAGCCCCAAGCATGTGCTTGGTCGGCTGGTGCCTGGAGCCGGCCCTGCTGGGAGGATATTTTCCCACATTACCAGGAGATACTTCCCCGCCTCCCTCCACTTCTGAGGGAGATGCTTGAGTGGAGGAGGAGGAAACAGACTAGAGTATGAGGCTGGTAGTTCCACCATTCTGCTGATTGCTGGGCGTAACTGCACGCCGAGGCAGAGACAAGGAGTAGCAGTCAGAGCTGCTGATGACCTGCAGCTTGCTTGTAAGAGTAATGCTTGGAGAGTGCCTTCTCATTATGAGGACAAAGTTCTCTCTCCCCCGCCAGTAGCAGGCCCAAATCCACCTTCAGACCAACAGCAGTACATTGCTCTATCTGGCACTGAAGTGCAAAGGACCCAACGGGAACAGTGTGTCACTAGTAGCAAGGACACTGTGTGTCTGCCTCCTGCTGCTTCTTGGACTCCTGCTTGCCGTGTTAGTGGAGCAGTGGGTGGAAGAGGTGGCAGTACCCCTATAGCCCGGGGCACAAAGTTAGCTAATTCGGGGGGGGGGGGGGGGCAAATTTTTCAGCTCCAAATTTAAATATACAATTAAAAAAAAAACACAGTGTAGCCAGGCTCTGCTGCCTGCCCCTGCCAGCCACTGTAGATCCTCATCACCACCTGCAGGGTCAAGGGGAAAACCCCACCACAACAGGCAGGCAGTGACCGGCACAGAAACCCTGGCTGTGAGGGGTGCGGGACAGAACCAGTAGTAAACTCTGGGGAAGAGGATGGGGCTGGAGTGCTTTGTGTTCTCTTCCCCCTCGTGTCATTGCCTAGGCCTGTTGGCACAAACCCCATCCCCGTCTCCTCCCAGCATGGGGAGAGGCCTCCCTGCACTGTGACCTGCTGGGATGGGGAGCAAGTGATCCAGATCGCTTTCTATCAGTGACCTCGCCTCTTCACTATTTGCCATTCCTCAAATCTGTCTCTCATCTGCAAACTTAATCAGTATGTTTTCTTTCAACTCATTGATAAAAAGGGCCAAGAACCAATCCCTATGAGACCCCACTAGAAACACACCCTCTTGATGATGCTTCCTAATTTAAAATTACATTTTGAGACTGGGTGGGTGAGGTAATATATTGGACCAACTTCTGTTGATGAGAAAAACAAGCTTTGAAGCCACACAGAGCTGCTCTTCAGGTCTGGGAAAGGTACTCCGAGTACACCAATCTTGTCTCTCTAATATCCTGGGACAGACACAGCTTCAACTATGCTGCATGCATTTTGAGACCTGTCAGTTAGCCAAGTTTTAATTGATATGTGTGCCATGTTGATTTTTTTGTTGTTTTAGTTTTTTAAATGAAATGTCATGTGGTACAAAGTCAAATACCTTACAGAAGTCTGAATATATAACGTCAACACTACTTTTAACCAAATGTGTAACCTCATAAAAAAAAAATCAAGTCTGACACGATCTATTTTCCATAAATCCTTGTTAATTGACATTAATTGTATTCTTCTTCTTTAATTCTTTATTGCTCAAGTCCTTTATCAGCTGTTCCATTATCTTGTCCAGGATCAATGTCAGACTGACACATCTATAATTACCTAGATCTTCCCATTTACCCTTTTTAAATATTGGCACAAATTAGCTTTTTTTCCAGTCTTCTGGAACTCCCCTAGTTTTCCAAGAGTTATGGAAAATCAACATTAATGGTCCAATGAGCTGCTCAGCCAGCTCTTTTAAAACTCTGGGATGCAAATTATACAGACCTACTGATTTAAAAATGTCTAACTTTAGAAGCTGCTGTTTAACATCCTCGTGAATTACATTGGAATGGAAAGTGTTTCATCATCATCATATGACTACATCATATGATGTTTTGGTTTTTTTTGTTTTTTCCCAAATACAGAACAGAAATATTTAGTGAATATTTTCTGCATTATTATTGATAATTCTACCATCACTGTCTGGTAATAAACCAGTACCATTGTTAGGATTCTTTTTGTTCCTAGTTCACTTAAAAAGCTCCTTATTGTCCTCAATTTTGATGGCTGTAGATTTCTCCTTGTGTCCTTTTAATTTTCTTATCAATTTCCTACAATTCCTAGCTTCTGATTTATAATCCTTACTGTCAACTTCTCCTTTCTTCCATTCGTTTTTTATATATTTATTTATATATATATATATATATATATATATACACACACACACACACACACACACACACACACACACACCTTCACTTCCCCTTTATGCCAGGTTGGTTTTTTAACCAGCATGCCCTTCTTTCTCAATTGTGGGATTTTGGCTTTTTGGGCATCTAGGAAAACATTCTTAAGTAATTCCCAATTATCATTCACATTTTTCTATTTAAATTCTTTCACCCAACTAAATGGCATGTTATTATTTTCAGCTTTGAGAAACTGGCCATTTTATCCTGCAATCCCCTGCCTCATTCACTGCATACTTTCCAAATTCTGCAACAAATGAAGCAGGGGACCTACAGACATAATAGCTTCCTTCTTACACAGCCCTGATTCATCCCTAGAACAGGTTCATCCTGGGCACTGAATGAGGCAGGGATCTTGTGGAAAAAATACTGTGTGGTCATGTAAATAAAGACCCTATCACAATTAGGCTTGTCAGAATTTTATTTTTATTTTTTTTAAATAATTTCAACAAATGATATTGATGTTTATTTTTAAGCATTTTTTTTTAAAAGTCTATTTAAATTTTCAGTTGCAGGAAATTATGGGGGAGATCAGACAATAATTATTTAGTGACAGCAGACATTGAGTTTCAAAAAGTTAGCTTTATAACCATTAAAACAAATTGTCAACATCATATGTGAAAATATTCAAAGTAAATATTCCTAAATCAAACTCTAATAAGTTCTCAAGTAGCATTTTTCTTACTCTGCCTATCTGTAAATGTCCGTTATCATCAGTTTGTGGTGTGTAGGGTGAAATCAACATGCATGAACATTTACTGATAAAAATCTAATCCTTCCAAGCCTAATCATACGTACAAGGAGGCTGAATTGAAGCTCCTCAGTCAAAAGATGGTTACCTACCTGTATGGTAGCTGTTCTTCAAGGGGTGGGTATTCGACTCAGATATGTGCGTGCCCAGTGCACCATAGCTCAAGAACTTTGCCTAGCATTATCTGTATGGGCAGTATTCATGCCATCTGGCCGCTTAGCCCCGCCTTTGGCTATTTAACAGTGGTGGTGTCCTGACCCCTTTTCAGTTCCTTCTCACCAAACATCAAAAGTTGAGATTCCAATGCAGAAGGGATGGAGGCTGGGTTGTGTAATACACATGTGCAACCCACCTCTTGTAAAACAACAGTTACCATATAGGTAGGTAACCATCTTTTCTTCTTAAATGGTTGCAGATGTGTATTCCACTCAGGCGACTCACAAGCAGTATCAGAAGAAGGTGGGGCTAAGAGTCTACTTAAAGAACAAC
Organism: Emys orbicularis; assembly: GCF_028017835.1. NCBI lineage: Eukaryota > Metazoa > Chordata > Testudines > Emydidae > Emys > Emys orbicularis. Next base: position 261,743,382 of record NC_088684.1, on the reverse strand, counting down.
TGCAGCATTGCCTTCCCAAAATTTGCATCTTATCTAGACTCAACTGTAATAGCATAATGCTTGCTAAAAGCATGTACAGAAGAGCAAGCAGCAGCCCTGAAATTGTCCAATATAGAAACTTCACTGAGAAATGTGTTTGATGTTGTGTGGGCCCTTCTCAAATGAGCTCTTAACCGCTGTGGTGGCAAAGTCCAAGCTACCCCATAAGCCGTTGTAATACAGAATATTATCCACCTGGAAATTATTTGCACAGAGACCTCTTGACCCTTCATCCAATCCACCTAGGAACCAAAAAAATGAATTGATGAACAAAATGGCTTAGTTCTTTCCAAGGAAAACACGAGCGTTGTCTCAAACCCAAGGAATGAAGACACTGTTCATCTGCATTTGAATAAGGTTTGGAAAAAATACAGGTAAGTAAATTGGTTAAGATAAAATTGTGACACCACAGAATTTAGGATAAGGCCTCAAGACCACCTTATCCTTGAAAACCTGGGTATACAGAGGGTCTGCCATTATGGCCTGCAGCTTACTAACTCTCTTTGTGGAACTTATGGCCTCAAGAAACATTGTCTTTTGGCATAGGAGAGACAGAAAATAGGTTGCCAAAGGCTCAAACAGAGGACCTATGAGGTCAGCCGACACAGTATTAAGATCTCACTAGTGAATCACTTCCTTCACTTGTGGAAAGAGACAAGTGACCCGTCTCAGAAACCTGACTACTATGGAGTTCAAGAAAACTGATTTCCCTTGGACTGGAGGGTGAAATGCCAAAATTGCTACTAAGTGGTCCCTCAATGAACTGATATACCTTAATTCCTCTGGTCTAACAGGTACTGCAAAATGACTTGAACACAGACCTGCATTGGTTGAATTCCCCAGGCCGGGGCCCAAATCAAAAAACATTGCCACTTAGCCAAATACGTAGCCCTAGTAGAGGCATTCTACTATTAAGTAGAACCTGTCAGAGAGACACGGGAGGTGAGGTGATATATTTTATTGGACCAACAGAATTAGGTCTAATCAAAAATACTACCTCACCCCCTTATCTCTCTAATATCCTGGGGCCACCACGGCTACAACAACACTGCATAGAACCTATCAAACAGTTTTGGAACAGCACTCCTCTTTCTGATCTAACCACGCAGAATCCATGCCATGAGGTGCAGACTGCTTAGCACTGGATGCAAAATCTGACCATGGGACTGTCAGTAGATTGAGCCAACAAGGAAGAGGAATGGGCGGACAAACAGAAAGATTGAAGAGGTCAGAAAAACAACATTGTCTCAGCCAATAGTGCAATGAGAATCAACCTGGCACAGTCCATCTTCAGCTTGAGGATGACTTTAGGAGTGACTGGGATTAGAGGGAAAGCATACATCAGGGCCAATCCCCAATTCAGATAAAATGCATTGGTTAAAGAACCTGGATTGAGACTTGCTTGAGAACAAAATTGATGGCACTTCTTGTTGTCCTTCGTTGCAAGCAGAAATGCCCCAATGTCCAAAGGTGGACTTCAGTACACTGTTCTTCAGAGACCACTTGTGATTCTGGGAGAAATTCCTGCTGAGATGATTGGCCAAGTAATTCTGGTTCCCTGGTAAATGAGCAGCTATGGGAATGATGTTCTTTTCAGTGCAGAACTACCAGAATTGTATCACCTCCTCACAAAGTTGGCTGGAGCAGGCTCTTCCCTACTTTTTCACATAATATGTTGCAGTGGTGGTGTTGGTGAGTATATGAACAACTGTGCCCTGGATCTGTACTTGACATACCCTGCACAAATTGTAAATGGCTTGAAGCTCCAGGACATTGATATGAAGAGATGCTTCCTGCTCTGTCCACAAACCTTGGACTCTTAATTCCCCCATATTTGCTCACCTGCCTACTGTGAAAGCATCAGTAACTATTGGCCTGGCGGGAGGAGGATGAGCAAAGGGAACATCCTGGCATACGTTGCTCTGAACAGTCCACCACTATAGGGAGTCCAGAATTACTGGAAGTACAAGACAAGCCTGTGCAATGACTGACAACTCAGACAATAGACCAACTTCAGCCATGTTTAAATAGGACAAAGACACAATCTTGCATGCTGGACCCCTTAAGTGCATGTGGCCATATGACCTAACAGCTTCAGGCACACCTGGATTACAGCTGAATGGTGAGAGTGAAGAGACAGACACAGGTAACAAATTGCCTGAAATCAAGATTGTAGAATCTAGTAGGGCCTCAAAGAACTTGATTTTTTTTAGTTGGTATTAATGTTGACTGCCTTGTTCAGAATCAGACCCAAACAATTGAAAAGACAGTGTGAATTGGACATGAGAGGGGACTTCTTCTCTTGACTTGCCCCTCACTAACCAATTGTCCAGATACGGAAAGACACTAATTCCTCTTTTTCCGAGATATGCTGTCACTACAGGCATGCATTTGGTAAAAATGCGTGTAACCAAAGCCAAAAGGAAGCACCATGTACTGATGAATAATGTTGACCTGCTATAAGAAAAATCTGAGAAACCTCTGGTGGCTTGCCACATGGAAGTAAGCAGGGCAGCCAATCAGTTGTGATTTAACACGAGAAGGATAGTTGCTAGAGTGACGATATGTAACCTCATGTACTTATTGAGACTGTGGAGATCAAGAATAGGTCTCATCCCGCCCTTGAATTTGGGGACCAGGAAATACCAGGAATAGAATCCCTTTCCCTGATTCTGCAGGGGGACCATCTCTATAGCTCCTGAAGCATGCAGAATCTGGACCTGCTGAAGGAGAAGTGGCTCATGAGAAGGGTCCCTGGAAAGGGATGATGTAGTGGGGTGGGAGGAGGGATGGCATAACCCTCTCTAATGGTGCTTAGGACCCATTTGTCCATGTTTACTGTATCCTAAGCCCATAAAAGTGAGACAGCCTGTCCCTGAACTATAGAAATGGGGGCAGGAAAGTCACAGCTGGAATGCCTGGACTTGTATGTCAAAATGGCTGCTTGCTCAATGCTGGTGGAGAACAGTCTGGCTGGTTAAAATTGGATCCAGAAAGCTTCCTCCTCTGTGACCTATGTCCCTTCCTGGAGAAGCCCTGCTGCCTAGCAGGGAAGCATGACTGCAGGAAAAATGGCTATGAGCAAAAGTGCTGCTCTTGCTTTTGACCTTGAGATTTAAGAGATACGAAGCAAGAGAAAAAGAGACAGGTATGGTTATAAACAAAACCAACCAAAACAACCACTTTCTAGTGACTAAATCTTAATCATAGCAAATTACAATCTTTGCCTAAGCAGTTTTTTACTCACATCAAGTTGTCAGCATCTCCAGCCCAGGGGAGCCAACATTCACAGAACCAAAGGCTGCTGTTCCCTGAGGGATGGATAACTAAAATGTCCTTTTGCTTCCCTTATCTCACTCAAAATCCTTTGTCTTTGCTTCCAGAGCCAGTAAGACTTCCTGAGGGTGCTGAGACTGTCCCCTGGTGTGCTTACTAAGGTGTTTCCTGTTAATTTGGTTGCTTTGTTTGCCTTCTATGTAAAAGTACTTCCAATGTCCTCTGGCTTACAAAGCTTGACCCAGACAAGTGACTCTACATTTCTTTGTCTAAGCCAAACTTCTTTATCAAGTCTACTCCCCCAAATATATTTTAGGAACATATTTCTGGCACACATTCCTAACTCTTTACACACTATCTGTGCATATATCACACAATGATGTTCATGACCAGCGTGTCACCAGTTTTTATGAGATACTTTACTCAATACACTTTTATAGTACACTAATATTGTATATGATCAGTTGATTCCTTTGCTTATTCTTTGGGGTTCAGACCCCCCTGTTTGCCCCCTGGGGTTTCTGGACCCTGATTGTCACACCCCCTTTTGAGTTTGATGCTGGAGTTTTGGCCACAGGCCATGACATAAGCTTCACCTCTGCCCCCTTTTTGCTGAATAGGGCATTGTCTACCTTGTTCTCCAGTCCCTCAATATGTTTAATTACTTTTGAAATTTCCATCCTAAACCCATAGATTAAGGGGCCCCTCTCCCCCTTTTTAACTTCCCCCAGTGATTAGTTCACCCTCATCTTGATCACCCAGGGCAGTAAAGGGTTCTGTCACCTCCTAAGGTGTGAAACCAGATCTCTTACCATCCTGAGTCTTCCTGGCTACCAGCCAATGTTCCCTCTAATTTTTTCCATCCATGTGTGGAACAAATTTTATCTGCACTGAGGTATGTGCAGATGTGCGCCACCAGTAGAAACAAAAAACCTATATATAATATATATTTTTAAAAAGTTACCATAGGGATAAACACTGCTCTACAGCCAAAATGCTTCTGAAATAAATGTAGTCAAACTTTACTAATTCTGGGTCACTGAGAACGAAAATGTTGCTTAAAATTGTTGATTGGCTCTAGTTTTCAAGATATGCTATTGGGTCAGTATATACGACCCTTGACTTGGGAATGGCGGAGGATAAGTGAGTTATAAAGGGAAGGGATCTCAATTTAAACCAGAAATGACTAAAATACATCTTTGACTGGATCTATGAATAAATCTATGACTGGGTTTGGACAGTACTTGCTTTTTAGGCAAAACAATGAATGATGCAATCTGAAGCTGGTATTGCGTCATACATGATATGAATTGCATCATGTTATTCCTAGAAGTCATGGATGATGCAATCATAACGAAGCTTACATCACTCTGCTGAACAAATTGCCCTATATCAGCTCTAGAAATCATACAGTGTCGTGCTCTCTTATTTGTCAGTGTTTGATTTTGCAAAAGGACACATTTCTGTTTAGCCAAAGTGAGCAGAGATGCCTCATACTTGTGTGAACAGTGCAGATAACTTCTGCTATGTTTGTGGTGAAGTGACTTTTGCATCACAAAAGCGCAGTATAACCACTATGGTTAAGAAAGCCTATCACCTTTATTTTGGCTGCAAAATTGGAGATCAGGACAAGAGGGGGGCCCCACACATATGCTGCAACACTTGTGCAACAAATCTTTGCCGGTGGTTGAACAGGAAAAGGAAATCTATGCCTTTTGCAGTGCCAATGATTTGGAGAGAGCCAACAGATCATACCAGCAATTGTTACTTCTGCATGGTGCCTCCAGTTGGGAAAGGTGTGTCAAAGAAGAAAAAGTGGACTGTGCATTATCCAAACATTCCATCAGCTATATGCCCAGTACCCCACGGAGAAGGACTGCCGGTTCCTGATGCACCAGAATCATTCTCACTTGAGTCAGACGAGGAAGAGGAAGAGGATGAAACTTCTGGTCCTGAACCATCAATGTCACAGGACCCACATTTTCTCCCATCCTCCTCCTCTGAACCACACCTCATAACACAAGGTGAACTGAATGACCTTGTCAGGGATTTGGAACTACCCAAGAGTAAGGCAGAGCTGTTGGGCTCCAGACTACAGCAGTGGAATCTCCTGGCAGGTGATGTTAGGGTTTCCATGTTCCGTGACCGTCAAAAGGATCTTGTCCCATTCTTCTTCATGGAAGGTGATCTTGTAGCCTGCAACAACATCGATGGTGTGATGGCAGCCCTCAACATCGTTCACGATCCAGATGAGTGGAGACTGTTCATTGATTCATCGAAGACGAGTCTTAAAGATGTTTTACTGCATAATGGCAATGTTTTGCCATCAATTCCAGTTGGTCATGCAGTCCATATGAAGGAAACCTATGACAACATGAAACAACTTTTGAGGTGCATAAACTATGACCAACATCAGTGGCAGCTTTGTGGCGATTTGAAGGTTGTTGCTCTCTTGCTTGGTCTGCAGACTGGATACCCAAAGTACTGCTGTTTTCTCTGCGAATGGGATAGTCGTGCAAGAGATTCCCACTACATCAAGAAAGATTGGCCACTCCGACAGTCATTGGAGCCTGGGAGGAAAAGTGTTCAGCATTCACCACTTGTTGAATCAAGGAAGATTTTGTTACCACCCTTACACATCAAGCTGGGTCTGATGAAGAACTTTGTCAAGGCCATTGACAAAACACAAGCAGCTTTCAAGTACCTCCATGGAAAATTTCCAAGGTTAAGTGAAGCTAAGATAAAGGAAGGTGTCTTTGTTGGTCCTCAGAGTCGTGAACTTCTTCGAGATGATGCATTTGACCATGCACTGCGTGGCAAGGAAAAGACGGCATGGAAAGTCTTCCAGTTAGTGGCAATAAATTTTCTCGGAAACAACAAGGCAGACAACTACAGGTTGTTGGTGGAAAACCTCCTCAAGGCATACAAAAGCCTTGGTTGCAACATGTCACTAAAGATACATTTTTTGCACTCTCATCTAGATTTTTTTCCACCAAACTGCGGAGCAGTGAGCGACGACCACGGCGAGCGATTTCACCAGGACATTGCAACAATGGAGAAACGCTATCAGGGCAAATGGAGCCCATCAATGCTTGCAGACTATTGCTGGACAGTGACAAGAGATGCTCCATTTAATGAATACAAGAGACAAGCCAAGAAGCGCCGAGTAGACACTGAATAGGACTAAACTATGTACAGAATAGTTTTTTGCCTTTTGTTTCATAATAAATTTTATTTATATAATCCTTTTGCTGATTTTTAAAGTGTTACATAAACAGGACAGGTGAAATATTATCATGTAAAGCAACCATAAACACATGAAAAGACCTAGGTTTACAATTTATGATTAAAACTCTATCTACACAATATACATAGACATAAAATGTAAAAACTTAAATATCTTAGAAACAGTAGCTAATCAGTTGTTTTAATTGTCATATTTGAATTCAGCACATCAAAATACATAATAAATAGCACATTTTATCTCTGAAGCAGATGACTTCTCAAAAATTGTAGACCAGTGTAATTACTCCAGCCAGGACAGGTTAGGCATTTTAGAACTCACTACTCAAAGACACTTAAATTTAATTAAGAGAAATAAAAATGATGAAATGCATAGACCAGTTAAAACACTAACATAACACATTTGGAAAGAATAAAATTACAGAGAATATATGTGCATTGCAGGAAGTACCAAGAAGTAACAACAACAATACTACAAGTATGTGTTGGGAGGTGAGTGTGAAAGAGACCGTGTGTGTGTGTGTGTATGACAGTGTGTGACACAGACACACACAGCGACTCTGGGTGTGCAAGAGAGAGAGAGACTGTGTGTGTGTGAGAAAGAGACACAGATAGTGTGTATGACAGACTGTGTTTATGTGTGTGTGCTGGCTGCTGGGGAAAGCCGTGCGCTGTCTCTTTAAGACACTCACTAAAAGCGCTCCTGCTCTGTCCTGAGCCCTGCTGTCTCCCCTCCCCCGCTCTGGGGGGATGGGGTACATGGGCAGGGGGAGAGAGAGTGTGTGTGTGAGAGAGAGAGACAGAGACGGTGTGAACTGGCTGCTGGGGAAATCTCAGAAACAGTGTACTGTCTCTTTAAGAAAGGCACTCAGCCACTCACTATGCAGCAGCTCCGAGTCCTCCTGAGCCAGGCTGTCCCCTCTGCCCTGCTCTGCGGAGATGGAGTACAGGGGCAGGGGAGGGGGACACCCTGACAGCAGTACCCTGCTCCTCCCCACCCCCACTCTGAACAGCCAGCAGGAGGGTCCCGGGTGCAGCTTCAGGACGGAGCAACGTGCAGGGAGGGGCGCTCTGCTATCAGCTGGGCTGCCCAAGCACGCGGCTTAGGCTACGTCTATACTTACCCGCTGATTCGGCGGCAAGCAATCGTTCTTCTGGGATCGATTTATCGCGTCTTGTCTAGATGCGATAAATCGATCCCGGAAGTGCTCGCCGTCGACGCCGATAATCCTGCTCCACAAGAGGAGTAGGCGGAGTCGACGGGGGAGCCTGCCTGCTGCGTGTGGACCCGCGCTAAGTACCTTTAAGTTCGAACTAAGATACTTCGACTTCAAGTTGCGTATCTTAGTTCGAACTGGGGGCTTAGTGTGGACCAGCCCTTACAGGGAATACAGCTACCCTCAGCTGTGCCAGTGTCTCACTGCACCTAGCAGTTTTTCCCTTTTCTCAGCGAAGTAACCACCACACCTATTTACCTAGCTGCACCAGTGACTCATCGCACCCAGTAGATTTTGGGCCGCAGCACCTACTAGCTGTACCTCAGTTTCCCTGCGCTCAGTGGCGTTCTGGCCCATCGCTTTCCCAGAGGGAATCTCACCACTCTGGGCAGTTTCCCCTGCTTTCAGCAGAGTAATGGCCCACAGGGGGGAGGGATAGCTCAGTGGTTTAAGCATTGGCCTACTAATCCCAGGGTTGTGAGTTCAATCCTTGAGGGGGCCACTTAGGGATCTGGGGCAAAATCACTACTTGGTCCTGCTAGTGAAGGCAGGGGGGTGGACTCGATGACCTTTCAGGGTCCCTTCCAGTTCTATGAGATAGGTATATCTCCATATTTAGTAGCAGCGCCAGTGTCCCACTGCTCCCAGCAGATTTTGGGTCACAGCACCTCTCAGTGTGCATAGACATACTCAAGTACTGACACAATTTATGGCCCCTCCTACTCCCATGAGTCTGGCCCATGGCGTGCTTGTACCTGAGCCCATGGGCTCAACCCTGTTATATTATTACACAAAATAACATGTCAAGAAAAAATACTTCCCACTGGCCACCAGTCAGAATCCCAGAATAACCTTCAGTGTCCATAACAAGTTAGGATACAGACAGTGATGGGGCCATCATACCCCTAGCTGTTTGTCTGCTCACCGCTGATCAGGCACACCATTATGTGCTTCCTCCTGGGTCCCATGGATGTGATTGACCTGCTTCTGTTTTAGCTGCCTGTGTTTGCCCTGGTCAGGAAGCTTCTGTTGCTCCAGCTCTGCCTCCACACCCTTGACACCTGGCCTCCAGCTCCATCGTCTCACTTTCCCTAGCAGTCTTTTCCAGTCCAGCCTTCAAAGCTCTGGTCCTCTTGCCATTGCCACTGTCTCTGCTGGATCATCTGGGGATGTCCTGTATGCCCTGTAGGAGAAAGAGAGAGCCCTAGTGGCTCCTGGTTTGGAGCAGGTGCCCCATCCTGCCTCCTGGCATATGAGTAGAGCATGGCCATTAGTACCGATTCCTTCTGATCAGCTGCTGCTGACAGACCTCACAGTACACAAAGCTCTTCTTAACTGCTTCTTGGTAAGCTCGGTATCTGCTTCTTTGTTCACCCTGCCCTTGCTGTTGTTCTGTGTATCTTATGTTCTATTTCCTTTACCCAAAATAAACAAAAAACAACAGTGTGACCTTTTCTGACTGTTTCCAGCCTTCTCACTCACCAGCAAGCTGTGTGTAAGTCCTGCACTAGATTATGCCACTTTGATGTCCTGCTCTGGATCCCCAGAACTGTGAGCCACTCTGTTACCCCTTTGCCTTACCAAAAGTAAGAGCTTTGCTCCTGCTAAACTGTATATCAGCCCCCTGATTTAAGTGATACTGAGCAAGAGGAAAAAAGACTGGCATAGTTATGAACAAAACAAAACACGCTTCCTACTGACTAAAACTTAGGATTGTCTCTGGAAAGATGTAGCCTGCTGGTGGTGTTGCTGACATCTTTGATTTGACAAGAAATAAACCAAGGTAGACTGAAGATAAAAAACGGTTAGCTACCTTTTCGTAACTGTTGTTTTTCGAGATATGTTGTTCACGTCCATTCCACATTAGGTGTGCGCGCGCTGTGTGCACGAGCGTCGGAAACTTTTCCCTTAGCGGTACCCATCGGGCCATCGAGGCCCCCGCCTGAGTGGTGCCACTGCGCCATACATATATATCCCCACTGGCCTGACCCCCTCCAGTTCCTTTTTGCCGGCGACTCCAACAGAGGGGTAGGAGGGCGGTGGTGGAATGGACGTGAACAACACCTCTCGAAGAACAACAGTTACGAAAAGGTAGGTAACCATTTTTTCTTCTTCGCGTCCATTCCACATTAGGTGAATCACAAGCTTACCTTCGGAGGAGGGTCGGAGTCACGGAACAATTGATCGGAGGACTGCCCCGCCAACCGCTGCGTCCTCTCGGGCCTGCTGGTTGACCGCGTAGTGGGTCGTAAAGGTATGCACCGACAACCAGGTGGCTGCTCTGCAGATCTGGTGGATTGGGACCTGTGCCAGGAAAGCCGCTGAAGCTGCTTGCGCCCTGGTCGAGTGGGCCGTGACCGCCAGGGCCGGAACACCTGCGAGGTGATAAAACTCCCGAATGCAGTCTGTAATCCAGGAGGAGATTCGCTGGGAGGCCTCTCATCCTTTCCGCCATCTGAGTGGATTTACGAAAGAGCTTGGTGCGCTCCAAGTAGAACGCCAACGCTCGGCGGACATCCAGGGAATGCAGACTGCAGTGACTCGGGTCCGCATGGGGATTTGGGAAAAAACACCAGCAGACAAATGTCCTGGCCTAGATGGAATTGTGAGACCACCTTTGGGAGGAACTTGGGGTGTGGGCAGAGCTGCACCTTGTCTTTATGAAATACTGTATATGACGGCTCTGAAGTGAGTGCCCTCAGCTCAGCTACCCTTCTGGCCGAGGTAATGGCCACCAGGAATACCACCTTCCAGCAAAGGTGGAGGAGGGAGCAGGTAGCAAGGGGCTCGAACAGGGGCCCCATGAGCTTAGAAAGGACTAAGTTGAGTTTCCATGGGGGAACTGGAGGGCGCGAGTAAGGGAACACCCTCTCCAGTCCTTTAAGGAACCGCCCCACCATTGTGTGGGAGAACACTGAGCCCCCTGAAAACCCCAGATGGAAGGCAGAGATGGCCGCCAGATGCACCCTGATCAAGGACGGGGCCAGCCCCTGCTGCTTGAGGTGCAGTAGGTACTCTAGAATGGTGGGCACCGGGGCCTGGTGTGGCTGGACCTGTTGGGGCCCACACCAGCACGAGAACCTTTTCCACTTGGCCAGGTAAGTTGCCCTGGTAGAGGGCTTCCTACTACCAAGTAGAACCTGCTGCACAGGGAGGGAGCACTGGCTATCCAAACCGTTCAGCCACAGAGCTTCCATGCTGTCAGATGCAGATGGGTCGTAAAGGTATGCACCGACAACCAGGTGGCTGCTCTGCAGATCTGGTGGATTGGGACCTGTGCCAGGAAAGCCGCTGAAGCTGCTTGCGCCCTTGGGGTGGAGGAGCCGCCCTCCGTCCTGCGTGATGAGGTCCCGGTGTAGGGGCAGGGTTACCGGGGCTTCCACCAATAACTCCAGGAGCGTGGTGAACCAGTGCTGGTGGGGCCAGGCCAGGGCGATGAAGATGACCGCCGCCCCATCCCTGCGCACCTTGAGCAGGACCTTGTGCACCAGAGGAAGCGGGGGGGAAGGCATATTTTAATTCCCCTCCCCACGGGATCGCGAACGCGTCTGCTATTGAGCCCGGGCTCTGGAACGAGCAGAACTGTGGGCACTGGGCATTGCCCCTGGCGGCAAACAGGTCTACCTGGGGAAACCCCCACTTGCGGAAGAGCGAATACACGACGTCCGCTCTGAGCGTCCACTCGTGCATGCAGTACGACCTGCTGAGGTGGTCCGCCAGTTTGTTCCGCACCCCTGGGAGATGTGACGCCTCGAGGTGAATGGCGTGGGATATGCAGAAGTTCCAGAGGAGGAGAGCCTCGTGGCAGAGTGGTGAGGAGTAGGCTCCGCCCTGCTTGTTTATGTAAAACACGGCGGTCGTGTTGTCCGTCAGAACTGTCACGCTGTGACCACTCAAAGTGGCGTGAAAGGTCTGGCAGGCTAAACGAACTGCCCTGAGCTCCTTCACATTGATATGGAGCGACCGCTCCACTCCCGACCACAAGCCCTGAGTCCTGAGGTCTCCTAGGTGAGCACCCCATCCGAGGTCTGACGCGTCCGTCACAAGCGTCCGGTCCGGCTGTTGTGCAGCAAAGGGGATGCCTTCGCAAACCATGGTCTGGGACAGCCACCACTGTAGGGAGTCCAACACTTCCCTCGGGGCTGTCATTACCGAGTCCAGAGGAACTGCAGCCTGTAACCGCTTTGCGCCATGCGTAACACCCAGCGGTCCAACGTAATACTGGACCATGCATGGGAGAAGCGGGACAGGCGGTCCAGGAAACAAGGGGAGGATCCGGTGATTGGTCTGGTGTGCTGTCCTCGAGCGCACCTTCAAAAGCCTGGTTTAGGGTCGGGCTGAGACTTACGTTGGCATTGGCTCTGGCCTGGCCTATTGGAGCTATTGTTATTATTGCGCCGCCTCCTGTTATCCCCATTTCGCCTGCGGTAGGGCTCCTGCCTAGGACGAGGTTGGTAGTGACGCTGAGGAGGAGGCTGCGGCTTGAAGGGCTTTCTTTGGGTCACCGGGGTGTGCATACCCAGCAACTTGAGTGTGGCCCTCGAGCCCTTGAGGCTATGCAGCTTTGCGTCCGTCTGGTCCGAAAAGAGCCCGGACACTTCGAAGGGAAGGTCCTGGAGCGAGTTCTGGACCTCAGGCGGCAGACCTGACTCCTGCAGCCACGCCGAGCGTCGCATGACCATGCCAGATTGTCCTGGCCGCCGCCTCCGCCGAATCCAAGGTCGCCTGGAGAGAGGTCTTCGCTACGGCCTTGCCTTCGTCCACCAGCACTGTTAACTCCTGTTGGGAACCCTGCGGGAGGCTGTCCTTAAACTTCCCCACTGCCGCCCAGGAGTTGAAGTTATGCCTGTTGAGCATGGCCTGCTGGTTAGCAATCCTCAACTGGAGGCCCCCTGAGGAGTACACCTTCCTGCCAAACAGGTCCAGGCGCTTCGCTTCCTTGACCTTAGGGGCCGGGGCCTGCTGCCCATGGCACTCTTTCTTGTTTACCGCCGAGACTACCAGGGAACATGGGCTTGGGTGGCAAAACAAGAAGTCGTACCCCTTTGACGGGGCGAAGTACTTGCGCTCCACACCTTTGGCTGTTGGGGCGCTGGAGGCCAGGGTCTGCCATATAGTCTTATAGTTCGACTTTATAGTCTTAAAAAGCGGAAGCGCTATTCTGGATGTCCCCTTTGGGCTCAGGATGTCCACCATGGGGTCCTCCTGCTCCACCATCTCCTCGGCCTGTAACCACAAGTTATGAGCAACCTTACGCAGTAGCTCTTGGTGGGCTCTATGGTCTATTGGCGGAGGTCCTGATACCGCTGTGCTTGCCACTGCTTCATCCGGGGATCACGAGGAGGTCAGCAGCTGCTCCGCTTCCTCCTGCTGGTCCCCTTGGTCCTCCCTCCCCCGAAGGGGGGGCTTCCAGCTCGGGCCCAGACAGCTGACCCTGGGGCGGCACCGGACTTGGTGCCAGTTTCTCTGGTCTCTCGCTCGGCGACGGCGCACTTATGACTGGACTCAGAGGGACTTGTGGCGCCGGTACAATGTCCATCCAGCTCTTTCCGGTGCCCGGGCCTTTAGATGGCGCCAGTCTCCTTTGCGGGGAACGTCCGCGCCCTTCTTTTGGTTTGGCCTTGGGCCACACCAGGGAGGATGAGCGATGCCGGGGCCTACTTTTCTCCGGGGCCAACGGCTTGCGGTGCTTGTCCGGCACCGGGTCTCTTGACGACTCCGGGGCACTCGACGACTCCGGGGCACTCCGCACCGAGGAGGCTGGAGCCGGTGTCGGGCGCTCCGGGCCCGATGGCTGCAGCACTGCCTCCATCAACAACTGCTTCAAGCGAAAGTATCTCTCTTTCTTTGTTCTAGGCTTAAACGCCTTGCAAATTTTACACCTTTCTGTTTGGTGTGCTTCCCCCAGGCAACGTAGACAGGAGTCGTGGGGGTCACTAACCAGTATAGGCTTGCGGCACATGGTGCAAGCCTTAAACCCGTGGGCCTGCGGCATACCCCGCGGCCCAGGGCGGGTGCTGGAAGCCTCCAAGCACCTAATCTATCAAGTGTCCACAACAATAGAATGCTAACGAATTGATAGCAGCTAAGTACTCTAAAGCTAAGGGATTGCTTCTTGTACGAGAGCAAGAGGTTGTTCCAACACTGCCACGGACGGTAAGAAGGAACTGGAGGGGGTCGGGCCAGTGGGGATCTATATGTACGGCGCAGTGGCGCCACTCAGGCGGGGGCCCCGACGGCCTGATGGGTACCGCTAAGGGAAAAATGTCCGACACTCGTGCACGTGGTGCGCGCACACCTAATGTGGAATGGACGTGAACAAGCACTCGAAGAAGAATACTTTGATAATGGAAAGAAGCATAAAAGGTCTCCTCCTCGTAGAAGAAATCAAGCCCCAAAAGCAGGTCATTGATCTTGTCTTCTTCAGCTGTTCCAGCAATCCTTTCACTCACAAGACCATCCCCTTTGAAGGGGAGATCTTCCACCTGAATTCTAATATCCAGAGCCAGAGAAGAGGAGCAAAGCCAAACACAGCTTCTCAAAGTAACGGTTGAAGCCAGTGCTCTGGCAGAAGAGTCTGAGGCATCAAATGAAGTCCTGAGAGAGTGCTTTGCCACAGTTTGACCCTCCTTTAGGATCGCGTTCGCCAATCTCTTTTTTATCATTTGTCAAATCCTGCACAAACAATGTTATCTTTTCCCATCTTGGAAATAGGCTGGCAAGAGTTGACCAAACAGCCTTAGTAGGCTGCAGCAGACCATCAAGAATTGGTAACAACATCCTACTCTTGGAGGTAGCCCCAAGAATGTTGAACACTGGATGGGAGGTTTCTTCCACAGTTACTAAGGCACGTTCAATGTGGAGGCCATGGGATCCACCAGGCTGCGGAACTTCAGAGCATCCCCAGAAGGGGAAGGGGCAGAAGCCACTCCCACATGCTCATCTGGTGACATCAGGTTCGTAGTGTGTGTGAACATGTTTTTGTTCAAAAAGAGGAGCTATCCCCTCATCTTCAGACAGAGTAACAGGCACCACTGTCTGAGATGCAGCCAGATCTTGTAGAACTGGGTCTGAAGATTTTTCAGCCACTGAATCCTTTACAAATGAAACATCACCTCTCCATCCATAAAGAGGACAATTGAAAAATTCCTGCAGTGGCACCCACTAAGGCCATGGAGCTCAGGACTACCAGCAACTGGGATCCAGGAACATACCCGCAGGAGGCGGAGCAAAAGGAGGCACAAACAAGAATAAATAGGTCTCATTATTTTTCCTCTATCCTCCTCTAAATATGAATCTAGCCTCGCATTCACGATGGAGCACACCAAAGAAAGCAATGGACCTGGAGGGTGGAGAGACATAAATATAGGGAAAGTTCTTCTTGGAGACTCTGTAGAAGTCTTTGGAGGGCAGAATAAATGGATCAGGAGAGAGGCTAATAATCTTTTCTGCTCTTATTTTTGTATGTGAAGTTGACACATACCTCAGAACCAGCAAAGCCTGTCTCTTCCCCAAGACCCTCTGTTTCTCATTTGGATCAGAGGAATGCTCAGGAAGCAAACAGTGTATATCAGTTACCAAAGTAAAAGTCCTCTTCAGATCCAAAGATGGACCCGGAACTAAAGCAGAGGTCGAAGTCAGAGCCAATGACCTGCACAGCACAGGATCTAGTGAACATTTAGATCTACCCTCCTGGTCTTTAAGTGGAAACTGGAACTGGCCTGGTTTCAGAGACAGAGATGTAGAAGACCTGTCAAAATTGGATACAACAAATATTACCTGCAGGATCTGAGCTTGCTAACTGGCAGTCTTCTTCGGAACTGACAATGTGGCTCTCAGTTCCATAGCAATTGGTCTGCATTTATCAACCCCCGCATTTATTTAAAGCCCTAACTACCTCAGCAGCAGACTCTGGAGTCTGATGAAGGTTCCAATTTCCTGGAACCTTTAAGCTGCTGGTGCAAGTCACAGGAGCAGAGATTGGCCTCTTAGACCTTGGATCCAATGAGCACCCAGAACCGATGGGTTTAGACTCAACGGCCTCCTTAAAGAGAAATGCCTGCAATCTGTTTGGCCTCTCCTTGCAAGCTCTGGGCATGATGTTCCAGCAGATGGAACACTCATAAGGAGAATGGCCCTCTCCCAAGCTGGAGGCATCTAACATGGTTGTCTGACTCCAGGAAGACAGCCGGGCACAAGGCATATCTCTTGAATCCCAGTCTCTTCTTCATTTCCACGATAACCTGGAACTACCCTATCCTAACAGTAACTAGAATGAAGACAACCCCAGTTCTGAATGGACCGGAGCGGTTCCGAGGTGTCTGGCACAGTGGGTGGATGGAACTGAGGTGGTAGAGGGAAGTGTGTCCCCTTATGTAGCCTCACCCTCAGAACATTTAGAGATGCTGAGGGAAAGAGTAAGAGGGTATGCACAAATGGTCTAATGGACACTGCCCGGTGAAGATTCTACAGTTATGCTACTGTGCTTCTGTGTGGTGCCTAAGGTAATGGGGGAGCCACTCAAAGAACCACCTGTCCTGCCAACCTAGGTTATCAACAGGGTTCAGCCCTGTAGACCCACAGCAGAACTCTATCATTTAACCTAATCCAGTGGTTCTCAAACTATGGGGCAGGCCTCCCAAGAAAGGCATGGGAATGTGTCAAGGGAGGTGTGAGCTGTCAGTCTTGGGTGGCTGGGGCTCATGCAGAAGGGCTATGCACACCCAGGTGGTGAGGATAAAGGGGACAGTTGGAAACACGCCACCCAGGTTTGGGTTCCCCTTCCCCTCCTCCGTCCTCCCCTCAATGGGAGGCAGCCTGGGCTCAGACCTTCCTTCCCATCCTTCACCTGGATGTTGCCTTCAGAGCTGAGCACCCAGCCAGCAGCCACTGCTCTATGCTCTGCCTTCAGAGCTGGGTAGTGGTATATGTACTTGTTTGGGGGCGGGGGGCATAAACAACTTACAGACACAAAGAAGGGGGAACCCAATCAAATAATTTTAAGCACCACTGACCTAACCGATTAGCAATAGTAGGTTGTTATCCACTATGTAGACTAGTCACTAGAGGAGAAAGTGGCATCCTGTTTGGCAATGGGTTTCATAGATATTTGCTGACAGTAGAGGAATGTAGACTCAGACCTCCTGGATGTAATTCCAGAGTCTGTAGGCAGTGTTTATAGACCCTTCGGGCTTTGTGGCCCCAGCCTGTTTCTTGCTCCCCTCTAGTCAGATCCTTGCCATCCAGCCCCTCTGTATATGAAAATACCTAGGACGAATTTGCTCAGTGAAAAGTGCAACAACAACTGATTCTTACGAACAAACTATAATCACTGATTTGATGACACTGGGTTGTGTGTGTTGGGGGGGGGGGGGGGGGGGCTGGGAGCTACAGGGTATGTGCCACACATGCCATTTTATACAAGTGGGGAAAAGGGCTGGTTAGGGAGGTACCACCTCTTTACTCGCTTTCATTCCTATATTTGAGCTTCCATACTTCTGGCCCGCTAGAACAGCAGCCTTCAACCTCAGGATTCAAAATGGGATTGACATTTGGGCGAGTCTTTTCTCATCACAGATGACCTGGATTAAACCACTGCAAACCATCCTACAAGCTTGCTCGTAAGAGTTCTTGACACACAATTAATTGAGAGTATTTAATTTCTATTATGTTCCCATGAAATTGGCAGGCCTGTGAGTGGAACACTGTTCCAGAGGTCTAAAGTGATGCATAATATCAAGAAGGCTGAAGTTGAACTACATAATACTCTCTATAAAAAAAGTATCAACACAACACTATTTTGCAAGAATTCCATTTTGAGAATTTAGGGCTTTAAAAAGTCATCCCCCCCCCCGCCCCCAATGTACGGATATATAGCAAATTTGCAGATCGGTGTGGGATTGCTCTATCCGCTGTACTTAATTTTCAGAATCTAGTGTTGTCTTCTTTTAAAAAAGTCTTGCTCTTCCAGCTGTAAAGCACATAAACTATTATCAATAATATATTATCTTCTGCGACAGTGTGCCTTTATACACTTTTACCCAGCTTCCTCTTTGACACTTTATGAAAGTGAGCCTATCTATCCATGATTAACGCAGCAATAGTACAAAATGTGCTTTCAGCTTTTATGCAGCATGTTGATCAAGGTTAACAACAATTTGTTCTCAGATTAATATTGCCTCCCAAGAACCCCATTGTACGGTCATGTGCAATGTTCCAAGTAGGTGGCAGCAAGGGGCGCATGTGAGCTTTGCTCAAACTCTACTTTGTATGACTGAAGCTGGTCCCTGCGTTCAACTCTCTAGAAGCCCTTTTTGTAGCAGAGGTCCACCACACAGACAACAGTGTTGACTCTTTGGAGGCAATATATTTGGAGTACAAGAGTTACTGCTAGTTAAGAGCTACTTTTTCTCTATCACATTGCCTTCACAGCATCCCATTGTAGGATTTGCAGTTACTTACTACCCAAATGGACAGCCTGCTATGTGAATGTGGAGAATACATCAGAACCCTGGCATATCTAGTGAACTGCTGCCTTCTAAGATCCTCTCCAATGGGACAACCTTGATTCATTCCATGGCATGGGAAGCCACAGAGTGGAAGGTAAACCTGGATGTCAACGTTTAATGTTGCTTTTCAAATGAAATATGATGAGGATGACCCCACTATAGGAGACTGACTAGCAGTAAATTCCATAAGGATGTAGACTGAGGAGCCCTGCTCTGCCAATCCAACATCTCTATGAAGTGTTGAGAAAATAGTCATTTGTAAAGGTATAAACAACTCTGTATAACAGTCACAGATTTCATATTTGAGATAAAATCTATTGAAACTACCCACCTAGTTAAATGAACTCTAAAAATTCACATATAGGAATGTGAACTGGTTTATTACATTACTGGCTGCACAGTCTTTGTTTCTTTGAGTTGAGATGACCTGATCCCTAAATTTTTCTCCAAAGGTCACAAATAGTTTGTTTGGCTTTTTAAATAGCATGAGTCTATGGGCTTGTCTATATGTGAAAGTTGTTTTGGATTAAGCTAGGGTGTGAATTTAAAGTGCAATCACTATTCCTGGATAACTCCATGTGTAGGCAATCTACATGTAGCAGCTAATAAGCTTTCAACAGTCAAGACATGTAACCTCACTACCCAAGGATGAGGATAGGACTTTGGAGGAAACACAGGCCATGGCAGAGTGAAAGTACCAAATTTTAATCTGAATTTGGAGGTGAAGTTTAAGTACCACTTTTATCTTTGTGGAAGACAGTACAATGTAGGTAGAGTCATCATATCCAGGAAGTTGCAGACTCAGGTAAGGCCCTCAAGAATGAGACCCTCCAAGAGAGGTGGCAGGTGGAGCAAAGGATCTTTCCATGTGTTTAGTTAACAGTACCAACCACAAGATGTTTTCTAGACAAAGTGTCAACTGTGACATGGCCCAAAATTTGAGATAACTGAGGATAAATTAGGATGCAACTCTTCTAAGAATGGGTCCATTTACAAATAGCTCCAGAGAAGATTGGCAAATCAGATCTTAAATGAAGCAGGTTTGGATTGTTTTCTTTAACAAACATAAAAATAAAGAAATTCCATGCAAAAGCCTAGCATCAAAGAAACTTTAAATAAGAAATTCACAAACGTAAAGTTGAAAGCTTGCCCTTTCTACTTATGCCTTAAAATATAAATTTAATAGTGACCAAATATTAAATGCTTTTCTTGTAGCCTGACATATGATAAGTTACAGAATGTATATAGGATGAAATCCTGGCACTGGTGAAGTCAATGGCAAAACAAAATGTCTCTGTACTTGATTTACTGTACAGATCTCACTAGGAGTTATGCTCAGTTGGAGTGTCTCTGCTGAGACCAATGCCTTTAAAATTTGACCATAGGTAATTTATACTGTGATTATGGCACAGACACCAGCCTGGTGGCCTGCTACAATGGATCGCATAAGCAAAAATGCATTTCCTTTTTTACAGTAAAAAGATTGTATATTAGTGTCAAAGTGTATTTTGCAAGCAAAATTAAAGAGAGGAAAGGAAACATTAAGAAACTGGTTGTTGTAAATAAAAACTTTAGTATAATTTGATATCTGATTATTACAGTAGCAACAAGTACTAAAATCCAGCCAGTCATGGAATAGTAATAGAACTGGAAGGACAGAATATCCTCCAATTTCTATAAGAATCTCTCTCACACATCTGTGAAGTGTACCACTATGAACATTATTAAAATTTATTAACAAAAGCTCTGTACATATCTTTTCATACTCTTGGAATTTTACATCTAAGCAAAATAACAGCCCATTTTAATTTTATCATTTGTACAAATTGTTACAGAATATTAACCAGTGGGTTAAATAAGTAAAATAAACCACACTGAATTACTTTTGTAAAGTATCCACAAAAGTGATTTGTGACAATTTTTTAAAATCCCCCTGAACATATAAAAATAAATTATTTGATTAAATCTAATTAGAAATATTACAAATCAAAATATCAATGTTTTCTTATGAATTCCTCACAATACAAAACAGATTCACAAAAACCTTATTTACAGAAATGAGGTAAGAACTGTGCAATGTTTAACCAAGAGACATATTGCAGAATTAACATGTTCTTCCAATTAAGTACACAGTGGAGGTCTAATTACAGCTGGGTCATTTTCCACTAATAATTTACACTTCTAAATACAGATTAGTGGTCATTACCCCAATTTTTATCTACACTCTACCACACTGCCATAAAATCATCTATCCTAAGTGAAAATGTTCTAACAATAAGTTCACCCGTTTCAACCACTGGTATATTTCATTGGGAAATGTTTAAATATCTACTCACTTTTTTTTATAATTTATTAGTGAAAAGTGACCCAGGTAACAATTCGCCTGAGCTATCTACAGTGGCATAAACACTTCTAATAAAGGCAGAACAATGGGGAAGGCTGCTGGTGCAATGTTGAATATTTCTGCTGCTTACAAGGACTTGTCTAGTGCATGCTCAGCTGTCTGCAGCCATTTCAACACAATGGAGGTAGCAACAGGCACTTAGTTTAGGCCAAACACTACCAGTACTTTCCAAAATGGCCTTCTCATCTGGTTAAAAAAAAAAAAATCTATTTAAACTGATCTGGTTTGTCCAGCAACCTTAGAACTCCCAAAACCCAAATGAACGTTAATAACCTTTGGACTCTACCCTGAAAATCTTATTCTGGCAAAATTCACTCTAGAGTCAGTAGAAATTTGATGGAGTGACAAGTTCAGAATTGGATTCTTTATATCATGAGTCAGATTCCAAAATGTTTTAAAAAGCCACACACACACCTAACAGGAAATACACACTGCCAATTACAACCTGGGTCTGAAAGCATTTGCA
Organism: Emys orbicularis; assembly: GCF_028017835.1. Classification (NCBI taxonomy): domain Eukaryota; kingdom Metazoa; phylum Chordata; order Testudines; family Emydidae; genus Emys; species Emys orbicularis. The sequence continues at coordinate 261,722,229 of NC_088684.1, read as the reverse complement.
ATTGCAGCAGAGATAAGGTTGGTTTGTTTGCTCAGACTCCTGTTCTGAAATCAAGTAATGTGTGACTGGAATAAGTATTTTCAATTTACTTGCCCTCTAGCTTTATAATAAGAACTACTACTTGAGCAGCAAGTAGAATATTTTCCAGGGTTGAATGTGTAGTTGTACTTAGTATTGTCATACTGACAAAATAATTATGGTTTGCAGAATTTAATTTCTTGCAGTGTCTGTTAAATCTGAAAAAGTAGTTCCATTTCAGTGCAACAAGAAAATAGATCAAAGCCTTAGAAGAATGTCTTTATGAAGATTAATTCTTTGCTGTGCAGTTAGGTCCTTGTTGCATTTCTTCATATCTGCAGAAATGAAGATCCACAGTTCGCAGCTAGATGAAGTGCTATAACAGCAGGATATGCAGTTCTCAAATATTATTCAAATGTCAACTTTTTTCAGGTGCAACCGATCCAGTTTTATCATTAAGCCTCTGTGGTAAAAAAACAAAACAAAACACTTGTACAATCGGACAGTATTTTAGATTTGCTAAATTCTACAACTTCTACATATAAATGAAAAGGCATGGCTGGAATACAGTCTGGACAAAAAAGTAGGTAAGATTAGATAGTTATGCTAAAGAATCAAATGTAGAAGTTTTGTCATGATTTTAGCAAAATGTTTGGATTTTAAATAAAAATATTCATACGCCATGGAAACAAAACTTTGGAAAGAAGAAAGTAATTACAGCAAAGGTATTTTAGACCTCCAAAATTACCACCAGGAAACAGATCCAAACTACTGATCTCTCCTTGGGGCCATCTAACCCTGCTTTGTATTTCCTGCTGCTTTTGATCTGCCAGGCTTCATGGAGAGAGGGGGAAGGGGATTTTCACGATGTCAAAACAATTCCATCTAAGGACCCAAAAAACTCTCACCATGGAAATACCCGTTCCCAGTCACTGTTCCTGAAGCCACACAACATACACTTTCTACCCCCTGCCAACCCTTCCCTGGTGCCAGAAGTTCTCCAACACGCGCGCGTGCATACACACTCTCTCTCTGCCCATTCTTTTCAGGTCTTCTGTCCCCTCTTTCATAGTGAACATCAGGATTCTTCAGTCTTGCATCTGAAGAAGTGAGGTTCTTACCCACGAAAGCTTATGCTCCCAATACTTCTGTTAGTCTTAAAGGTGCCACAGGACCCTCTGTTGCTTTTTACAGGATTTATATTGTATCTGCAGGTACTGACAACCGCTATTATATATCTGGGAAAATCCCAGATTTCTGGATGTGTCGCATCCATACTGTATTTATTTGTGACCAGGACAAGTAAATTAATCTAAAAGGTAAGTAAGGCCTCAATTAAAACAATTCTTTAAAAGGCTATGGGGAAATGAATAGATCTTAAGTATATTAAAATAAACAAAATTATTTAATTTCCTAAATGAAAGTTCCATAACAGCAAACAAAATCTATAAAATGGCAGCAGGTATACTTGTTTCACTCAGTGACTAGGAGTGCACATGCATGGGAGCTCCCAGAGCAGCACACAAGGAGGCTCATATCATCATGCTAATGCAGGAGATAAGAAAGTGACAGTGGCTAGAGACAAAGCTCTGGCAAGGCAAAATGTCAACTGACTTAAGTACTTACTTTTTACTCATTTAAGGCATTACCTGGAAAATACCAAGTGAAACACTGACAACTGTGATTGGTGATTTGACTGTGTCGGTTTCATAATGAAAAAAGTAAGACAATAAAGCTTTGAATATGTCAATTAAACAAAGATAGATGAAAGAAGTTCACTAGAGAGTTTCTTGCATGTATCCCATAAGCATCTAGTACTGACCACTCTTAGAGAGAAGATACTGGGCTAGGTGGACCATTGGTCTTATCCAGTATAGCAGTTACTATAGTAAGTGGCTTAGAGTCTAAGGAAGCCTAAATGCATGCAAGTCCTTGAATGGACAGAAGATATAGGTTACACCAACTTAAATATCTGGTTTCCCTTAAGACTTGCCTCTGAATTTGGCACAATATTCCTTTAATTATATCACTGAAAATGCCATTATAGGTGAAAATACACTTACTGTCACTTTTTGACTTGCATTATCCCCATGAATTGTAAGAAATGGGTTGGCAGTAGTTGTATGAAGGGGTGATGCTTGAGTGCCTGAAAGCAGGTTATTTATGGGTATCTGTGCTGCTCCTGGGATCTGCAATTGCTGCACTTCAGGCTGGTGGTGCTGGTGTTGATGGTGCTGTTGCTGCACTAGCTGATACAGAAGGGCCTGATGTTGTTCCTTAGTTAATATAAGGAAAGAACATTCTAATCAACAATCATTCAACAAATGGTCACTTCTTTCTAGGTCCTTTCTTACCCTAGTGTTTTTTGCAATGTAACCACAATTTACCACACTCCAGTTAACGTGGGTTGCAATGATGAAGCTCCACAGGAACGTGGAGGATGGAAGAGAGCCTCTTAAAGCTTTCTTAACGTCAGCAGCTCAACAGACATTCAGCTGAGCCAGCTGGCTTGGGCAAGCCTCTATCACAGGACCCTAGATTTGATATCCTTTTCTTACAAAAAAGGGTCTCAAATATGTTTGGCACAGTATTAAACTCATGCTGTTTCCAATACAAACTAAAATATTTCCAAGCAGCTGCCAAGTGGCATATATATTCTTCAGCGCAAACCATTATTTACAATGAACATATTCTCCATGCTATAAAAAGGTGCAGACAATTGAACAATAAATTATTTTTGAAAATTAAATTTTTTAAACAGACATATGCTCAAGGAGTTAATCCGCACAGGTCTAATATTTGTATTAACCTGAGGAGTTTGTCTATACTTCAGAAAGCAGTGGTCCTGGCTCAGGTTTACAGAGAACATAGCTAGTTCTATGATAAACATAGGACATACTGATGTGAGTTGTTGAGTACTCAGTAATTGCTGAAATTGCTGGTGCTGTTGATGGAGCAGAAGTTGTCTCTGTTGGTCAGGAAGTAATCCTAGTCCCGAGGCACTGCAAAGCAATGACCAAGCTCTTAGTTTCTGCAATGTAACACTGCAGCTTATTTGACTAATGGAGGTCTGGGTCATCATTTTTACTTCAGCCTTTCAGCAAAATTACAAACCCAAACCATGTACAGACTTTTTGATAAGTAACACTCACTTGCTATATAGCATTTGATTAAATATTGCTAGATATCCCACTGAATACCAATAGCAAATGAGTAGTTATTTCTTGCATAAGTTGGACAGCAACGTAAACAACATACACACAGTTATAATATGCACACAGCTCACCTACATTTTGATAACATATGCCTGGATACTCCAATCTCACCCACAAACACAAATTTTACTATCATCTTTATGCTGATGACTTACAGATCTGTCTGTCTACAGACCTGTCCAAACTGAAATCTCAACCTGTCTTTCTAACATCTCCTTGTGAATGTCTAGCCATCAGCTCAAGCTCAACATGGCTAAAACAGAACTCTCAATCCTTCCCCCTTAACTTCGCCCAAGACCTTCTTTCCAAGCATTATGGACACCACCACCACCATACCTGTCACCAGGCCGATAACCTGGGTTTTATCTTTAGCTTGGACATCTCTCTAGACCCTCACATCCAGAGTATGTCTAAATATTGCAGATTCTTTCTATATCATGTTTCTAAAACTTGGCCTTTCCTATCCATCCACACAGCTAAAACTCTTGTCCAGGCTCTCATGATCTCACATCTCAATTACTACAACATATTTTTCTGTGGCTTTGACAAATGCAATCTTGGCCACATATCCATTCAGAACTGTGCTACAAACTTTATTTTCTTAGCCTCTCATTTTGACCATGTTACCCCCTCTTTAAATCTGCCACTGGCTTCTCTTTCTCCATCACATCAAATGTAAGCTGCTAGTCTTCACTCTGAAGGCCATTCACAGACCTATCCCCATGCTACCTATCATCTTTCATTTGCTATTGACATGTTGACTCCTACCTCCAAATAGCCCATGATGTCAGCCTCCATTGCCCACTTGTTAAATTTTCAAACAAGAACCTCTGTTTTCTCCCATGCTGTCCCTCATGAGGGAGCAGGCCCCATCAACATCTGCAAAACTACCTCATTATCATCTCTCAAATCCTTGCTTAAAAGTTGTTTGCTGTGGTGCCTACAAAAAACTTCATGATGGCTAGGGTGCTGTGACCATTGCCTAAAAAGCTGACCAATACTGTCTCATTGTGCTCTCCTATGAATCTGTCTATATCCATCAGATATCTCTTGTTTTACACTTAAGATTGTAAGCTCTTTGGGGCAGGGACAGTCTTTTTGTTCTGTGTCTGTACAATGCCTAGCACAACAGGACACCATAACTAGGGCTCCTAGGTGCTATGGTAATACAAATAGACAATGATGAATTATCAGGGCCTGAAAACTTTGCCTGACACCAACTAGCCTGGGTTGAAAAATACCTGTGCTATCACCACTCCTCCCAAACCAACTCTCTTAGAATTTAAAGGAACAAAACTCTTTGTGTACTTTTTATTCTGTATTGTATTTCATGTTAATCAACTATTTAATAAATGATTTTAAATGTAACTTAACATATTTGTATCTAGCTTTTAGTATTCTTTTCCTGGTTTCACTCCACTTTTTACATATTTTCCTATAATTACAATGTATCCTTTTCTGTATTGTTTTTATTGCCTGTTGCTCTTTTCCTTCTTTCTCCATCCCATTCTTTCTTTCCCCATATATCATGTGCTCTACCTCTTCCCACATATTTAGGGTCTCACTTCTCCCTAAAAAAATTTTCTGTCTCTTCATCCCCTTGTCCTACCTAGCCCACCCTGATCTAGTCACCTGCTGATACATAAGGGTGGGAGAAAACAAGCAAACGCACACACCCCAATAGCTGGAGAATTAAATGTCCAGAGAAACACCCAAGTGAAGAAGACAAGCTTGCCTCCCAAAGCTGCCAGGAAAGGGAAGTTTCCTGGGATTCCTAACAGGGTGTGCTTTCCCTGGTTGGCATGGGGATTTACTTTTTTGTAGGCCTCTGACTAACATATCTGATTAGTTTGAAACTCCCCATCGCACAATCTCCTCTGCCTAGAGAAAAAGATGATTGTTCCTTTTCATTCCAACAATCATTTAACCCTCCTGCTTGTTGTATGGGTGGGGCTCCTTCTATTAATCTATTTCTCCCCCAGCCTCTGATTTTGAATGCTTTTCCCCCAGTGAAATACTTCAACATATACTTCTGCTGCAGCTTATAGCTTTCCCAAGCAGCACAGTAATGAGAAAAGTGTGTGGATTTGTGGAAGCAACATGCATGCAGAGGTCTTCAGTTATACTACCTATCTCCCACATGAAGTTGTCTTCTCAGATCCATGACGTTCGTAATTAACCAGCAGTAGCAATTCACCCTAAATATCAGGAGATGCTCTCTGATCGACTACCTTAATCTTTTCAGGAAGCTGGAGTACTGGAGTCGACCGGAGAGTGCTCTGACATCGATTTAGCAGGTCTTCACTAGACCCGCTAAATCGACACCCAGTGCATTGATTGCAGCAGCGTCAGTCTCCCTAGTAGTGAAGTCAAGCCCTAAATAAGCACTCCCACTGGGTCAGCTGTATCAGTGGTAGTACAAAAGCGAGAGACTTTTCCAAAGGTGTTTAGTATAGAAAAGACACAGGGCAATGAGTGTAGGTGTAGCTGAACCAGTGTTGAACATGGTTTAACTGCAAGAGTGGACAGGACCAAACAGTGCTCAGCATATTTTCAGAGTCAGTAGTTCTGAAGGCTCAACCACGTGGAAAGTACTTTCATATATGTGAAATAATCTGTCTTTCTATCTGCCCCCAAAGGTGTGTCAGAATCCTTTGAAAACTTGAAGAGACAATACCATCCCTTACAAACTAAGTTAGGCAAGCAAACATGGGAGAAACAAGACAGCAGGAATAGGGTGGGAATACACCGGTGTCATTAATAAGATTATATGGTTAATCACTGAGGATTAGTGCTTGCTCTGATGTAATAAGGAGGGTGGATGTGTTTTTTTGTAATGTATGACTACATGGATGTCCTAGCTGGTTAGTTACATGGCAGAAGTGGGTCCTAGGGAGGAACTTGAAAGAGAAGGAGGGGAACATTACAGATGAACAACAAGTACATGAAAGAAAACAGAGATATATGTGGGAGAAGGGCATGAATGGGGCATTGAAGTTGGCATTGCTGAGGGAGCAGAACAGAAAAGGGTAATAAGAAAGGAGAAAAGGTAAGGTAACTGGGGTTATAGACACCTGGAAGGGGCAGACATGAAGTTGAAACTTAAAAAAGTGGAGAAGGGAGACTCTTCCAAATGTTTCCAAGAGGGGAAGGGTATGTAGTTAGATTGACAGGCAAGAAATAGAATTTTGACAGCATCATTTGAATGGACTGAAGTGGGTGATGTGTGTATCAAAGAGGCTGTAGAGGAGCAGGCTACCATAATTAAAGTATGATATGAGGAAGGCATGCACAAGAGTTTTTGCAGGATCTGGACAGACAGAATAAATGGTCAGATTTTGGCAACGGAGGAAAAGATGGCAGTATCTGGACTCCACTTTTATACATGGGAGAGGGAAAATTATGGTATGGTAAAAATCCCTAAATTTAGGTTGTTTAACACTTTCCATTATAAAGTGAGAGCTTTGATAGTCAACAACAAGGAGGCATGGGAGATGGGGGAGACGAAGAGATCTGGAGTTGGTCTCCCCTCCCCCTGAAATGGCCCCAGTGGCCAACGCTCACTTCTGGGACAACCACATGAAGCTGGGATGCTTCCCTACCCCTGGAAACAGCCCCAGTCAAGACCCTAAAGCCCATTCCCTCTGTGCCCACTCTCTGGGGGAAGCCCACATGGGGATGGAGCTTTCCCAACTCCCAAGTGGGGTGGATGGGCAGGAAGAAAGAACAGGACCAGGCTGGCCTCTCCCCTCAATTACCTCCCAATCCAAACAGTCTATCCTCCCTCTGGGATAACAGCCATCTCCTGTTGCCAACTAACATAGTGAGCCCCATAGCTCCAGTGATAGCAGTCTGTGCTGCAATCCTGAAGGTTTAGGATTCAAAACCTGCTTATGATGCATTTTGATGGGAGAGAGGGGTTGTTACAGATGCTCATAACTGAATCTTTTATCTTTTTTCTTTTAAAAAAAACATAGGAAATGACATACAAAAAGACTACATTAAAAGAACATTATTTAGGTTGCAAAGTCAAACACTCAAAAGTTAGGAAATGCCAGATTTACGATTGCCTGTGTAACCATAATGCTGCCCAACTTGTGCAAGAGGGAAGAATTAAGGTAGGACCGGAACTTTTTAATCTACCATCTTCTAACTTTGGAGTGCTTGACTTTGCAACATAAATGCTCTTTTTATGTAGTTTTTTGTATGTATGCCAGCATATTACATGTGGGATAAATGCAATACCATAACTTAAAGTAATTTTCAATGCTACTTCATTGCCACTGGAAAAACAGTTTACTCTAGCTAAGACTACTTTTCTTTTGAGTGAACCTATTTGGGCTCATTGTGGCACATTAATGGGATCAACCAACGCATATTTAGAAGTGGAAAAGGCAGAAATAGATGAACCCTAACTAACATGGTCAGTGAAGGCCCAAAAATTGTATGGCAGGCATTGTTTCTTTTTAAACAGAATATTGCTGATTTTTAAACTTCATTATCCATAGTGCAATTAAATTCCTGTCCTCTTAACATTGGTCTTACACAGAACACAAGAATCTAGTCAGACATTCATAAGCTAGAAGAAATGCTAAATAAAATAAATTCTATGCTTAAAACTGTTTAACCAAATTAAGCTAATATTGCACATAGCATATGGCGACAGTAAGAAAAAGCAAATACATTTTGGTAAGATTCTTACCTGTTATTTAGTGTTGTTGGCAGAGGATGTGTTACATTAGGTGGCACAGCTGCATGAGTGAGAGAAGGATTCTGGGATATTGTGGCAGGGGTCTGAATCACCCCATTTAAAGCCCCTACAATTCCATTGATTGCCAGCTGGTTACCTGGCAATGCTCCAATTATTCCACCCACACCAGGCACTGCAGGAATGGTGGATGTTACAGTCTGCATACCACTAGCTAGTGCCCCCACTGTCACACCATTGACCTGTTGAACTCCTGAGCCTGGCTGAGCGGGACTCTGCCCAGCAGGTGGTGGAGTGGAAAGAACTGATGAACTGCTGGTACTTTGTCCACTGGAGGTTATCTCCTAATGTAAAAAACAAACCAACAAAAACCCTCAGCTGTATAGAATTTCAAACAGAACAGAACAGCACAAGGATTTTGAGATGAAGTTAATTTATAACAAGGTTAGAAAAACAAAAATAAAAAACAAAACAAAATTACCTGGTTTAATACAGGGAGAGAATTGTCAGGTAAAAAACTGTTTCCCAGATGAGGGCTTTTACTGCTGTTCAAGGAATCAGTGCTATGTGCTAAAGTGATGATTTAAAAAATAAAGTGAAGTTTAATTTTTGCATTTAACGTTTAAAATATTAAGAATAATTTATTTCAGCAGAATGTTGATGTTAAACACAGAATACACAAAACTTGAACATAAACTTCATTTCTTATAATCACAACCCCAAGGTAAAATATTAGCTTAACTGACTATTGAAAGGTGAAGGATGAGTTCAAGACTGAATAGTAAAAAAGAAAATGCCTGGACATAAGCAGCAATGATTTGTATAAGTCTCATGCTTCTTTAAACACATTAAAACAAGGGGAAATTTTTCTCTTGTGAAAATTTTTCAAATCTTTTACTTTTTATTGTTTTTTTTTTTTGTAAAAGACAAGTATGCACAAAGTAGCTCGTTCAGGGAAAGCTTGTATCTAAAAAATTCCCAAATCCACTATAAACTTGCCATTCTTTTCTCTAACAAAAATATTGTCAGTGGTTAATTATATGCACCAGACAGATAATTTTTAAAACCCCCCCACTAATTATACTGGATCTGTTCTCTTTGTACACACACATATCTCCCATTCATGGCAAATAGGTGTAAAATAGGCCTTTTACATAAAGAGTCTTCAGGTTACTTTGATAAGAGTACTATGCAAAATGTGGGAAACATTTTTCTCTACTTACCAGCTTGTGCTGGAAATGCATGTACTTGATGAGATGGGCTAGGGTTTGAAGTTATTGTTGGAAAGGGAACTGAAAGCTGTGCATTTAATAGCTGGAGGCGCTCCTTTTTAGCAGTCAGGTTCTTAATCTGTTCCTCTAACCGTCGATTTTCAACTTGAAGTTGGTGTAATGACTTCAGCATTCCCAGAACTAGAAAACAATTGACTAATAAATCTGATCTTTTTTAAAGTCACATTCAAAGTTTTTTCTTTATGAAGAATATCTCAGGATTGCACAATGTCATGTGCTAGAATTTAAAATACTGTATAAATCCTTAGCATCCCTAGTTACATACTGCGGATTAATATTGCCAATTAAGATAGCACTTAAAGTGAAAATCCACCCCAAATAATTAATAATGTATTAAAATTTAAAAAAATGCTAAAATTTCTCCTTTGAAGTCAGATGTATGCAATTGTGGATCCATGTGGATGGACCCTTACTTCCATGCAGAGACAGTTGCACCATCTGAGTCTTTGTTGATTTTGAGCAAGTTTCAGTACAATGTGCTTTTTCTGTAAACATAGCCATAACAAAAAAATAAAGAAATAAAAACAAGATTCCTTTAATGACATGCAGGTAACAGAGCAGTTGTGGAATGCCTATTCTATTTGGCTTATGAAGTTTAAAATACAACTAAAAACTCTAAGAGCAGATCAAAGATCTGAAATATATGCATAATATTTATGTAGTCAACTATTATTGTTTTTTAAAAAACCCAAAGGAAAAGGATGTGCAAAAGGAACTGTTGAATTCTTTGTCAAATAAATTGCAAATTTATGTGATCAATGAAAACCCTTTATTCGGGTTTATGGGTTTTTGTTTTTTTTTTGGTTTTTTTGTTTTCATTATGCTTTTGAATCACCATAAACCTTGCTGGATGCCAAACCTTCCAGCTGCTTTCAGTGTCAATCTACAGATCACCCAGCAGGGAGCACTACATGAGCATTGCAGTTACCACCCTTTCTTTGCAGATAAAGCGCATCATCATCTGAACAGGCACAGCTTCTACCATTTCCTCAAATTCTGATTTTGTTCCAGAACATGGATGACCCAACTAGGGCTACAGAGTAGCTGTCATGCCACAGGGATAGCCAGTCACTTTTTAAATACCAAATTGTATTTGTTTAACATGACCTCTGGGCCTACGACAGACACAAGTCTACTGGTATGGGCACATCTGGTCATTTCCCAAGGATTTAGCTTTTTATCCCTCCTCTTCAAGAACATACAAAGGAACCCTCAGAGCGCCCAAATGAGATGCAATAAGACTTAGCTAAACCTGTCCTCCAGCTATCATGTTTAAAGGATTATCCCCGCATGAATTTCCTCACAATTAGCATTTTTGTCAGGGTACCATTCATAAAAGTACCAACTAGATGGCACTTTACTCACTACCAACAACCAGAATAGCATGTTCAATAACATATACACACAAAAAGTGACAAAATAATGATTTTATATCTTGTCTAAAACTATTCAATCAATTTTTATTTATATTGATTTCTCACTGATTATGAATAAATCCAAAGCAATGTTATTTCCTCAGTTAAGCTTTATCTGTATTCACTTTTCAGTTATTTCATTTTGGTAAACACAACTCTTGAAAAATAAATAACTCAGTACAAGAATGGCATGAAAAATGGAGAACATAAACAAAATACAAAAGCACTGTAGGACACCTGCATAACACTTGTGAAAAACAATGGAGTTTCTCACAACTGAAGCCGGTAGTTTATACTAAAAATACCAAAAATAAAGCTCTAAAGAAACATTTCAAAATATCAGCATCACATAAAATAAAGCACAATTGAGGAACCAAGCCTTAATGATAATCAGTATAAAACAGAAGTTATAAACTATGCAGCATAAAATGGTGAACAGGTTGTTTAAAAAGACTTAGGCATTCACTGGGTGATAATTATTTATAACACTGCCCAACAAACAAAAAAGCCCAGTAATAACAGAAAACATGAATACTTACTGTCACTAGGGGTGCCCTGTTCTAGCAAAAATTGCTGTCCTTCACTCCACTGCCTCTCCAAAAGCTGTTCAATGCTGGCAGCTACTGGGGGCAAATTTTCCACACTGCTGTTCACTGACTGATCATAGCGAATCTGTAAGCTGCTTACAGGAGATCTGTTGAAAACATTGTAATTTACACATTTAAAGGAAGGAGGGAAATGTATTTAGCAAAGGGCCCATAAAGTTTCTTACCTTGTGCTAGCCCCTAGCACCTACATAATCCAGAGCTTCCAACATTAAGCTTCTCAAAGCCACTAGGAACTCTGAGCTCTCATCACCCAGGTTTTAACAGAAAACAGCAGTTTGGGAATTTGTGTACAGAAAACAGATGCATTAGTTTAGGTGCACTAGAAGTTTATGTCTAACAGATATTATTGAACTCAAAGAGCACATATTGCTGGAGCAGGAAATAGGTGCTCAGTATAGTAATAAATTATATATAAATCAAATATCTAAAAACATCTAAACAATGGTGAAATACAAAATATGAAGCCTGATTAAAATCATTACAATTATGACATTCTCCCATAGTACATAGGTCACATGTAATTTTCATGTGTGATTTGTGCCAAAAACCCATGTAAAGAGAAATTTTTGAATAGAGAGTGATTGAGTGGAAAAAACGGTTACTAACATTTCCATAATTGTTGTTCTTCAAGAAATGTTGCACATGTCCATTCCAATGTAGGTGTGTGCGTACCCTGAGCACAGATGCCAGAATTTTTTCTCCCTAGTGGTATCCGTCAGGTCAGCTCCAGAGTCCCCTGGTGCCACATGCTCACAGTGCCAGTATAAATGGCCCCGTCGACCCCGCTCCCCCTTCAGTTTCTTCTTACCAACTGTCTCTGATAAGTGGGGACAGAGCGTGGGTTTTGGAATGGACATGTGCAACACATCTCGAAGTACAACAGTTACGGAAAAATTAGCAACCATTTTTTCTTCTTCGGGTGCTTGCACCAAGGCAGGTCTTAAGGTTGCCTCCATGAGGATCACCTTTAGTCTTGCCACTCAGTCCTTTTTGTTTCAGGATCTGAGGTCCCTGCAAATTTGGCAGCAGTATTTCTTACGAGATTCCCCAAGGCACTTAAGACAGCTTGAGTGCAGGTCACTCAAAGGCACAGACTTACTACCAGAGGCCCAGGGCTTGAAACCCAGCCACTGAGGCATGCCCCGGCACCAGGGAAGCAGATGACCCCATTAGCTAAGCATGGAGGCATCCGGAACTAAGTACTAAAAACCACTAAAATGACTAAATTCCTATCACGCTGTAATAACTATTTACACTAATAACTGCAGAAAAATCACTAGGAGAAGGATTGCCTGAGCAAAGTGGTCCCGACGGATACCACTGATGGGAAAAAATTCTGGCAACTGCTCAGGGTGTGCACACCCCTACACTGGAATGGACATGTGCAAGCACTTGAAGTAGTAATATTATTTCATAAAAAATCCTTAAAAACATTAGAGTTGCATTCAAAAATCAAAAAATAAAGTTAAAATTTCAGAGGGGTAGCCGTTTTAATCTGTATCCACAAAAAGGTGCCACCAGACTCCTCGGAGTCTTGAAGGTGCCAAGTTAAAGTTGCCTATACAACCTTAACTCTGCCACCTTTGTGCATATGCATTCATATACTATCTTAATACATAATCATACCCTAGTCTTTCCACTGGACCCATCTCATTCAGAATGAATTTCACCGCTCTGAAGAAAGCCAGTACAAGGTCTATGTACCCATTAATCCCGTTTTGTGGCTTCACCCGCAGTCTACAAGGTGGACCGTACTCAGTGAACAGAACAGCTGCTCAGTATTTCTTCTTATCCTCATTTTTCCCTATCTGGCCCTGTGCCTCATTCAAAGCCAGATCCAAAGCCAACTGAAGTTAACAAGCATCTTTCCACTGCCTCCAATGGGCTCTGGATCAGGCGCTCAGTATATTCTCTGTATTTTGCAGTTGTAGAACTAAAGCAAAGAGATTAAACAACTTGCCCAAGGTCACACAGGAAGTCTGTAGCAAAGTCAAGAACAGAATCTAAATAGACTGTACTCCAGTCCACTGCCTTAGCTATGAAGCGATCTCTTCCAGTGCCCCCTTGTTTTATTCACTACAAGAGAACAAGTCACGGGTCCTGATTAAAAAATAGCACTTGATGCTATAATAAAGGATTATATTGTAATGCATATTGTGAAGTGACTTTTTGTATAGAATTTCCTAATTAAAATAAAAAAAAACCCCAAGAAATTCCACCATGTTCAACTATTTGCTAGACAGAATTAGAACGCTCTGTATAGTGTGTTATATATGCAATGAAACAGAAGCCCTTGCCTCATTTCAGGCATACGTTTTTGTACCATGTGGCCTTCAATATTTACCTCCTACTTATTGCAGAGTCAGCATGTAACTGTGTAAATTCTCAGCCTATTATATTAAAATATTGATTTGCATTTATATAGGGATGTACATACATATTTAAAAACAGGTGTTATACACTGTATGTTATTTTGAATGTTTGTTGGTATATTAGTTAAATAATATTTGAGGCATGCTTGGCAAAAGTAGCGCTTCCCATTCGAAACTGAAATCATTTATATACACACTATACACACCAACAGTTATATTATACTGTAAGTATGGGTGTATATATGTGTGTGAGATTATCTATCTAATACAACTGTTGTAGAGTGGTACAGAAGTATTATTAGCATGAGCTGGAATGGCTGCACAATTCACAAGTGAGTTATGTAGGTCATATCAAATGATTGCCAATAAGATCTTCAAACCACTCCACTTTAGTATACTATATATGAAATAAAGAATATTTCTGAGTGTTAGGTCTATTTTTTGTATCCTACTACCTGTAAGTAGGTGGTATAGTTACAATAAGCCCAACTGTACAGGGTTCAGAAAGAAAAAAAATAAAACTAATAAATGTAAAAAAAACCCCACCCCAAAACAACCCTGTAAATGAGTCTTAAAATAGCTTGTCTAATACATAAAAGTCCCACAACTTTAACTTCTGATGTTCCAAGACTTTCAGGCCTAATTACTGTCTGTCCTACATATAAGACTAGTGTAATTTGGGAGGGTGGGGGGGCAGGGGGAATGTCCATATTTCAAAGAATGAAGCAAACATTTCTGTCTCTTTTCTTTTTTTAATGGCAAATGTATGAAGTTACTCAGATTTGAACATTACAGGAGAGATACAGAGATGGATTAGTGGGCAGAGGTTATATTAGGCAGTCAAAGGTGCAAGGTACGTGTGACGCTGTCTGGAATATGGTGACCATTTATAATATTATTGATACCAGTATTACAAAGAATCTTACAAGATATGCCATGTAAGGTATCAGTGGAAAAATTATGATTGACTAAATATGATAATCATGTTTATATGTATGTATCATCTTTGTATTGAGAGTTATAAATGTGTGTGGTATGTTTGTATTTCAAACTTGTGCTGTGCGTCTGGGTAATTCCCCCAGACAGATTGGCATCAGCACTATCCAGCCTGCTTGATGGCTTATCAAAGCCAATCAGCTATACAATGAACCCATTGAGAGAAGCCAGGGACGTCACCTAGGAGTCAGCAGGACAAGTAGGGACATGCTGGTGGACAGGGGACTCCCATGTGCTGTAAGTTTGTGTTTGGGACAAAGGAAGTACAAGTCACATGGCAATGGATATAAAAAGCCAGCTGCATTTTGTCTTCAAACCTGCTTCTTACCTCTGGAGCAACTTCTCTACAAACTGAAGCATTGAACAAAGGACTGACAGACCCCATCCATGCTTTGGGCGTGTTCCAGAGGGACTTTACAAACCAGCAAACTCACCAATGCTGCTAAGAACCTGATGTATGGACTCTGAAGTCTTATATAGTAACTCATTGTTCTGACCATTTAACAACTCACTTCTTGTTCTTTTCTTTTCTAATAAACATTTGGTTTTAGATACTAAACGATTGGCTGGCAGCATGGTATTTTAGGTAAGACCCAAACTAGCATTGATCTGGTAATGTGGCTGGCTCTTTCGGGATCAGAAGGACATTTTGTATAGTGAGCAGAGTTTTTAAATAACTTCTCATTTTACTGGACCTATGTGCTAACTGGGAACCAGAGAACTGGAATGAAATAGAGGGGGCTGAGAGATTTCTTTTTTCAGCTTCTTGATAACCAGTGTGGGGGATCAGGAGCACAGTCTGTGACTGGTTGGTGAATCTAACTTCAGCGTTAACCTCCAGTTTGGGGAGAATATGGTCTCCTTTTTGCAGCCTGCCCTGACCTTGGCATTTTCAGTCTGGGCTACCCTAGGCACCACAGGTCACAGTATGGTCTTTTTTTATATTGTAGACAGGGCTGGTGGCACTGCCTATCATTAATGCTACCTGACACTTCCTTTTATAAGACCCAGTTTTCAAGTGCTTATAACGTTGCCAAACTTTGATTTCAGGGTGTCTGCCTCAGGCTAATTTTTTTTTAAATAAAATTTCAGTCAAAATGATTCAGCCATTTATAAGAATGAGGCTAGAGAAAAATACATTGTTTTGCCCATGTTAAAGAATTCTAGTAATCTATTCCTTGAACAGCTCTAGTGTCCCCATGGTTTGGACCCACCAGTATATAACATATACATTAAATTATAACCTAATATAGCTTTGTTAATTACAGACTTCTACAATGATCTCAGACTGTAATAATAAAATACAGTGTTACAATACTATAATATAGTAAATGAAATTCTTTGGAGGCCTATTGTCAGAGTTACCAGATGGTCAGCTGAGGCAGGAGCAAAGGCAGGCTGGAGAAAAGGCAGGCTAGCGTGGAAACAGGTAAGGCTAAGCAGGACCAAGAGCAAAGGCAGTCTGTTGAAATTACTGGCAATTGGAGTGTTCCTGGCCAGAGTAGTGTTGTTGAGCAGACTGGAAAGATTGCTTTCCTTAGGAGCTTATGTATGTGCCTAGGGATCACCTCTTGTGTCCTCGCCTGTGGATAGGCTAAACCTATGACGACTATCACAAGACCTGCAGGTGATTACCCCTGATGACTTATCACACACTCTGGACTCAGAGATGATACATCAGGCTTAAGTAGACTTGGGCTCAGAGGTACCTGAGGCTCAGGCAGGCCCAGAGGTATCACACCTATTGAGCAATCCTGATGCTAATGCCCAAGCAAGGCATAAAACAGCATCCTTAAAATACCCTACTTCAAATAGGCCACATATGCAAAATAATCACTCTTAAAAAATAACCATTATCACCAAATAGCACTCTTATTTCACTCAAAGCACTTAAAAACCCCCAGACTATTTGAATGTTTTTCCTTAAAATTATAATTTAAAAATCAATGGCAACAATTATAAGTATGTTAGAGTGAAAGAATTCTATAAAGAAGATTCTATTGTCAAATTTCAATAGTGGAGATCAAGTGCACTGTCTCTAGAGCAAGAAAACACAATATCTGGATATAGTAATGTTCTCTATGTTTTACCTCCAGTATTGTAATCTGATGATATATGGGAATTTTTGGACATTTTAAAAAAAAGAATTATAGTAACAAAAATAGGTATAGAGTGGAGCTAATACTACATGTAGATAGAAAATTATAAGCAGGTCCCTTTAAGGAGATCTCGATTATCTCAGTAACCCTAGGTAAAGAGCTCATTTATCTTGCAAATCTAATCATGTGAGTTTTAGTTAATATTCGAGTAAATTTGGCACCATTTTCCTAACTTCCTGGACATGTACATTGTCTGCATAATTCTTTAGAATCTTAGCAAATATATGCACTATCAATAAAACATAAATAAGTTTCCAAATCTTAAAGTGTTTCCTTTGCCTGTACTCTCCAATGTAAATAACGCTTACCGTGGTGAGAGACTTCCTCTGGGTGAACCTCCCCTGCCAACAAGGCTGCGAGTATTATCTCCAAGATCTTGACCTGTAATGTAAATATTTCACAGCTGATAAAGTTACTCTTATTAGATAAGAGTTTTAAAGCTGCTGTATTTTTAAAATATATTAAACCTTAACCACTACCTGCAGTTACTACTAATGTGTAGATAGTTGAAGACTGCTGAACTGTAGCATGTAAGGCGTTGTCCTTACACATTTCTGTGGGTGTACCAGGCCATGGATTATGTTCAGTTCTTTCATTCCTTTCTGTTTTACAGCACAGAAGCGTGGTTTGCATTTGCAGTACCCTCCCCTCAGCCACTTTTAATTTCTACGGTGAAAGTAATGAATCACAGCTGTGGACAGCTAATCTGTATGCTTATCACAGCAAATCCTGATGCTTTCTTTTTTTTAACACTTTTCATCCCAAGACAACTCATAAAATATAAAATGCATAAAACCTACCACCGTCTAACAATTATATATTGGTTTAAAGATTTACTGAACATTTTATTGAAGTGCTTACTTTATAAAATTGCTACTGTTTATAAGCAAGAACATAGGAAAGACTTTTGCTACAATGTATTAAAACAAACAAACAAAAACCCTCATTAAATAAATATAAAGAAATGTTTTGCTTGGAAGGACTCAAAAAGGTTATTTTCCCTATGGCCTCTCAGTAAAATAACCCTATCTGCCCCCTTCAAGGCTTCCCTCCCCCTTTTCTGAGTCAAATGACCTATGACCTCTTAGAGGGCAAAGGCATGACTGATCCATTCTTGGTAAACTGCTAAACTCATTCCCTTCCCCCAAACAGGCATGACTACTATGACATGTCAACAAATCCTTAAAGATGGAATGAAACAAAGCAAATCCAGTAGCTCATTAAAACTGGTCTCTTCTGCGATGTTACAAAATGTCAATTGGTAAATATTCACAGGATTATTAAACAGTGTAGAAGTTCTCTAACAGGATCTTTCTGCCACACAAAGTTGTGTGCGATGCAATTTCATGAATTATGCAAATAAAGGTTTAAACTATTCAAGACAAAACCCAGTGCTGTTACTTTCTTTGCAAAGAACTAAGAGAACTGAACACATCAATCACAAAAGTCACAGGAGACATTGTTGCATTCCTGCCTGCTGATGGCTCTGCTTAAACATTTACATTTCAGACAGTAAAAAATGCATAGCTATTTTGCAGTACAACAAAGAATTTACTTCCAACATGAAAGAACCATATACAGTCATTTAGGAACCAAATCCCCAACCAAGAGTTCACAAATAAAATTAGTGGTCATATTTTAAATAGTTAAAATCAGGAAAGCAGATGCTTTGAACAGTTCTAGCAAGCTTACCTGCTTGACTGTTTTCAGACTGAGCTATAAGTGCTGCCATTGCTGAATTAGGATTCAGCCTATTGCCATACATGTGGGATGGAGGCAAACTGAGGGAAGATCCAGGTAGGGTGTTTGCCTGTAAGACAACAATTAAAACTACAATCTTTAAAAAGTCTGGGAGAAAAATTCTTAATTTATTTTAAGGACACTTCCTCGCGAATTAAAATTAATTACTAGTATGTAAAATACTTAAAAGTTAATTAATATTTAAAAAGTAATTAATGATTTTCAATCAAGATTTGGAAATAAGGAAATATAATTGCAATACTTTCTGAATGTATTAAAGTGTAAATTGCTATTTTTCTGGTACAGACATTAAACAAAAAGCTTCTATAAAAATTTAAAAAATGTTAGCATATGAATTGTTAGAAATTTTTGAATTGTAACTTTTAAATGATTGGCGTACAACAAGTAGGATGTGTAGACTTGCTTACAATTCCTAAGTATGCAGCCAATGCCAGGACTTAGTGGCATGGTGACCATGCGGTTATCCTACTAATTATTTAATCTTATTAAACCATTTACAAAATAAGGGCAGGTAGACAACAGATGTCTCACAAATGCTTGGGTTCCTTACATCACAAGACGGCTGTGGAGGTCAAAAGGTCCACCTTCCAGCTCTATAGTTTAACTACACAGAGCCATATTTCCTTTGCTTTACTCTGTCATTAGTAAAACCTGCACACTATTTTGTTACTTCCTATTTTGATAGGCTTGGAAGCCTGGTGTTTTTTTGTTTTGTTTTGTTTTTATTTTAAAGAAAGCAAACAGCCATTACAAGTATGTTTTCTATACAATACGGGGCTCAACGAATCACAGTTTTGCCCTGACCCCATATAAGGAACTGTATTTTTGGCAGCTGGCCAGCTCTACTTACTGAAGAGCTCGTCAAAAGTTTGTATTCATTCATGTTGCTAACCACAACTCTGAAGGTCTTTGCTGGGACTTGTGCCAAACAAGCGAAAATGAACCCTTAAACAGATGAAGCTAAGGAGGCTGGCCAAAAACTTGCATAATCCAATGCAATAAAAATACCTTCCTCCCTTGGCTGTTTATACTTTCTCCCTTTCGAAGAACAGATCTGCCTTAAAACTGAGTTTTGGAAGCATACGATCACAAACAAAAATAATACTGCCAGTGCTAATAGAAGATATTTACATTAGCCTGAAAGAACACACTTTTTTCAGAATAAAAAATAGATTTTAAGTCTACGCTCTGGTGTTTACAGAAAAACAGATGCACAACCTGTGAGATTACATTAACAATAATCTTAGCATGAACCTGAATACGCAAATAAGCTTTTAAGAAGAAATGAAATGCTTATTTTTTTGAGATGTAAAAAAGAAGGTGAACAGCAGGGAAGTCAAGTTGCAGGACATTTTGACATATATAACTGCACACAAGAGACAAGAGACACATACTGGTTATTACAAGAAAAATATTACACAGTGTAAACTATGTCTCTGGAAAGAATCATACACTGCCATTAAGGTTTGGCTTTTAGCCAACGTATTAAACTTGATGAATGGACTTTTACAAATTCACACAACTGTTTCCAATGATGCTGTATTTACTATATACTGGTGAGAAATCATGGCCAGTACTTGTATTCAAGTTTTTCTGTTGTTGAGTATACTGTTAGAATAAACAAACATAAAATGTAGGAACAAGAAATTCTGTAAGACAATTGTCATTTTAATAGATTTTTTTTATAAGAACATAAATCACAAACGCTCACAGGTTCACCAAGTATGGAGAATCTGGCCCTTATTTCAAGGTTTGTAGAATATTTCCATTAGAATAAATCTGAAAAAGTTATAAGCCGTTTAAAATACTGTAAGTCTTTTCACTTACCTGTTTATGTGAATATGTCCCTGAAATGTAGTACATTAATTTCCACTAAGTTCAGTGACACTTACTGATGGAGGCAGGCAGCACTGAACCATTCCAGCTGTTTTCCTCAATAAACACCTATAGCATGACTCCAAATCGACTAGCATTATTTGTTAGTAGCCTTTCATTTTTCCTCTCATGCAAATAATAAGAATTACAAATTTCTGGTAAACACTTTCTCTGAAGCAAACGTTAATAAACAGAAAATTAACCAAAGGTATTATCTGCGCCTATACTTAAAAAAGACAAGACCAACAAGGTAAAACGCTGTATATTCCAAATTTAAGTTTAATTGAGGCAGTTATAAATTATATTAGTGTATTTCTACCCTTTAATCAATGTGAATTATGTTTTATTAGTTTTTAATTTTTGAAAGTTCAAACTGCTAGCATTTCAGGAGAGTGAGATTTTTAAAAAAATCAAGTCAAAAAGGTACACTACTCACTTCTGCTGCAGAGATTGGATTTCTGCCCCCATTATTCTCATTCTATTTAATTCACAGCAAGGTTAATAAAACTAAAGTAAAGTAGTATGTATAAGATTACAAATAAATGTATAATAGTGGCAGAATTGCCATAATCGGCAAAAACAAAACATGTTTAGTAGACTGAAATTAACAAAAAAATTCATAAGCAGAGCTAGATGAAATTAGTTAGAATGATCTACATATCTTGAAAGGAACAGCAAGTCTCGGCTGAGAAGCTATTAAAGCGCAAAACAACACACATCAAAGAAATTAAATGTTTGCTATGTGGGTTGACATACCAGATCAAAAGGATTGGCATGATTTGAACAATATTTAAGAGTCTGAGGTTTTTCACAAGTGGTGCTTCACTACCTACATATAAATCGTTGCTTACACTTTAAAAGAATATTTTAAGACTTCCTGTGACGTAAGCTAGAACTACAGAATTCCTAGTGACATCACACATCTTATGCAACTCCTCAAGAAAAAGCTCACTTTAATAGAACTGCTCAAATAGCTGGCGGTAAAACTTAGAACTCTATTTTTTTTATGAGGAGGGAAAACGTCAGGAATATGGATCTGAAAAGTATTACTATGTACGTGACGACTTCATCTGACAGGAAAGTAAGGAAGGTATTAGAGTACTGCATTATTTAAAGGTAAAATAGGAGCTTCACATTTCACTCAGTTGAAACAGGCTGTAGCAAGCATTTATTAAAAATGCGCAATCATCCTGTCAATACACATTAAGGTCACAGGATTGAAACAAGCTCTAAAATGCATCACTTTTAAAGCAGTAGCATTCTTTATTTCAGCTGATACTCTTTAACAGCCAACTTGCAACACATGGCTGAAATGTACTTTTACAAAATTTAAATAATAAATATTTATATTTAACTAAATATTTATTTTTAATGCCCAGAAAAAACAAATCTTACTCAAAATGATTTCAACAGATAGATTTAAGCCTAATTAGAGATATATTGTATTTTGATTTTATTTATGGAAAATTCAATAAAGGAGCAAAGCAACACAAGATGAAGATAGTTAATACACTATAATTCAAGGAATGATTGATTATAATAAGAAAAAATGACAATTCTAATTGGCCTCTGATGTATTTCTCCTATAGTAAAAAGGAAAGTCGTATATATTTTTAATTAAGTTTGAAAATTATTTGTACAAATCAACTAAATTGAATAAGTTACACAAATACCCTGTGAAATATTTTTAAGATATCAGCAGCACTGATGTTTCTTTGGAGTAAAGTCCAAAAGTATTACTTTACATAAAAATGAACAGAATTTATGAACAATAAAGTTTAATATTTTTTGCTAATTTTAGATTGTAGGACTGGAAATTAATTTAATTTTCCAGGAAAAAACAGTTTCTTGCCTAAAAAAAGTTACATGGAGCCAATGAAAGAAAATCAAAGGGAATACAAGGAACCCAATAGTTAGCTATATAAAATTTTTATCAGAAAGGTCTTGATAATCTGAGAACCCATGAGTGTGCACATTCCCCTATTTCTTTCAAGTTTTATGCCATGAAATATTTTCTGATAACAGGCCCCATTTCTGTCTGAGCTCCACACCAGTAAGGTTTTAATACTCAGCGTGTGATGAGAGATGAAACCAAGTGTGAACAACTTTCAGGTCCCATGAGTAGGCTGACTATTGAAGCTGTCAGGTTCAATTGCATCATTCCACATTATTCAATGCCCCAAACTGCTCCCTAATTGTTAGGGGCTTAACATATTCAAAACCATTGTTTAGGCTAATGCTGAAATGCCTACAGTTGAGTTTCCATAAAGAAGGGGGAGGGATTTAATTGTAGTTAAACCATTACTGAACTCTCCTTCATTCATGATAGGACAACAAGAATGGGCTGAACAACCAATTCCAAGACTGCTTCTTAATCGCTTTATATCTAATCAATACACTTCTTCCGTTTTGATTAAAAATATAATCATTGCTAATAGTTTCGTACCACAATATTTTGGTGATTCTTTAAAGTAAATTGAAGATAATTTCATTGCCTATTTTAGCCCAGAGATATTGGTCATTAAATGAGGGATGGAATTTTTCTTTAAAATAAAAATTATTTATTCTTACTTAAGTTGCCCGTGTGCCTCAAATATGAACAGCAAAATAGTATATTTAAGGCCATAATAGTATGGTCTAATTCTGTTATTTTTTCACATATTTAATGCAAGTCTTGTGACAGAAAATACTCATAACCATGTCATGATGTCCTGTTTTATATGAATTATAGCAACCATGCTGACCAGTCAATACTAATCATGTTTCAGCAAACTTTCTAAAGGAAAAAACTCTACACAAAACCATGTTGTAGGATTTTCAAAATACACAGTAATTAAAAATAAAGTGCATATTAGTTTTGTCTTTGATTTGGAAGACATTGCAAAATTTCTGGTACAAAAAGAATATTTCCATTTCAAGTACTGTAATCTAGATTTAACAGTGGAAAAGAAAGGAATAATAGAGGCAGCAGTTTATCAAGCTTCACCCAAAACTGGTATCTTGAAATGTGTAGATGTAGACTGATACCAGTTGAAATTTGCTTTTGGGGCTACCTGCTCTTTTCCCTTTTTTAAAAGGTATGATAAAACAATGTATGTGACTGTTATAACCCTCTTGTTTTACAAATTTCAACAATAAATTTGGCACCAGATTACGATTGGCTCTCTGACAGCATACGGGGACCAGCTATAATTTCACTAGGCAATGAACCCTCTGTTCCATGTTATTAGTGGCCCTACCCCCTTCCAGTTCTGCTAGCTCCACACCATACCATTTAAAGGGTGGTTAAATTGCTGCTGTAGCAGCATACACTCCCAGGGAAACCCAGAATAAATTTTGGCTGAGTCAGACAGAATTACTTATGAGGTACTTGCTGCAATACATCACTTCTGGAACTCCTCACCACAAGTGAGGGATATGTTTTAAAGGCACAATCTAGAACTAAACTTTCTGTGGAAAAAATGCTCAGTCAAACTTTCTAGTGTTTTTCTGATAGCCAGAAACACAGCTGGGATTCGAAAACCAAAATTAGAAAAACGTTCAATGCAGTTAAATGCTTCAACATTTATTTCCTAGAGTCACCATATCAACATTCCAAATGCATGAAGTAATGTAGGACATATAAATAATAGAAAGTGTCTACTGAACTGCTTTTGGACTGAAACTTGTGATTCCGCTGAAAACCCAAGGCCAACACTTCCATTTGTCTTCTTTCAATTTTCATACGGTTTTCACAATAAACATTAAAACAATGCATCTTATTGCTTCTTCAGTGCAAGAGCCCACAGCACTACTGGTGACTGAAGGTGGGGACAGCACGAACTTCCTACAGCAAATCCCACTTTATCCTAGGGTGATCAGACAGCAAGTGTGAAAAATCGGGACGGGGGTGGGGGGTAATAGGAGCCTATATAAGAAAAAGACCCCAAAATCGTGACTGTCCCTATAAAATCGGGACATCTGGTCACCCTACTTTATCCAATCACTTCTATGTCAGCAGAAGGAAACAAATCAAACACCTACTGTAGCCTTTAGTTATTCCCGCTCTGAAAGAAATATCCTGGCCCTTACTCAAGTGCTTCAAAGCCCGTAAACTTTTCCATCAATGGCAAAACTAACATTTTATTAACTGGGCTGACCGATCCATAGGAAAATTTCAACAAGCAAGATTTTTCACTATTTAATTATTTGAAATAAAACAATTTGACTAGAGAATTCTATTAGAACATGCTAGACAAATGAAAATAGAAGAATCACAGAAGAAGTCTCATACTAATTTAGAAGTGAAAAAGACAACTTCTCAACCAAGAAGGACAATTCCATTGGTGTGCAAATTAAAATATAGATCAGGTTTTAAGTATATGCAAACTGTGAATATTCCTTCAGTATTATGATTTTAAATAATTAAACTACTATATTGATTTTTAGATCAACACAGAGAAGGCAAGTAATTTAAGTAACTGTAACCACGATGAAGATTCTATCTATAAAAACAGATAACCAAATGCTGGTTTTAAGAGAAATCAATTGTTTTGATTAAATTTAGGCATAAATCTTTCAATTAAATGGAAAAAAAAAACCCTACCCTTCAAACAAAAGCACTCAAATACTCTCTCTGAGAGGCAAGAATGAATACAACTGGGAACCACAGTGGGATTTGAAAGGCAAAATGAAAAATTAATGGCACACCTACAGAAACTAATTTATACCTCTGCCCACTGTACAACAAGGGCACATCAAATCATTAAAAACCACAAGGGTAGACGTTCTTCTATCTTCCAGTAATGTGAAACATCTATAATCTCAACTGTATTACTGGTTTACTGATCTCTTCTATGTTAACTAAACTGGATATTCTGTAAATTATTCATTAATTCAACTCTAATTGTTTAACAAATGGGCAAATTAACTATAACAATATTTAATTTTGAAATATCACATAAGGGTACAAACTCTTTTAGAGTAGAACTTACATAATTTTTCAAAATGAGGGCCTACAGGTATAAGATTCCGGGGATTCACCATCTCCTTCACAACCTAAATAATGTTGAGCTTTCATTCAGAGTAAGATTCTGGATTCCCTTTTACGTCAATTTGTTTCCTATTCCTTCCACTTCACTACCTCATGGCAGTTAACCAATTTGATTGTGATAATATCAAACTTAAAAGAAAATTAGTCTTCCTTAAAACCAAGAACCTATATATTGGAAATCCCAAATTAATTCTTTATCCTGGCTGGCACCAGACAGCAGGATTTGATTTAGCAATAAAATCATTATCAAAATTATATTTTGCAGTAGTCTTATTTTCTTAATGTGGGTATTCCAAAATCAACCAACTTGATCCAAGGTAACTACTAATGCTACAAATAACCTGTAATTTAAAAAAAAAACCTTATTCATAATTATTCCATAATAATATCAAAATATTAGTAGTAATGAGTGAGCTGGTTTTTCAATAAACATTGGTATTTTAAATTCCTAAATAAAGCCCAGTACTCTTTGTTGTTATTCAAATGATGAAACAAACATCCGCAATAATCAAGTCCAAGGAATAACTGCTCTCTGAAGGATGCTTTCAAAATACACTACATTTTATATGTGGCCTGTAAGCACTTTGCATCAGAAATGAACTTTGAAGCTTGAAACAAAGGGTTCACTATACAAAGTGATGTACAATATTCTGAAAGTCACACCTAAACATTCAATTTCACCTAAATATTTTTGTTTTCTTTCACTGCATATAGACTAGAAACTTTCACATTTTTCACATTCAACACCATCACTATTGTCTCAGGCAGCTAAATTGAAGTAGTGCTACATTCAGTTCAACCAAGAGGTCAATGTGCCTCAGTTGCCTGGAGACTGATGGTTGCTACAGCAGCACCAGATAAGCCAAGCTAAATAAGCTTCAGCTTGAAGGCAGAAAGCATTTACTGCTAGACTGAAACACAAATGCAGTTGGCTCAGCATGCAGCAGTGTGCAAAATCATGCAAGTGCCTATCAGTCTAGTTGCATGTTCATATAAATATGTGAAGTCCATCTTATTGAAACAAGAAGAAAATATAAATGGTAAAGATTTTAATTGGACCAAATACTGGATTACTTGCAACTATGATTCCTTTGTTCTTCTAGTTGAGTCACATGTTACAAGGAATTTTCCCTCTGGCTGTAAATTCCTCTTCCACCCTACTCTTCCCCACACCCACACCCAAAATCCTCAGTCATAATGAACGAGAAGAAAAAGTCTTACCTAATTTTGCCTGGAAGTAATCAACAATTAATCAAAACAGGTTTGAAATAATGAACAAATAAATTCATACTGAAAATCTTATTAACATGACAGTTTCTTAACATCACTGACTCATGTAAAATCTCCTGAAGTTTAAATATAATTCGATCAGATAAAAATGTGCTTTGTTGTGTTTGGGAGGGAAGTCACTATCTTGCACTTTCATTTCCTCATAATGCAGAAATCCCTCCTCTCTCATTGTAGAGGGATGATGAGAAATGCCTTCTAAATCAGTCAACATTACCTCCACTATAGAATGATACAAGGCATTCCCCCTTTACCATAAACGCTCTCATCCCCTCAAGGCCTAGGAACTGAGGACAGAGTTCAGGACCTGACATCTGATTCCCCCATATGGCAGTGTTTTGGGCTGCCACTAGACATTCAGATCAGCCTGAATATTAACAATTTAATTTCCCAGATAAAGACTATGTCAAACCGGAGTTAAGGTTGAGTACAAAGCAGTAATTTACGGGTAAAAACATGACAGAGATTTTATAGTTACACCAGAAACAAACACTACAAACACAGGAAATAAAGAGGAAAGGTTAAATTTAGAAGAAATCCAAACAAGTTTATACATGGAAATGCAGAGTTAAGGCACCCAAACCTTAACTCTGCCCTGCTGCGACGCTATACAAGAACCATACAATTATGATTACATTACAGCATAATAGTGTCTGTAATCCCAGATAAGATTAAAAGGATTTAAAAAAAAAAATCTTTTGCTCATGATATTTCTGCAGGGTCGAGTTAAGGCGGTGCTTTAACTGTGCTCTGTATTTCTACATGTTGACCTAAATTCTGGCTCTTCCTGTAGAGTAATAGCATTTGCTGACACCACCATATCTGGAAATACTGGTAGGAAAATAGAAACATGAGAATTGCCATACTGGATCTATCAGTCTAGTCCAGTATCCTGTTTCTGACAATGGTCAGCACCATATGTTCCAGAGGAAGGTCCAAGAACCCTCCTAATTTCTAATAGAGTTTAGCTTCAACCCTAAACTATAATGTGTAATCTAGCCTCTAAACTTTGTTAGCATTAATTATTACAACATTGGATATTCTTATTATCCATACCTGCTCTGGGGATTATTCAGAGTTGTAGTATGAATGAGACTGTCATCTCATTTCAATCCTGCCTCTGCAATAGAGCTCCTATGTAATGCCAGGCAAATCATTTAAACCAAGCTTTTCACAGATGACCACTAAGTGCATGTTCCTCATTTTCTGGGTGCCCAACTTGAGGTACCTAGAATTCTAAATGAAGTCAATGAGACCAGTGCTCTGAACAAATAACGTTCTATAAAATGCTATGTTCTCTGAAAAATCAGGCCATGGGCATTTCAAACTGGACACCCAAAATTAGTGGATACTTTTGACATTAGCGTCTCTGTGCCTTATTTCCCCATCTGTAAAATGGGAATAATGCCACCATCATTCCTCTCATAGGTGCTGTGAAGATAAATTCATTAATTTATGTGAAGAACTCAGATGTTCAGATGAGCACCACAGAAACCCCCCCAAGGAAATTAATTTTGTACTCAGAGCAGGAAATAAATGATGCAATAAATAATGCATGGGGCCACACACTGAATGATGAGAATAAAATGAAATATTGCATAGCTGCTCATTCAGTAAGCACTGTCCATCCTGTACATTAAATGAGACAAGGCCCTGTGGAAAAAATAGTCTGAGATTATGTAATTAAAGATATGCATATGCATAATGCATATGCAGAAAGGAGCCAAATTAAGGTTGCCTGGGCAACCTTAATTTTGGCATTTTCTAACTTCTGAGTGCTTGGCTTTGCAACCTTAATGCTCCTTCAGTGCATTTTCCCCTCTGTAATATTATACGAAATGACAACGAAGAACTCACTCTTCACCGTGTCAAAAATCTGTGCATAGCTTTGGTCATGGAGTATCATGCATTCAATCACTCCTTTGCCCCTTCATCTGCCTGGCAAGGGCAATATATTAATGGGAACTCTGAGCTGAATCATAGAATATCAGGGTTGGAAGGGACCTCAGGAGGTCATCTAGTCCAACCCCCTGCTCAAAGCATGACCAATCCCCAACTAAATCATCCCAGCCAGGGCTTTGTCAAGCCTGACCTTAAAAACCTCTAAGGAAGGAGATTCCACCACTTCCCTAGGTAACCCATTCCAGTGCTTCACCACCCTCCTAGTGAAAAAGTTTTTCCTAATATCCAACCTAAATCTCCCCCACTGCAACTTGAGACCATTACTCCTTGTTCTGTCATCTGGTACCACTGAGAACAGTCTAGATCCATCTTCTTTGGAACCCCCTTTCAGGTAGTTGAAAGCAGCTACCAAATCCCCCCTCATTCTTCTCTTCTGCAGACTAAACAATCCCAGTTCCCTCAGCCTCTCCTCATCACAACACTCATCTTAAGAGGTGTTTCAAGCATTTTGTGATTACTTCCAGATTTGGGATGGAGGGGGGAATCTCAAACACAGACCTCTTTCCCAAATGAGAGAACACACAATGCCTTTAGTACTGTTCCGGAGGAGGCAGACATGCTGGCACTTTCACAGATACCTTACAATACAACCTCAGAATTACGAACACCAGAGTTACGAACTGGAAGTGGAAGTACGCAATCAGACAGCAGCAGAGACCAAACAAAACAAAAAAACAAATACAGTACAGTACTGTGTTAAACATAAACTACTAAACAAATAAAGGGAAAGCAGCATTTTTCTTCTGCATAATAACATTTCAAAGATGTATTAAGTCAATGTTCAGCTGTAAACTTTTGGATGAACCACCATAATGTTTTGTTCAGAGTTACGAATATTCCTGAGGTCTTCATAACTCTGAGGTTCTACTGCTGTACTTCTGGATGGACACAAATACTCCCTGTATGTCTTTGGCTCCAATTGCTTTATTACCAAGGTTTTTCAGGAAAATCAAATAGGACCAAGCCTGTGATACTAATAGTTTCAACTTGGACTTGACAGTTTTGATTCTGAAGGTCTTAGAATATTTTTATACAAAGAAGCCTATATGGTATGTCTTACAAATGTTTGTATTAAAAAGAGATGTAAAGCTGCTACTTAGAGTTCAGATATTTAAAGTGGAGGTCCATTTTGAAAGAGCAATCCGGCACTCTTATTTAACTAGATCTCCTCAGACCCACCTTCTTTGGGGATTGTATCTGCCAGTTAATCTCCTAATACTGCCAAATACTCAAAGAAAGTTTACTCAAATAAAAATATACAACTCGTAGTAATTATGTTTGTACACTTCCCTCTACTAAAAAATTACAGAGCAGTGTTGCAGGTACAGAACGGCTACTATTTCCTCCTAAGAGTTGGCTACATTTCAGCAATGACTGATTAAGCCTATATAGAATTCTATTATTTTTTTAAGGATGAAAGGCATTCTATACATTATTGAATCATGGCTTTTGTTTTCCATAGTTAAGGTTGAATTCAGTTTTGCATTTAAAACAGGGATTCAACCATTTTGTTATACAATACAGCATAGCTCCTCAAAATTACAGTACTTACAGTACTTAATTACAGTAATTACAGAAAAGAATTAATTTTCTGATAGTTTAGGAGTTAAAATTAATTTGAAAATGGTTGATTTAAGAAATTTAGCATCCTGTGTCAGACTTTTTTTGTCCCAGGTCACCTTGCTAAAGAAATAGGATAGACTCCTCAAACTTCCCGTAGAGTTAACACTCACTGAAATCTGATGCATGGCTACACTTTAAATATTTTTTTTATTTTAGGATTAATAGGTTTTTTCCCTTTAATCATTTTTACCATTATTTTTCATAACTGAAATATTCTTCTTCAGCAGGACTGATGAATAATGTTCTGCTACAGACAAATCTATGAAGTGCCCTCGTTCAAAATGGCTGACATCTCCTACTGTTCTCAATTGGAGTAAAGCCACCAGTTTCCCTTAATCAAAGACACACACTTTCAAAATGTTGATGTCCTTCCATTATTCCCAATGCAAGTAAAGTCAAACTGCCCTCAGGGAAGATGGTGGCCCTTGACAGTAAAAGTGTTAAAAGCACCTGTGATCCCAGTCAAGACAAAACTTACAGGAGAGGTCAGTCCCCCCTTACTAGGTTGTTATCTCTGAAGCTCAGTGATGAAAACCCCAGCTAATATGTTCATCCATTGTTGCTAGATGCAAAGCTAGATACAGGAAAGTGGGGGCAACCTCTCTTCCCCAACAATTTTTTTAAAAATGAACTGCTGGGAGAGATGGAGCCATCCTCTCTCTTTCCAGCTCTCTGTGCCCTCTCACTAAGCCTGTGCCTGGGAATGAGAGAGAGGGGGAAGTGAAACCCTATGAGCATCCCTTTCTATGTGCATGAGAGGCTGTGGACAAGGTGCAGGGAGGGGAAATGGGGAAGGAGGATCTTCCCTAAAGGGGCTGGAGTTGCAGCTAGTAGCTGTCTCTCTTTCACTTCTTTCCTTCTACCAGTTGCTCAGTTCAGGGCAGCACAGTAGGGAAGTGGGAGAAGAAAAGGGAACTAGGAAAAAAGCAAACAGAGCAGCTTGGAAGGAAGGAGCAGGGCTCATGCAAAAGCTTTAGGGGAAGGAAGAAGATTCACTGCTGCAACCATCCTGACCGGAGGAGTGAAGACAGTCTGCTGTGTAATATTCTTAAAGAAGATTACTTTCAGTTGCAAGCCACATTTTGTGAGGGATCATGGGTAAGGCTGTGTGTCTATCACGGAGGTCGCGGAAGTCATGGATTCTGTGACTTTCCGTGACTTCTGCAGCGGCCAGTGCAGCTGGCTCTGGGGCTGCCCAAGCAGCCTCTGGGCCAGATGCACTGGCTGCTGTGGCACAGTCTCAGGACACACACTGGCACACACTCCCCCCCACCCCGGCCAATGGGCGCTGCAGAGTTGGCACTCATAGTGGGGGCAGTGCACGGAGCCCCCCTGGCCTTCCCTCCCCTAGGAGCTGCAGGGACATGCTGGCTGCTGGGAGCTGCGCGGAGCCAGGTATGGAGCCTGCCAGCCCTGCCAACCCTCCCCGGCAGCACCAGCAGGGATCCCACAGCACCAGCAGGGGTCTCAGTCCCCTGGCCCAAGGTTTAGTTAGGGGTATATAGTACAAGTCAATGACAGGTCACGGGCCATGAATTTTTGTTTACTGCCCGTGACCTGTCCATGACTTTTACAAAAAATACCCATGACTAAAACGTAGCCTTAATCATGGGCCTTGAACCTGGGCCTGCAGGTCCTCAGGTAGTGCTCAGACCACAGCCACAACCCAGCAGCTCACCTAACTGACTGGAGAAAGGGGCCAGTGAAGCTCTAGTTTGCAAAGGGCCCCAACTACAAAGCTCCTGGCGGGGGGAGACGTCCAGCCCCACCAATTTTCTGGGAAGTTCTACTTAAACCAGAAAAAGGTACAGGAAGTCGTCCTAGTGACCAAAGAAATCCTTGGCTGGCTCTACTCCAGACCCTGCCTACTTGCTTGACTCCTGAGCCCTGCCTTCCCACCTGTTCTTGGTTCCTGCCTCCCAGCCTGTTCCTGGTTCCTGTCTTTCTTATCCCAGACCCTAGTCTGTTTCCGCTTCCCGCTTTCATGCATCGCTTCAGGTACCTGTTCCTATACCCTATACCTAATGCTAACTCCGGCTTCAAATCCTGGCTTGATTCCTAATTTTGTCTCTGGTTCTGACCTGTGACTTGGCACCTGACTGTGTCTCCAGCTCTAACCATTGGCTTGGCACTTAACTCTGATCCCAGCTCCAGGCTCCTGACTCTAAACATTAGACCTGACTACCCATGCCCCACTCTCTACACATCTCCTGTAGCTGCCTTACAGCTTTGCTTACTGGGAGATGCCTGCTGACGATGAAACTGTAGGTGCAATAAAATGTCTGCTGTATGCTGAAGACCTGGTCATGCTATCACCTACAAAAAATGGCCTCACAGAGAAATTTACTTCTAGAAACCTACTGCAATAAATGGACCCTACAGGTTAATTTGGAAAATAGTCCCTGAACTACCAAAATAGAATCAAATTTTATTACAGAGACATGGAGCTTGAACACATACTAAAATTACACATTCCTACATTTCATAATAAATGCATCAAGGCACTTCAGACTGGTTACAAAAGCATTAAAAGAAAAAGGTCAGTGGATCTTCTATGTTATAAAGAAACCACTAGATACATACAATCTCCCTAGTAAAACTACTGCTAAAATTATTTGACAGTACAATCATACACTGACTGGGATAACACTCCAACAGAAAATCTACAACTGCAGTTCTACAAATCCACCCATATGCACAGGAACTCCAGCAACAATGACTACAGACCAGAACTGGGCTGATTTCCCCCATTTAATCAACATACAGAAAAGAATAGTTAACTTTTGATTCCATCTCAGCCAAAACAGCAAACACTCCCTTTCACAACAAAGAACTAGAGCAAT
This sequence comes from Emys orbicularis, assembly GCF_028017835.1. Classification (NCBI taxonomy): domain Eukaryota; kingdom Metazoa; phylum Chordata; order Testudines; family Emydidae; genus Emys; species Emys orbicularis. The sequence continues at coordinate 261,689,063 of NC_088684.1, read as the reverse complement.
GGTTCTCAACCCCGTGGCCCATAGGCAACTTACAGTCCAATCAGCACACAGCTGCGGCCCATGTGACATCCTCAGGGCCATACAAGTAGTATATATATTGTGTGGATGTGGCCCTGCATAACATACAGACTGAGCTACATATGTGCCCCACAATGGAAAATAGGTTGAGAACCACTAAACTAGAGGATCAAAAAGTAAATCTAAATTCAATGGCAAAAAAACTCATTAATGCAGAGTTTAGTTTTGCTGGGGGTATGTCATCCCCTTGCAGATTGCTGAGTTGAGTAAAACTCAAACTTCTGAAAACCAGGAAGTGCAGAGTTAAGGTTGCCCCCTGCAGCTGCCTGGGTCGGGGGTCTCCAGAGCTCTTGGCCTCTGCAGGTGATGAGGTGACCCCCAACCTCTCAGCCATGGTGGCAGGGGGAGGAAGGAAGGACCCAGCAGGCAGCGGGGGACCCCAGAGCTTCCAGCCGCTGCAGGTGCTGAATCCTCCTTCATTCCCATTTTGTCAGGGATATTTTTAGCATAAGTCAGGGACAAGTCACAGGCTTCTGTGAATTTCTGGTTATTGCCCGTGACCTGTCCATGACCTTTACTAAAAAATATCTGCAACAAAATATTAGCCTTAGTCATGACACAACCTAACATTAGTGGCAATCTTGTGCCATTATAATGAAATTATGATCTACTTATATATCTGTTCCCTGGGTCTAACAATTATAACTTCCTGACCAATGGAGCACAAACAATCCTGCTCAATACCAAAAAATACTTAAGATGTCAGAGCATCAGTATACTAATCACTGAGAAGATAACAACAAATAAAAAAAGCAACATGCTAGACTTCTGCAGATCCCCGTACAAAACTATCAAACAACCTCATCATAGTAAAATGTGAAAAACTAAGGCAGACTCTGCAAATACAGAATCAATTATCACAAACTAGAGGTGCAAACCAACAGATATAAAGCACAGTTTAAAGTCAGAGGAGCAACTGTGTAGCCAGTATGACAAAGAAGAGATGGTGACAGAGACTATTTGTACTTCACTGTCCAAATGCAAAGAAATGCAAGAAAGCTTATTTCCTCACATTAACAGGAATCAAAAAACTTCTCATCAGAAAGTGAGAAGGAAAAATTGTGCCTGACTTTGGGATAAAGGAAAGACAGCAGCATGGTACATCCTACATAGTAACTTGCCACTGGATGAAGAATGGACAGCAATGACAAACAGACACACAGCAGATCAACCCTCAAAACACACTGTGTATACCTGTCTTAAGTGGTCGTATCCATCTCTGACAGATACCCGAGGGGTCTGTCTTTTTCTTATATTTTGGTAACAGTTGAATAGCTTGTCATGCCAATAAAGTCTCATTGAATGTAAATGTATAGTACAAGGAGCAGAGGCCAAGCTAAGGAAAGCAACTGGGAGGTGTGAGATGGTATACCAACCCTACACTAGACCAGGAGGGGTTAAAGAGGCCTGTGCGTGTAATCAGCTTTGCCTTCCAACACCTGCAGTAATTGTCAATCCTGGAGAGAGGAGGTAAAAGAGGAAAAGCCAAGCTTAATGGGGGTTGGCTGGGAGAGTGAAGGATGATCAGCTGGAGCTAAAACCCTTGGGGCAGGTAGGCCTGGTGCAGAACCTTTTTGTTTCTTTTGTTCCTCAACTAGATTGGATCCCCTTTCTTTTGGATCCTGCAAGAGTCAGCTAGGGAAGAGATATGAGAAATGCCTACCTAAAGGCCACTGTAGGAAGCAGCCCAGGGACACAGCAGAGAGTCTGAACGAACTCTGCTTCATTCAAGGTCTCTGGGCTGGAACCCAGAGTAGAGAGCAGGCCTGGTTCCCCTACCAGCTTGTGTAGGATGGGAGCATGAAGACCACAGAGCCAAGGGCTGACAGTCCTAAACGCCTGAAGTTGGTCCAAACCTCTGGTGTGAGGCCTCCAGACCAGTGGCACATTGTACTTGGGTTTTCCCGGAAGGGGCAGGACTAAAAGTGACCCGGCCAGAGGGCTGAGTTACAAGAGGCAGCAGACCACTGCAGGGCTGGAAGGGCAGTCAGAACGAGATACAAAGGAGAGCCTGCTACACCATGCACAGCCACTGGAGGCATGGTGGCCAGTGAGTCATATTGTCTACAAATGGCAGCAGAAACAGAAAAGAGGAGGTGGTGGTGGTGGTGGTGGTGGTGGGGGGGGTGGGGGGGGATGCAAGAGTTGTTCCAAGTGATAAATTTTCAAATAAACAATGAGTCTGGAAAGTTTTAGACACTTTCTGGTGAATTTTAAGTTATTTTCTCAATCTTTTTCTCTCACTCTTTTAAAAAATAACTAAAATATTCACCAGAATGCACGCACAACTACTGACAGGTGAATGAATGGTGAAGCAGCTGATCAATAATTTTTATCTTTAATATTTAGGGCCCTACCAATTTCATGGCTGTGAAAAACATGTCACGGACTGTGAAATCAGCCCTCTCCCATGAAATCTGATCTCCCCTGCTGCTGGGAGCCTGGGGTTCCTAGCTGCTAATCTAGCCACGCTGGGGAGGGACAGTTGTCGTCCTTCCCCTGCACAGCCGCTCTTGGTGGGGAGATCAGACCCACATCCAGAGGCAGCGCAGAAATGAGACTGATAGACTCTCACTTGTGCACTGCGGCAGCCCAGGAGCTGGGCTCCGGGCTTTTTTTCCCCTCCCACTTCTGCTGCAGTTCCAGGTACTGAGCTCGGGGCTTTCGGGGCTTCCTCCCACAGCGGCTTCTGACAGGCAGAGGGCTTTTGCTCCTGGCAACAGCAGCCTGGGCTCTTTCCCCCTCCTGTTCTGCTGCAGGTGCCATGCCCAGGGCTTCCTCCATTGGGGGCTTCCGCTCCTGGCGGCTGCAGCTGGGGCAGCCTGGGCTCGGGGCTTCTGCCCCCTGCTACTCCAGCCAGGGCAGCTCAGAGCTTCTCTTCCCCTCCACCCCCTCACTACCGGGGCAGCCTGGGCTCTGGGCTTCTCCCCTCCCCTCCCACCTCGGCTTCTGCCGTAGCTCCGGGCACTGAGCTCTGGGCTTCCTTCCCCGGCAGTTCCTCCAGGGGCTGTGGGCTTGCGCTCCTTCCAGCCTCGGCCAGGGCAGCCCAGGCTTGGGGTGTCCACTCATGAGCTGCTCCAGCCAGGGCTCTGGACAGCTGGGGCTCAGGACGTCGTCCACCCCCGAGCCACTCCAGCCAGGGCAGCCCGGGCTCGGGGCATCCACCTCCAAGCCGCTTCAGCTGGGGCTCAGGGCAGCCCAGATTTGGGGGTTGAGCCCCCTACCATTCCAGCCGGGGCTCAGGGCTTTTGGCCCCCTGCCACTCCAGCTGGGGCAGCCCGGGCTCGGGGCGTCTCCCCTCTGCCGCTCCAGCCAGGGCTTGGGGCAGCCCGGGCTCGCGGCTTCTGCCCCCCTGCCGCGGCTCGGGGCTTCTTCCCCTGTGGCTCCTGCAGGGGCTTGGAGTGACCCGATAGGGGCTTCTACCCTGGGGCTTTTTCCAGGCCTGGGGCATTCATTTTTCCTAGGGGCTCGCAAATTGCCTGGGGGCACCTACCTTAATCTGTCTCTGGCATGGACTACAAGCTAGGAACCCTTGGCTGGGGTGCTCCCAGGAATATGGGGCAGATCCTACCCACACCTCCACCTCTGGGAACCTCCTCTAACTGCTGGGAGGGTACTGCCCTCAGAGCCCAGCTCTGAAGACAGCATAGAAGTGAGGGTGGCAATCTTGGGAACCCCCCTACAACAACTTTGCAACCTGATCAAATTTTGGGTAAGCCCCCCCCACGGTTACAAAACTGTGAAATATCAGATTTAAACATCTGAAATCATGTAACTGACCAATTTTAAAATCCTCTGGCCATGAAATTGACCAGAATGGACTGTGAATTTGGTAGGGCCCTATTAATATTCATTGTGTTGTCCCATGCCTTATTTACTGCATAACCTCTGAACCCTGCACTGATTAAACAGTTTTTGTTAGAGCTGGTTGGAAATTTTTCATCTGACTGATTTTCCGACAAAAAATGCCCTTTTTGCAAAACTTAAATTTTCCGCAGGAAATTTCCCACTCTTCTGCCCAAAGTGAAATTGACACAAGTTTTCCAGGAGGGCTGCTGAGGCTGAGTGTCCTGGCTCTCAGCCTCCTCCCCAGCTCCAGGGTTGGAAAAGCAGAAACCTTTCAGCCTCCGTCCCAGCTCTAGGGCCAGAGTCTGAGTGCTCAGGCTCTCTGAATCTTTAGCCCCAAGGCTGGGGAAAGGCTGCTAGAGTTTGGGGAAGGCTGAGTGACTGGGCCTTCTAACTGTATTATCTGTATTATCCTTGTTTTACAGATTGGGAACTGAGGAGGTAGTATGATTATGTAATTAAATACTACTAAGGAGTAAAATAATTAATTTTGGAATTTCCTAACTTGTTAACATTTCACTTTGCAAACTTTATGTTCTTCTAATTCAACTTTTTGTATTGAATTTCCACGTTGTGCGTGTGGTGTTGTGGGGTTTTTTTGTTTGTTTTTTGTTGTTGTTTTGTTTTTTTTAAGGAAACTGAAAAACAAGACATTCAAGCACGTGCATCAGTTTATCTGCCTGACAATGCTGAATGAAGGGATTTTGAGATTCTGTGTTTGGCTTTCAAGGGGAGTGTAGGTTAGTGCTTAAACAAGGAACCAAAAGCTATCACCCTTGGATTCCATTTAAAAACAACAGCAGCAGTGCTCTGTATTTACACAGTGGTTATTCACTAGGGGGTCTCAAAGCACTGCATGAAGATGGGTATGCAAAAATAAAATTGTTTATTGTCTAACACTAATGGCCATAATACTTTTCATTAATATGTTTATCTTATCAATTGTCTGCATTGTGTAATTTCTGATTTATAGTCATTGCTATGAACTACCCTCCTTTTCCCCATTTGTAAAATATATTGGGTTATTTTATTTTATTATTGCTGCTTTCACTCCCTTCCCTTCTCAACCAGGCATAGCCTTCTTTTCGGATTGCAGAATTGTGGCATTTTGGGCAGCTAGTAAAATATTTTTAAACAACTCCTACTCATCATTCAGATTAAGTATTTCCTCCCAATCACTTTTGCTCATAATAGTTTTCAGCTCTGGGAAATTGACCTCTTAGAGGGCCAAATGTTATAGGCAGGGCTGGTGGCAATGCCTGTTATTAAGGTTGTCAGATGCTTCCCATTGTACGACCCTGTTTCCAGTTGCTTTTAAATTCTCCAATTAGAACAATTTGGACTGAAATTTTCCAAGCTGAGAAATCTTTAATTCTTTTAAACTGAAAAACAATTTGTAATAATATTTTTACCCACCCAAATGCCTGTGATGATTTACCTGAGTTGTAGCAACAACAGTAGTTACAGAAGGTGTAGCTGAAGGTGACAAAGACCCCACTTGCTGCAAGTGACCAGAAGCCTGCTGAGGTAAATGAGAACTGGAAACGGGAGTGCTAGATCCTGAGCCAGATACTGCATTAGGAAATGATACTGCTACATCATTGCTGCTATAAATACCTGGAAAAAAAAAAAAGTTTTATATAAAATTTCTCTCTTGTATTCATTAGAAGACGTATATTTACTACAGAAAATTAATCTAGCAAGTTAACTAAAAAAAGCTGAAGTCAAGATTATTTAATGCACATTACAGAAAATTACTGTATTAGGATTTCAAACACAGTGATAGAAATATTCTAAACTCCAGAATATTTCAAATGTCTAAGAAACACTTGTTCTGATTTAATAATATTTTTTTCTAAAATATGTGTGACAGATCAATATAGCTTTTGTACACCATATAGAATACATCTAGATATTAGCACTACCACAATTTGCTGCTAAAATGCTTGCTTTCAAGTGAGCCAGTAATCAGTTTACTACTCCAATGAGCTATAGTCCAAGTTGAAATGGATAAAGAATTGCGTATTGTATTGTGCAACTGAAAATAAATAATTTAAATGAAAAATGCTTTTCTGAAAATAAAAAATAACCATTATTGTACTACATATATCATTTTAAAAAACACAAATGTTGTAAGAGCATTCTTGAAGTTTAAGAAGGGTTCTTGTGTATTTTTAAAATAAAACTGACAGACAAGTCTGAGCACAGAGTAGTCAGATTTGATGGGAGAAGTGGTGCTATTCCATATACTCAAAAACCCAAATGCCACAGAGACTTCAAGAAAAGACACCAAATGCTGCAAGACTCGTGATTAAATCATGAGAATTGGCATCTCTGTGAATGTTAATGTTCCCATAAGAAGTCTTTGGCAATTGGGAGGAAAGAGATTGGGTCTGGAATTTTCTGCTACAGCCAGGTAGTTCAAAAACATTCCTATCATTGCCAGAAAGACAAGAAACAGCTTCAATTTTTCAGCCATTCAACAGTAGGCTTTTTAGAACTGTTAAGAACCTTGCAAAATTAGCAGTAGGTTGCTGAAACTCCTAGTTTAGTTTGATTTTAAGATGGAGAATAAATTTTGCAAGATAAAATGTACTATCAGATAGTTTAATGCTCATGGAGTGAAAAACTTTATAGTTATTTTTTCAGAAAGACCAGCAATAGTTTAATTTGCCAATTCATCCAATATAGGCTTTGTAATAAAATATACTACAGTTTGACACTTTGCTGTTTTTGCAAAATCAATTTGGTTTTAGGAGGGAGATGGCCTCTCTCAGTACTTTGCTACACCCTTAAAAGAACCAGATTCTAATACCGTTAGTCACATTCAGTAGCACTTTACTCCAGGAGTAGTCCCATTGACTTCACTGGGACTAGTTTGAAAAATGTCTAACACATTAAATCACCCTATTGTTTTTTAGGGGTGACTCAGCAGAGTGTAATACTTGAGGCTCTGGGCAAAGTCAGCATAAAACATGTGGCTTAGAAGAGTATGCTAAGGTATATGAAAAACAGACATAAGACACATTTTCCAGAATTCATGGATAGCTAAACATCCATGGATTATGTGACAGAAATATTAAATGTTTGATGGGATAACGTGATTTTAGTCAACTAGGCAATAACGTGCCATCGCTGGTAAACTGAAAGGGTCCGGCTGGAGATTCTTGCCTGTATGCTCGGGGTTCTACTGATCGCCATATTTGGGGTCGGGAAGGAATTTTCCTCCAGGGTAGATTGGCAGAGGCCCTGGAGGTTTTTCGCCTTCCTCCGCAGCATAGGGCAGCGGTCGCAAGCTGGAGGATTCTCTGCGACTTGAAGTCTTTAAATCACGATCTGGAGACTTCAACAGCTGAGTTAAGGGAAAGTGGGTGGATCAGCTTTTGTGGCCTGCATCATGCGGGAGGTCAGACTAGATGACCACAATGGTCCCTTCTGACCTTAAAATCTATGAGTCTATGAGTATAATTTCTAGAAAACATGAGTAGCTTTCTGATAAAGGCAGTTCTCTTGTAAGTGGGTTATAAGAGCTTTTATGTTGATTCTCACATGTACATAACTTCTCTATACTAACATAAAATGCATGGAAGCAGAAGATGTGAAAATTTGCCCACAAGAAGTTAATACTTGTTACTCTTTAAAATAGAACATGAGGAGACAAATGTTTGACACCTTGTTTAACATCACTTACACAGTCACTAAGCATGGTTTCAGATTTTGAAATAAGTCCAAAAATAATGTGTTCAAAATTTAGAACAAGACTAAAAATGATCTTATTCGTGGATCATCTAGATCATTGGAGTACATGTCTTAATAGAGACAACTGTAAAAAACTTCTCAGGAATGCATACAGAATGCAAGATTTATTGCTGTGCACATTGCATGGATCTACTGACAAGTCTGTAGCAGAGCAAGAGTAAGGTATACAGCAGATTTGTGCATGACAATAAATTTTGTACTCCCTTTGCTGACATACAGAAGTAGACTTCGAATCTGGGACAGCTAATGGTAACATACACAAAGTAAAAAGAGCTTTAAAAGTGGTTGAGTTCAAATTAGAACTGACTAGCCTAAATTTAGAAAGTGCAGCAGTGAATAAAGGCTGTTCAAGTGGTGTATAGGCCAAGTTTAGACAACATACACCCTTTTTATGTTGCTGTTGTGCACCACAGCAAACTTGAGCTTGCAATTCAGGATCTCAAAAAAAATTAATCCTATCTTTAGAAGCGTGAATGTATTTTGAAAGACATTTTAATGTTTTCCATTTCAGTCCCAAAAGAGGAAAAACATCAAACTCTTGCTGATGACTGAGGCAATAGTAAGCTATTTGGGAGGTATCTACAATACACCTCTACCCCAATATAACGCGACCCGATATAACACGAATTCGGATATAACGTGGTAAAGCAGCGCTCTGGGGGGGCAGGGCTGTGCGCTCCGGCGGATCAAAGCAAGTTCGATATAACACGGTTTCACCTATAACGCGGTAAGATTTTTTGGCTCCCGAGGACAGCGTTATATCGGAGTAGAGGTGTATATGCTGGATTGCTAGTCGGTATGGAACACTTTGAAGAAACTTTTTCAGGTAGTCCCTCCCCCAAGCCCGGGGGGAGGGATAGCTCAGTGGTTTGAGCATTGGCCTGCTAAACCCAGGGTTGTGAGTTCAATCCTTGAGGGGGCCACTTAGGGATCTGGGGAAGTTGGGAGTATTCTTGAGGAGATCAAGACAGGCAAGTCTGTGGACAGAAATCGTAGACGGATGGATGTAATGATACTGTACCTGATGTCTCTCTTTCTATCTTGAGAAATATCTCGTTTGAGGTTTTGCAAGAGGTCTCTGGTGGAACTCACAGCAATGAAAGACAACCCTGCCTCTTAAGGATGACAAATTTGAATGGGGGAAATAATTTTGGTTTTCTGAGAACAAACAGCAACTACCACATACATGGTTTCAATGCTTTGATTTCACAGAGACCTATTGTTTAAAAAACATGTGATCTACTACAATGTACATGGAGTGAAGAGGAAAATGAGTGTGCCTTTTAACAATGGTTTCCTCTAAAATTACAATTAAGGACCATCAAATACACAAAAAGTGATCAGTTTCATATATGATTAACAAAACTTTTCACCACAGGTCACCACAAGCTTGTCAGGATATGTTCTTTTGTCCTTTAGCACTACAGGAACAGAAGATGGGTTTTCCTATAATGAACTTAAAGAACAGAAGCTATCTGTGGACAGTCAGAGTAGGCACTCAACAGCAACAGTATGCAACTCTAGTGGAAGATTGTACTTGTGTTATTTTGATTTCAAACTAGAGGAATACTACATATGATATTTAAATATGAGAATTTTAACTGACTTCAAAGTATTATAGGCTCAGTTCTGACTCAGTCTCAGATAGGTGCTGGCAGTGACATTTATTTTCTATTGCAGCATGGACAAAAGGTGTCCATGATCATGGAGTCAAGAGAATCAAAATGAAACCCTGGTAACAACAGTTGAAACATAAGACAGAATGCAGAAATTTGCCTGTAAGACAACCACACCAGCAACAGTATTTCATTTTAAATTTACTCGAGAAAATAAGACTACAACCTGAAAATTGGGACCACCTTATTTTCTTGTCTGAAAACCAATTTGAAGTTTTAGTTTAGCTATCTATGAACAAGTAATCATTTTTTTTTTGCCTCAGCCTGTGAGCAAGAGAGAGTCAGAATTTCAATTCCAGATGCATTTTTGGGAAAAGTTACAGTTTTTCATTTAACCTATTTCTGTATTATCTGAATTTTGTCTGCCTAGATGTGATATATAACCAAATTATAATATATTCAAAAATATATGCATTTAATTAAAACACTAACACTAGTAATACTGCAAGATGAGCAAGAAATAGATTACTTACTTGTGACCTTATAACAAGCCATAACTACTCTTGTTTTCAACAGTTTGGGGCCCTTTCCACAGGCAAACCACCCTCATTCTCCATCTGAGACCAACTAACAACAACATTCTCCTTCAGTTCCTTGATGAGCTGGAAGCAAAGAGCTCTCTGCATTTTAAACGTAACAGATATGCCCAAAGAATATGCATATGATAAAAAACAAGAAAAATTTAGACACAGAAAATGTCCTCTCTCCATAAGCCTGAGGGGAGGTGGGTTAGAAATTAGAAATCTAGTCAAATAGTATCTTCAGAAAATTAGAATTATAGGTAAGTAATTAGCTATCTCTTCTCTAAAAAGACTATGTTTGTTAGATTCATACTAAAAAACTTGAAATGAGTTTCCACAAAACCAAGATTCTCCAATCTTATAGCAACAAAAATTGTACAAGACAGTTTCATATAAGCCAAAAAGAGACGATGGAGACTCACAAATCTCCATGCACAACAGGAGATATGAGAGTTGGGAGAACATTGAAGAGGTGTCAATAGTTAAAGGCAGGTCCATATGGTCTCAAGATGCGCAAAAACCTTATTTTCTTCAAGACAGATGTATAGCTGGACATTCCTTAATATATTAATATAAATTCAAATGCTGTGCCAGATGCTTGCTAAGCTGTCCAGAGAACGAGTATACCAAACATTATTGACAGCCCATGGAAAAGGGCTTAATAAAGAATCTACAAGAACATCTTCCACAAGAAAAACTGGTATGAGAGAGGAAGATACTCCAGTTGGATGATAATCTCCATAAAATTATAGATCAAATGCCACACAATTTGACAAATAAAAATAACATTTGGGGGGAAGGATAGCTCAGTGGTTTGAGCATTGGCCTGCTAAACCCAGGGTTGAGAGTTCAATTCTTGAGGGGGCCACTTAGGGATCTGGGGCAAAAATCAGTACTTGGTCCTGCTAGTGAAGGCAGGGGGGTGGACTCAATGACCTTTCAAGGTCCCTTCCAGTTCTAGGAGATAGGATATCTCCATTAATTTAAAACATTACAACAATTCTCACTTATCCTGAGGGAACTGGGTTAAGATGGGAAGATCTATAGTTTCTCCCAATTATCCAGAAAAACCCTTTGGTAGGTGAGCATCAACAGAATTTGATTCTATTCACAATGATTCTTAAACAAATGGCTGTCAGTGTATACATACAGTGACTAGTAAGTACAACTAGTCTTTCTCCTGGTACTACTTGCGGTTTTTGCTTTTCTATAAGGCCCATTGTATAAGAACTGCAGAATTAATATCTCAAGTCTTTGTTGATCCTGACTGGCCAGAAGGTCCCAAGGAGTTGTTCAGGATGGATATATTGCCCATGAAGTGAGAAAACTAGAACTGACCTACAGTGTTAGAGAGAGGATCTGTTACAGTGTATTCAACCACTTCTATCTGCTACAACCAAGAACAGTATTTTGGACTTAATCCTACATCCACTGAAGTTCATGATAAAGCTCCCATTGTCTTCCATGGTACAGGATCAGATCCTTAGTGAGTCATTGCAGGCAGACATATACTAATGTAGTAACTGAAAACAACCCTTCCAAACAATGAGCTGTTTAATAAATTTCGGCCAATAAATAGGAGCCTAAAAATTAGGCTTCTAAATCCAAATTAAGACATCTAAGGGTGGATTTTCAGTAGCACTTAAGTAGCACAACTTCCACTGGCTCAAACTCTGCAGCTTTGATGTCTGCACAGCTCTTTATGAACCATTTCCAGAAGGAATTGGGGCCCATTTAGTACATTCCATGACAGCATCACAAACAGAAAGGGTAGCAGCTACCACATAGGAAGTCTGTAAAGCTAACAATATGGTCTTCCACCAACACTTTTATAAAGAACTACAAGTTTGACCTTCATTATTCTCAGGGCCGGCTCTAGGTTTTTTGCCGCCCCAAGCAAAAAAAATTTTGGCTGCCCCCCATCCCAGCCCTGGGCTCCTCGCCGCACTCCCCTGCTGCCCCAGCCCTGGGCTCTCACCCCCTGACCCGCACCCCCCTGCCTCCCCAGCCCTGGGCTCGCACCCCCCTGACCCGCACCCCCCTGCCTCTCTAGCGCTGGGCTCTCACCCCCCCACACCCGCACCCCCCTGCCGCCCCAGCCCTGGGCTCTCCCACACACACACACACACACCCTGCCGCCCCAGCTCTGGGTTCCCCCTACCCCCCCCCACACACACCTCCTGCCACCCCAGCCCTGGGCTCACCCCCCCCACACACACCTGCACCCTCCTTCCGCCGCAGCCCTGGGTCACTGGTAACTCGCTCCCACGGCAGGTCATTCAGCAGGAATTTTAGATGTGCACAGAACACAGACAGGATTGGTTCCCATATGGTTATAGAACTGCAGTAAAGTGGAACAATTTTCAGCTTGTGTGATTGGAGGATATCTGGACACATATTATAAGACTGTCCTACATAAATGAGGAAAAGTTGAGGTGCCTTTATTATTCTTTTGTTCCACTCTTTCTTTCTTTCTATGGGGAATTTGCCAATGCAATATCACTGTCTTCCTTTTAAACAAACAAACAAACAAAAGGCAATGGCTGTTGAAAATAGCAATTCCAGTCCTAATAACCACTGGGAAGCATTTCTTGCTCAATTTTATCCTACTTTTTCTACAGCAAGTTACAGTGGATCAGTATATTTGATTTGGGAGAAATGAAGTAACAGCTGCCCAAACTGAGCTTGAGCACTCCTGAATTTTGAGGTGTTCAAATCTGGAAGGCAGATGCTGGGGGGCTGTGGCTCCGCAGGGGAGCACAGCAGCATGTATGCAGCAGCGTGTCTGGCGCTGCACGAAGCCAGACACGCTGGTCTGAGTGGCACGGTAAGGGGGCTGGGGGGTTGGAGAAGGGGTAGGGGGTTCCGGGGGGGCAGTCAAGGGACAGGGAGCAGGGGGGTTGGATGGGGTGGAGGTTCGGGGGGGCAGTCAGGGGCAGGGAGAAGGGGGGGTTAAATGGGTCAGGGGTTTGGGGGGGGGCAGTTAGGGGACAGGCAGCAGTTGGATAGGCATGGGAGTCCCAGGGGTTTGTCAAGGGACAGGTAGGGGGTGGGGTCCTAGAGGGGAAGTTGGGGGAGGGTCTCAAGAAGGGGGAAGTTGGGGACAAAGACCAGTGGGGCTTAGATAGGGGGTGGGGTCCTGGGGGCAGTTGGGGCAGGGGTCCCGGGAGGGGGTGATTAGGGGACAGGGAGCAGGGGGGTTGGATGGGTTGGGGTTTCTGTGGGGGGCAGTTGGAGGGAGTGGATGGGGGCAGGGTGGGGCTACCCTCCCTCCCCGTGGAGTGTCCTATTTTTTGAATGTTAAAATATGGAATCCCTACTCACAGTGCAGCTCTCCACTCACAGCGCAGCTCTCCATTCACAGCAGGCTACAGCATGAGGTCTCAGCTTCCTCACTCCCTCCCCCTCTTTCCTGTTGGTAGTGGCCAAGGGAATGCTGGGAAATGTAGTTCTTTCCCTGCTCCAGGGCTGGCTCTATAAGCAGGGAGCTAACCAAGGAACTACAGCTCCCAGGGCCCCCTCTTGGTTCTCAGCTCCCATGCTGGATCCCTGCCGCTCCTGCAAATGCGCTGCCCCAAGCACGTGCTTGCCTTGCTGGTGCCTAGAGCCGCCCCTGGTTATTCTGCAGAAACACCATCAGTTAAGAAATTGTACAAAGCAGAGATCCCTAAAAATATCATAAATATACTATTTAAGGAGGACAGAACTTCTGTCTTTCTTACCTCTCCCTCCCTACCTAAGTTCCCTCCTAGCTGCGCAACTGGGCGGCTGCCCAGCAGTCTATCAAGTGCCAGGTGTACTTCAGGTGTCCCTCCCCCCCACTGCCTTGCTGCTCCTGCCCTCTGCCTTAGAGCTGTTCCCAGGAGCCTCTTGCTTGCTGTGCAGAGTGGGGGGGAGGGGCCCAGAGGTGCTGGTGTCTCGGTGTTCCCCTCCCCCCACCCCTGTACCCCATCTCCACAGAGCGGGGGGGCGGGGGACACGACAGGGCTCAGGAGGGAGGGAGCTTGCTGGCAGCTGCTGCTGTGTCTGAATGTGCTGATCTACTTAAAAGGGCAGCATACTTAAAGTGGGGGCAGCATACTTAAAGAGGCAACACACATCTCTGTCACACACACACACCACACATGGGGTGCGTCTCTGTCACACTGACCTCCCAACATATACTTGTATTGTTACTTCTTGATACTTCTTTCAAAAGTGTGTTATTTTAGTTTTTTGACTGGCCTATGCATTTCATAATTTTTATTTCTCTTACGCTTAAATTTAATTATTTGAGAAGTGAGTTCTAAAATGCCTAACCTGTCCTGGCTGGAGTAATTATCCCTATGGCAACTTTTTAAAAATATATATATCATATCTAGGTTTTTGGTTTCTACTGGTGGTGCATATCCGCACATTACCTCGATATGGTGCACATAACAAAATTCATTCTGCACATGTATGAAAAAAATTAGAGGGAACACTGCTCCCTACTCATTTTTGTGTACTGCTTGCTGTGTCAAAAATGTCTCTTACTGGAACAGCCTGAATGATCCTGAATGAAATGTGCACTATCTGTTGATCTTCTTTCCAAGAATGACCCTGCCCCAGATTGCCTCCCTCACCCAAAATAAATCTCTCAGGTATTTCTGTGATGACCAAGGTCCATACACATAGTTACAATAGTTTTGTGAAATAAGGTGTATCTGTTAAGAAGTGATCACTCCTAGAAAAAAAGAACAGGAGTACTTGTGGCACCTTAGAGACTAACAAATTTATTTGAGCATAAGGTGCCACAAGTACTCCTGTTCTTTTTGCGGATACAGACTAACACGGCTGCTACTCTGAAACCACTCCTAGAAAGTACATCATCAGTTAAGAAATTTTTGATTTTTCCATCTCGGCCTAGCAAGGAGATTGTGACTTTCTTTTCGTCTGATCCTTTGCGATTAGGTTAATGCAACATGCTCTACACTGGTCTAAACCTTAAGACAACCTGATATATAAAGTTGGTACAGAATGTAGCACCTCCCTCATTAAAGAAACATACTTCAGTGGGAGCATGATGCCTATATTCTAGGCAGAATTTAAGGTGTTGCTTTTGACTTATAAATTCTTAAATGGCTTCAGACCTATCAAACTGACACCCCGTCTACTTCAGTACCATACTGCCACAGTGGTGATCAATGGAAGCACTGGATCCCCCTTAGGATAAGAGAGGGAGTCATTGGCAGGATGAACCCTACAGGCCCTAAGGGGCCCTTAACTTTGGAAGCTATTTTCTCCCTCTTGTCTTGGTGTCAAATGATCTGAACTTGGTGATTTTCAGGGCACGTTGCAAGGCCCAGCTGTATAGCCAGGATTTGGGAGAAGAAGGAAAATGACAGGGGTGACATGTAGAAGAGCATTGTTGGGAATTTTACTGAGGCTGGTTATTTTTGGTTTGGGGTAGGGAGTAACTGTTGTGCTTACTGTTTACTGACTGTATATCTAAATTTTGAGATGAGTGGCTAGAGCCTAAGACAGGTGCTTTTAAATGACAGGCAGTGCAGTTTGCAAGCCCTATAGTTCAGGTTGCCTGACACTTCCTACATTAAGACCCTATTTTTACTTGCTTATAATTTTGCCAAACTTATACCATTCAGGTGGACATTTCTGATGCTGATGTCTGCCTCTGACTGATTTTTATTTATTTATTTATTTATTTAATATTCAACTAAAACAGTTCAGCCATTTCTGAGAATGAGGTTAGGGGAAAATATGTTTTGCCTGTGTTAAAAAAATTCTTACAATCATTTTGTTGAGATGTTCTAGCGCCTTCATACTTTCGAGCAGTGATTTGAAATTTGGCGGGGGGGACACACGCTGGTGTCAGGGATGTACCTTTTGCCCTCTGGTGAAATCCCACCCAAATTTGGCAAAGTTATAAGGCTCTCAAGAATCTCAGTTCACACTTGTTCAGTAGTGATGATTCAGTGTGGACTCCTGTCAGGGCAGGGCAGCAGGAGCTGATGACTTTCCTCTGTAATTGCTCCTCCCAGCCACCCGGGGACACAGTGGTGCCAGAACTGAGAACAAGGAAACTATTCTGTGCTCTCAATACTCCCCCTGCTGGCACCCAGACAGGTTAGGTCGGAGGTGGAGGAACAAGCTTTACTTGAATGCAGAGGGGAGAGGAACTGGGGTTGGGGTGCAGAAGAGAGGAAGAGATGAAGGGCAGGAGGGAGATAAGACCCTTGCAGGGGGGAGGCCAGACAGGAATATGAGCTGGGATGGGAGAGGATACAAGCGGGACAGGACTGACAGTAGTCACAGAGTAGTGGAAAGTAGGGGATGAACAGAAACCGAGGAAGAAAAAGTTGGGGGAGGGGGTGGACAGGAGCTAGACAGTGGGTGATAGGAACAGAAGTGGGCAGGGAAAGGCTGTAACCACTATAGCACACTCCCCTACAGAACATGGAAACAAACCTAGGAGTTTTCAGTCTCAACATTCCTTTGCTGTCTAGCAAACAGCTGTAAAACACACTGGCAAAGTGTCTCTCTCCATCCCCCCTCTAGTGGCAGGTCCACATAGAAGTTAGCCTTCAAAGTCAAGTCCAAGGTAGGTAAGGTAAAATACAGACCCGTCAAAGTGTGCATCTCAGGAAATTCATACACTAATCTCAATGTCTCTTTGAATTTAGACTATCCTACTTAATTACTATGTTGGCAGCAAAAGTACTCACCTGTTCTGGAGGGGGGGGGGGGGGGAGGTTGTTTCCTCCTTGGTTTTAGTGGTTTTTTCTCTCATTTTTTAAAATTACTTTTAAGACTAAGCAAAAGTAAAAAGAGAGAGAGAGAGAGAAACTAATGAAGTCTATGTAAACAAATGGGTCCCAATATAACACAAACCAAAGAATTAAACCTAGAAACAGGCAGGAGACAATAACTCACAAATATGGGTCTGTAACCTCATCCTAGCTAAATCCTGGCATCAGTGCTCCCATCTTCACCCTCCTCAACCCTCTTAGCTGCCTTTGCAATGTTCTTAAAATCTTGTCCTCCCTCCCTCCCTTAGCTTTCTTGACTCAATCTTCTCCTAGTCTTTCCTCCTCCTTTAAATTTTCCTTTCCACAAGGTTCTGTTTTGGCTCCCTTCTTTTCTTGCTCCATATCTTACCTTTGGTGACCATACCCACTTGCATGGCTTCAACTTGTGACTCTCAAATCTACCTCCAAATTTGTCTTCCTATGTCCAGGCTAAAAGATGACATTACTTACCTGTAAACGGAGGTTCTTTGAGATATGTGGTCCCTACTGTATTCCACTGAGGGTTTACACATGCACACCATGCGTCTGAGCCGGAGATTTTTCAAGGAGTAGCGTCCATTGGTCCACGCATGCGTCCTTAGCTCGCCTCATGGTTTTGTCTGAGGTGATAAAGGGTGGGGTGGACCAACTGCATCTCCAATTTCTTCTCCACCGCAAATCCAAAAGATCCATAATAGAGGGAAAGAAGGGCAGGAAATGGAATACAGATAGGGACCACACATCTTGAAGAACCTCCAGTGACAGGTAAATCTCCTCCTCCTCCTCTTCTTCGAGTGATAGTCCCCAATTGTATTCCACTGAGGGTGATTAACAAGCAGTACCTAAGTCGAAGGAGGGTGTGAGGATGGAACAGTTGAGCGGAGGACAGCTGCACCGAAAGAGGCATCCATCGCAGAGTCCTGCACCAAGGCGTAATGCATGGCAAAGATATGTACCGAACTCCACATGGCCACTCTACATATGTCCCAAAACAGCACATCATGGATGGTGGCCCTGGTTGAATCCTGGGCTCTCGTGGAATGGGTCCTCACCCCAGCGGGTGGAGGCAGTCCCGAAACTGACAGCATAGTGTAATGCCACCCAAAATCCACTTGGAGATTCTCTGTGTGGAGACTGCCTACCCCTTAACTCCCTTGGCTACTGCGATAAATGATCTAGGAGATTTCCTGATTGGTCTTGTCCTCTGCAGGTAGAAGGCCAAGGCCCGTTGGATGTCAAACGAGTGAAATTGTCATTCCTCTTCTGAGGCTTTGGAAAGAAAGCAGGTAAATGGACGGGTTGGTTGAGATGAAACTGGGATATGGCCTTTGGCAGAAACTTGGGATGTAGGCGCAGGGAAATTTTATCCTTATGGAAAGTGATAAAAGGATGGTCTGCCATCATGGCCCCAAGTTCACCTACCCTTGTTGCTGAAGTGGTAGTGACAAGGAAGGCAACTTTCATGGAAAGGAGGGACATAGAACAGGAAGCTAGTGGCTCAAGTGGCTGTTTCATTAGTGCTGATAGAACTAGGTTAAGGTCCCACTGGTGGGTGACAGGTTGTACAGGTGAGAACCTTCCAAAACCTAGCAGTCAACAGGTTTGTAAATATGGAGTGTCCTTCCATAGGGGGGTAGAAGGTGCTAATCGCCACTACATGGACCTTGAGAGAGTTGAGGGCGAGACCCAATGCCTTCAAGGACAGGAGGTAGTCCAAAAGAAGGGGAATCTCCACCTCTTCTGGGGAGGGCCCTTTCTGTTGGGCCCAGAAGACGAAGCAGTTCCACTTGGCTCAGTAGGAAAGCCAGCTCCTTCCTGCTGCTTGAGAGGAGGTCTTGCACTTCTGATGAACATGCCCATTCTAGAGAAGATCCCCATCCAAATACCATGCTCTGAGGCGAAGCATCTGTGGATCGGGACGTCTGGTCCTGCCGCTGTACAGTAACTCCTTGCTTAACCTTGTAATTATGTTCCTGAAAAATGCTACTTTAAGCGAAACGAAGTTAAGCGAATCGAATTTCTCCGTAAGAATTATTGTAAATGGGGGGGTTAGGTTCCAGGGAATTTTTTTTCACCAGAAAAAAGACATTATAAACATATACAGTATAAGTTTTCAATAACTTTAAACAATGTAATACTGTACTCACCAATGATGATTGTGAAGCCTGGTTGAGGCAGGAACGTAGCGGGGTTGGGGCGCGGGGGCTTGCCCGCATCCGCCCGCTCGGCGCTCCTGCCGGGGAGCAGGGTCGGGGGCTTGCCCGCTTCCCGGCTGGAATGCCAGGCGGGCAGAGCGGGGCGAGCCAAACAACTTTAGAACAGAACATTGCGCGATTTCAAATGAGTATGTTCTCTAATAAATCAACAAGTTAATAACAAAACAATGTTAATCGGGACGACTTTAAGCGAGGAATTACTGTACTGCAGTAGTAGCTTGGGGAAAGCAAGGATGGGAAATGGAGGTGACCTGACATGTGGAGAAGGTTGGGAAACCGAAACTGTCTGGGCTACAGTGGGGTGATAAGGATGACCATTGCGGGCATGGGGTGGGGTGAAGAGTGCCACAGATGTGGCATGTCTGGTGCCTGAGATGTCTCCCTGGAAGTACAGAGCCCCAGTGCAAACACTTCCTGGGGTTCTAGCACTTTTCCTGATCTGCACAAAGTCAAGGGCACTTTCACATTCTCCGGAACCGGAACAATGATCTTCCCTGGAGTGGATGGCACTCTAGCTCTGAGGGATGCCAATGCTGATTGTGCGTGCAGGTCCACACTCGGTACCGGTGGAGCCGCTGATTTATGTGGCTTCTTTTCATGTTTGTGCGTGTTAGGTCACACTCTGTCCCCATGACTGGAAGGAGTCTCTCCATTCTTAGGCTTAGAGGAAGACTTACTGTCATGCTTATGTGCATGCTTTCTTACCTCCCGACTATGCCCCGAAATGGGGTCCATAGTGGTGGTCCACTGGTGCAGGCCTGGGATTCATAGTTGGAGGCGCACTCCTGGCAGCCTCAGGCCAATGTACAGGGTCTGAATGAGGGCTCATGGCAACTTCTATGAGGTGTTTCCAGAGGCAGAGAGCCTGACCTTCTCACGTGTGGCTTGGGAAGGACTGGCAGATACTATACCTGAATGCATTGTGGGCTTCTCCCAAGCAGTAGAGGCAGTGTTGACGTGCATCGCTGACTGAAGGAATGCAGGCAGGAGGTGCAGATTTTAAAGCCTGGGGTTTTTGGCATAGTCCAGTACCCTTATGTCAGTACAGAAGGCGGGGGTGTTCACGGGGAACAAAAACTCCCTAAAAAGGAACCCTGATCCTACTCCTAAACTACCAAACAACTAAAAACTATTGTAAAAACAACAACAATGATTTATGTACAATTGTATATTTTTAAAGTGCATCACACGCAAGAGGACACTAATAGTTCCGACCCAGACCATATGACGGTGAGAAGGAACCGGAGACCCAGTCGGTCCGCCCCGTCCTTTATCACCTTGGACGAAACCAGACGGTAAGCCAAGGGTGCGCATGGGCGGACCGATGGACACTGTTACTTGAAAAAGCTCCAGCTCTGGATGCATAGTGTGCATGCATAAACCCTCGGTAGAATACAATAGGGACCCATCACTCGAAGAAGAATCTCAGCTTTTCTTGTTGACATCTCCTTGCTGATGTCCAGCCATCAATTTGAACTCAATGTGGCCAAAACTGAACTCTTGATGTTCTCTCCTCCCCACTAACCCTTCTCATTTTTCCTCTCACACAACCTCAGTTATTCAGGCCCATAATCTAGATAAGCTCTTTGAGTCCCAAATATCCAGGTTACATCTAAATATTGCCCTTTACATAACATCTCCAAGATCCAACCTTTCCTCCCTGTTCACATTACCAAAAACCTCTTTTCTAGGCCATCATCAATTTAATGTTTCAACTCTTTAAAAGACTCTGAAGCATACACACATCCAGACTCCAAAAAGTGAGGATCTGTGAGGTAACTCACAATTGGAAAATCTTAGCAAGATCCTAAAAGGGAATGACACCAAATCAGGTTAAATTTTGAAGGAACATACCAATCCACAGGCTGTCTGAAACTAAAGCATTAATATTTAAGTAACATTAAGCTGCCCCACAATAAGTTTCAAATGTATTAACATTGTCAAAGTGTCATGATTGCTTGCTTAACAAGGAAGCAAACAATATAAGCAATCATTGTCTTCCGTGCCCTTTCCGTATCTGTTCTAGAGTTAGGAATATGTAGTCAGAGCTACAATCAAGAGTGCAAAATGGAATCAAATAATAACAAATGGTGTTCATCAGCTTACACTCTGCATTCCATGTTATGATGCTCTATCCCTTCAATGTACGAGTGAAAAGGCTCTGCTTATAAATTGCAGAAACTCACCAAGTCCAAAAATTCAGCATACTTTGTCAGCTACACTTGGGTTTTATTTTTGTTCAGAAAAATGTTAAAACTTTCTTTCCTTCATCTCAAAGCTGGATTAGGGTTAATTATTCTATACCTGGGAGAGTGATAGGGAAACCTTATATCAAAAGGAAAAAAGCTTCACCTATTTTACTAAGCAACACAACCTGAAAATTCATAAACACTTCTCACTGTGTAGAGCAGTGGTCTCCAAAGTGGGGTGTGCAAAAGGATGGGGGTGCGCAGCAGCAGGAGTGCTTTTTTTTTTTTTTTTGCGCTACGGCAGTTTGGGTGGGAGTCAAAAATGGTAGAGCCGGCGCAGCAGGGGGTGCGTGCTCAAAAATTTTTTACCAATAGGGGTGCGTGATCAAAAAAGTTTGGAGACCACTGGTGTAGAGACTATGAAATATATACTTAAATGTTATACTGAAATTGACATTTTAAAGCTCATTATTGGAGATGGCTATCCTAAAAATTGTCATTTGTGGGAATACAAAGACACTGTGAAACCAGTATATATCCTGCTTTAGTATTGGTTTAAAATCTGAAAAACTATGTGTAAACAAACATTTAATTCCTTCCTATTTATTGATCTTCAGGATGACACAGTTTGCTACACTTGCAGCTGCAGTTTCAGCTCTTCTTGTATAAATGCATATGATAAGAAAATTCATTCTATTTGGCTGACACCACTGGAGAAGCCTTTCCAAATTTTATTAACAGAGACCTATAGTTGCAAGATGGTCACCTGAAACTACTTAATGAGCCAAGAAGCTGGCCGACAAACCTGATCACCTTCAAAACTAATCTCCCAAGGAGGCTGGTCTTAAAAATCAATAAATAAACACTCCTAAGTCTTTCTAGTAACTTGTAAAGACAGTCTATATCCTACAAACAAACAGAGCAGCTTTGTCCTGCTGGAGATTGAAATAAACTCACAAAAAAATATGAGAAACTAATTCTTATTTAATAAAAGGTATTGCATAAGATAGTCCATTTTTCACTATGAATGAATGGTAGACCTAGAAGTAGAGGACGAACATAATGAACACTGCAGGGAGACAGCAATTAGTACCTTAATATATGAAAGGCAAGTAGATAGGACTGTTACAAATGAATGCAACAGGTGCAGCACTGGACCCTAATAAGGAATAACCAATAATGGATACAGCAAGGGGGATAGCTCCACGTTAGAATAGTATCAGAGGGGTAGCTGTGTTAGTCTGAATCTGCAAAAAGCAACAGAGGGTCCTGTGGCACCTTTAAGACTAACAGAAGTATTGGGAGCATAAGCTTTCGTGGGTAAGAACCTCACTTCTTCAGATGCAAGTAATGGAAATCTCCAGAGGCAGGTATAAATCAGTATGGAGATAACGAGGTTAGTTCAATCAGGGAGGGTGAGGTGCTCTGCTAGCAGTTGAGGTGTGAACACCAAGGGAGGAGAAACTGCTTCTGTAGTTGGCTAGCCATTCACAGTCTTTGTTTAATCCTGATCTGATGGTGTCAAATTTGCAAATGAACTGGAGCTCAGCAGTTTCTCTTTGGAGTCTGGTCCTGAAGTTTTTTTTGCTGTAAGATGGCTACCTTTACATCTGCTATTGTGTGGCCAGGGAGGTTGAAGTGTTCTCCTACAGGTTTTTGTATATTGCCATTCCTGATATCTGACTTGTGTCCATTGATCCTCTTGCGTAGTGACTGTCCAGTTTGGCCAATGTACATAGCAGAGGGGCATTGCTGGCATATGATGGCATATATAACATTGGTGGACATGCAGGTGAATGAGCCGGTGATGTTGTAGCTGATCTGGTTAGGTCCTGTGATGGTGTTGCTGGTGTAGATATGTGGGCAGAGTTGGCATCGAGGTTTGTTGCATGGGTTGGTTCCTGAGTTAGAGTTGTTATGGTGCGGTGCGTGGTTGCTGGTGAGAATATGCTTAAGGTTGGCGGGTTGTCTGTGGGCGAGGACTGGCCTGCCTCCCAAGGTCTGTGAAAGTGAGGGATCATTGTCCAGGATGGGTTGTAGATCACTGATGATGCGTTGGAGAGGTTTAAGCTGAGGACTGTAGGTGATGGCCAGTGGAGTTCTTTTTGGGGCCTGTCTTGTAGCAGGAGGCTTCTGGGTACACGTCTGGCTCTGTTGATTTGTTTCTTTATTTCCTTGTGTGGGTATCGTAGTTTTGAGAATGCTTGGTGAAGATCTTGTAGGTGTTGGTCTCTGTCTGAGGGGTTGGAGCAGATGCGATTGTACCTCAGTGCTTGGCTGTAGACGATGGATCGTGTGGTGTGTCTGGGGTGGAAGCTGGAGGCATGAAGGTAGGCGTAGCGGTCGGTGGGTTTTCGGTATAGGGTGGTGTTAATGTGGCCATCGCTTATTTGTACGGTGGTGTCTAGGAAGTGGACCTCCCGAGTAGATTGGTCCAGGCTGAGGTTGATGGTGGGGTGGAAGCTGTTGAAATCATGGTGGAATTCTTCCAGGGTCTCCTTTCCATGGGTCCAGATGATGAAGATGTCATCAATGTAGCGTAGGTAGAGAAGGGGCGTGAGTGGACGAGAGCTGAGGAAGCGTTGTTCCAGGTCAGCCATAAAAATGTTGGCATATTGTGGGGCCATGCGGGTGCCCATAGCGGTGCCACTGGTCTGGAGGTATATATTGTCACCAAATTTGAAATAATTGTGCGTGAGGATAAAGTCACAGAGCTCAGCAATAAGTTGTGCTGTGTCATCATCAGGGATACTGTTCCTGACAGCTTGTATTCCATCTGTGTGTGGGATGTTTGTGTAGAGAGCCTCTACATCCACGGTGGCTAGGATGGTGTTTTCTGGGAGGTCACCAATGCATTGTAGTTTTCTCAGGAAATCTGTGGTGTCACGGAGATAGCTGGGAGAATAGCTCCCACACACAGATCAATATTCGATCAATAGAATATGCAGAACTTCAATCAGGATTTTCCACAAAAGACTACCTTTTGTGATAAATGAACCTCTGGAGAAGATTCTACTATAACTTACCATCATGTATGTATTCATCAACTATGAGAAGGCTTTTGAGTTAGGACAAAAAGGTCTTCATGTTAAGATCATGTTTAACAGACACACAAAAGAATACATCTAGAGACCGGAGTTTCACTGAACAATAAGAATATATTTGAATACATCTATCTTGTGCTGCTCCTCTGATCACTTACAGTAGCCTAAATTGTAAAACGGGTTTTTTTTTTACGTTTCTTTTGTCAGCCTTTGCTAACCGCTAAATGTTCTAGCATAGCAAATATCTTCTACCAGAATGCCAATTACTTTTTATTTGCAAGACTGGGTTTAAAATACAATTGGGTGAAATATTTTTTAATGATAGTTTGTTTTTCCATCAACATATACCTGATTGTGATTTCACAAACCTGTAGCAAATGTTATTAAAGTTGTTCCTTTGACAAAAGTTAATTCAAAACTTCAACTGGGATTAGCTTGACTAACATAGTCAAATCTGTCCCATGACATCAGTTCTGGTTCCCTGATTGGCTGAGACTACTAACTCATGTAATCAAGAGAGTTAAGAGAAGCTTGTTGCATCTTTATCAACTATAGAGAGATGAGGTAAGGAGGAATTTGTGATGGTAGGGGGAAAGGAAAAGCCAATTACTGGTAATGCAGCAGAGGAGGTACTTACATTAATTTTCTGTCACCAGAGACAGGGTGGCCACCTGAAGAATACTGATCTCTGGCTACACTTTGGCAGAATGTACCTGTTTCTTCTGCTGATCAGCTAGAGATCCTAATAATCCAGAATGTGCTAATAGTATTTCAATGCTGAGTCATGCAGAGTGATAGTAGTCACTGAGAGACAGGAGACCATCTTCACATAGGCCACTACCTGTTATACTCAGCATAATGATCTGGCTGCTACAAAACACATTTTTTTCAGGGCATCGTGTCCCCTATCTTAGACTATAATGCCTCATCCCCTCAGCTTAGATTTCTGTTTTGGCTAGATCATGGACTGAGTGATCTTGGAGGCTCAGGATCTGGTAAAGATCTCTGCACTACTTCTGGAGGTAAATTCCCTAGCTGTCTTAGTCTCCATCTGATGTTTTTCTGTACATTTGTTATAAATGTGGCTGTTTATATGTTGCTTTATCCTTCCTGGGTTCACTCCACAATATACAACTGCCAAAGATGGCTGCCACAGTTCATTTTTCTAAATGGGTGCTGTTGGGATGCTGAATTATTGGGAAAAAATCAGGCTTACACTACTTCTGAATTAGATATTTTTAAGCTATTGATGGCATGAAAGCCCATTTACAAGACAAGATACAAATCTCTCGTAACTGGCATTACCAATAACAAGATCATCAAAGTATTGTAGAAAAACATGAAAAAACTTGACGCATTTTGCGCATTACCAAAGTTTGGATATCTGAACAAAATTATATCCATATGTAAAACTGACTGAACCTACAGTAAATGTCGAACTTGCAGAAGAAAGTAGCGAACAATGAACCAACAAAGATGTTCATGAAATTATCACTGGTGAAGTCATACAAAAAATCCAACACATCAAAATGTTGCATGACACAGAATATAAATGAAGCTTGAGATATACCAGGATTATGGACAATGAAATGGAGAACTTTAAATAACCTTTTCTTCATTACACTTCAGAGATCTTATAACAGTGTACACAAGTATATTTCTATAAGTCACCTTGTAATTATCTTACAAAGCAATGTAGATAAAACATAATTAATGGTGACAGGATGGTACAAATTGTACTACCCCGTCACTGGCCTGTTGCAACCCTGACAGATTTGACATGTGAGACTACATGATAGGATTGCTGTATACCAATCCTCAGGAAGGAAGCACCTGTTCAAAATCATTTCACTGACACCCATTCTCCATTTTTCTTGCTTGGTCAATAGCATACACTTTTTTGGGCTGTGCTGGCTGCTTGCAGACTAACCAGCAGGCAGGAAGTTGCAGCCACTTTGTACCAGTGACAGACTTTCACCATCAAGGACCCTGTACTTTAATCTTTTACGAACGCAAGTCCTAAAGTGTGTCTCAAGGTGGCTAATTTGTTCCTTTTTAAAACGTATAGACTGCATATTTAGTGGATTACTTGGCTCAACTACCACCAGCACAAATCATAACAAAACACCCAGCACAATCCCCCCAAGACACGTTTCAACACAACCACTCACATAAAATCACAACCAGCATACACAATAATCCCAAACATGCATAGCCCCACACCACAGCACACACCCTTTATTCGCCACCCACACAAATCAACACAAATCTTCCAGGATTGTCACTATCTGTGTCACTCTGATCCTAGAATGTCTATTGAGTCAGTGTGAAGTGATATAAACAGTTACAAGCATGGCTGACAGTTCTCTTTGTGCAGAATATCACCAAGTTCAATCACCAGTGGGCACTGTGAGAACCAGAAGGAACGGCGGAGTTCAAAGCTTCTGTGGTGGTTGGAATATGACAGTTGATCAGTGAAGGTGGGAATAATAATTACATAGAGTTACAAAGAGGTGGCTGTGCCTCCATCCAGGGGGCAGCTCTGAGCATAAACTTTGGGGAACTGCTGTACAACACAGCGCATGGAAACAAGAGCTCACATTTCTGGCTTTTTTACAGATGACTTAAATTACATCTGTGCGACAGCATGGGCTTTCAGCTACAAGTTTTTAATAACATTTTAAAAGGAAACAAGCTACATAAAGGTGGATCATGGCACCAGCTCTGCTACTCATTTCCAAATAATGGGCTGGTCTACACTGTGCCACAGTGTGGATTACACGGGTGTGAATTGCAGTGCACAATGAAGTGGTGCAATCTGTCTGGTGTGGAGGCTGCCGGCACAAACTAAAAGGTAACTAGTACACGTTAATGTAGTCCTCTTTCAGGCTAGGTCTACACTACAGCGGGGGGACTTACCTGGCTGTGAGGACGGCGGCAAGTCGACCGCTGCCGCGCCGCCGTCGACTCCGCTGCCGCCTCTTGCCGCGGTGGATTTCCGGAGTCGACGGCAGAGTGATCAGGGATCGATTTTATCGCGTCTTCACTAGACGCGATAAGTCGATCCCCGATAGACTGATTGCTACCCGCCGATCCGGCGGGTAGTGAAGACGTGCCCTCAGATATACCCTAAATCTCACATCAACCCTCAGAAAGCATTGATTGCCCTATCTCTTCCAGAAATTCATGAGGCTTTTGTTAAAGTGACTCTTCTCCATCATCTTCCTTGTCACTCCCTTAGATGGTTCCTTATGACAAACTTGCTCCTAATCTTACAGTGATCAGACTTCCAAATATCTTTCTGCTCTGAGGTCCTTCTTCCATCTACAAAGCTGTGTTAACTTTCTTATTTTATCGTTCACATAATACTAAAATAATTCTTAATAATTTTCACTTATTTTGTTAACTGGAAGAAATGGGTAAGGGGAGGGAGGAATGGCGAGAGCAAGTGAGAGAGAAGTAGTTTACTTTTGAAGTAATCTATCTACACCAAAAGAAGTCTTCAATATTTATGTTAATAAATATTTTTACAGAATCCTTTACAACATATTTTAAAGTGTTGTTTATATAATTACCTCAATTCTGCCAAAACAAATTTGGTGGGTTTTTAAAGTCATCTCCATTCTGGGTATTAACTGCCCCTTTTCTTTCCTGATTACAAGAAGCCTGCTCCACCCACTGAGATAGGAGACCCCCTGCTGGATCAGCAGAAATGGCGGATTCAATTTCTTCTTGTTTATGCAGATTTGGAAGGATTAAAAAAAAATTTCAGTAAATATTGGTAAATGTCAATTTCACACTACGCAAACAAATAAAAAAAAAATATTTCCACTTCTAATAATCAAATTTTACAGATAGGGAAAGAAAAATGCTTCTTGAGAACTTAGAGTTTGATTTACAGCTATTTTCTTGGTATACTTTGAAATGTGATGCTGACAATTTGTGTTTTAATGGTTATAAAGCTTTAACTTTTTGAATCTCAAAGTGTGCTGTCATTAAATAATTATGGCCTTCCCATGATTTTTCACAACTATGAAAATTTAAATAGATAAAAATAGAAAAAATGCTTACGAAAAGCTATATAATCAAAATTATATAAAAAAATAAAAATAAAATTCTGCCAAGCCTACTTATGCAAAACAAAAGACCACCACCACACACACAATTCGTCCTAAACACAAAAGAGATCGAAGGCTAGTGAAAGGGGTGGTGGGGGAAATGAAATGAATGTCCTCCCATTCCCACCCCCATAAAGACAAGAAGCCCTAGCATAGTCCCTGTACAAGTGCCCAGGGGGTCACGTTTAACCCTATAGCATTCCCCACAGGCCCTCCCATTTCAGGGCACCAGGAAGAGCTGTCCCCAGACCTCCTCCTCACTTCACAGGGGAGAGAAAGAACTGACTTCCACCCACCCAAGAGGGTAATGAGTTAAAGAAGAGAGGATCAGCCTTTTTTCTGGAGTCCTGCAGAGAGAAAGGACTGTATCTAGGTTTCCAGTGTCACTGCATCAGCAGGCCGCTAGCCTCTTCCTAGCTCTGGGAGGCAAAGAAGTACCTTTCCCAGCCATCTAGTGTCCTCTAGCAGCAAGCAAGCAAGCTGCAGCACATTGATACTTACTACAGTCATGAAAGGGTAGAGAGATGGTTCAGTGGCAGGTGTGTCACGTAAGCTGTTTGTGAAAAAATAACCCCTCACCATCATTACATTTTCTATCCTCTTCTCCTTTGAAGCCTCATTTACTTTACTTTCACTCCCTGCTGAATCCTTCCTTTCCTCAGTCCAACCCTCACTGTATCTGCCATGGATCTTTTTGGAACCCTCCTCACTCCTTTTCCTGACATTAGGTTTAGTCAGGGGACATCATCTCTCCTGTTGACTTCAACTACTTATTTTAGAGTAACACCAGTCAATGTGAAAATCCAGTAAGTTTCAAAAACTGAAGCTGACTATGTACTAATGCCTCCCTCTGAGTACCCCCTCCTTTTTTTTTTTTTTTAATCTTCTCTGTTGCTGTGGGAATTACCTATACACAAAACAAGCCAAGCCCTAAACTTACTACTTCTCCCACAGCAGAACCACCTACGGTGTTATTTGGTGCATACTAGAGTATGACTTTTGTGGCCATCATCCAAAGGGTACTTTAGGTCAGGCGGTGGTTTGCAGATAACAGCCACTTTACTGATCTTTCTTTTTGATATTCTTACCTGAGAACAAATTATGTAAATGTAAGGATTTAAGATTATTTTATATTTTTTATTGACAAAGGGTAGCAAAAGCTTTATTTGGAACTGCTATTCATTTTTTATCAGGAGGAGCTACCATGCAGGAAAGCCTATTGCTAAACTAACATTTTCCACTTATTCACTTACGTTTCTTTTGTAACTAGTCTAACACTAGAATCCAGGGAACCCTCTTCTAAGCCTAAAAGTTTCTGGAGCTGTCCTACTTCAAGACCAGAGCATCCTCATCATTTTGGACAAAGGGGCCTCAGATTTTCTCCAAATTACTCGATTTCATTAGGAATTCTCTCAGAATTCTTGTACTTTCACATTTCTCTACCTCATTCTCCTCAAAAATATATATAACAAGCTGTCATGTTTTGAATATCTAATAATTTTCTCTAGGTTATCATTATGTCCTTCCCACACGTTACTGCCTCCACCAGGTTTGATTTATTCACTTACTGCTGTCAATCTAAAAATTAAACTAAATGATAAAATTAAAGATGTGGCAAGAAGAACACTTTAAATGATAGACCAAAGGCTGTGTCTAAACTAAGGGTCAAATTCTGGTCCAATTTAAGTTGACTAAAGTTCTGCTTTAACCTCAATTGGAGCAGGATTTGAAACTAATGAAGAAACTATTAAACCAGTGATATAGGCTGCATAATGCAGTCTGGTTAGTTGCTTGTTCTTGCATTGGTTTACCTTGCCCATAGCACAAGTTTTGGCAATAACTGTTTTGAGATGTCCCACATAGCACACCTTCCACCTGTGGCTGTACAATGAATGTTGAGGCTCCTGAAGCACTTTTCCAATAATGCACAGCACTTATGATGGGTCTTTTGAGCCACCACTCCTTGCATCATCAATTATTTACTAGAAAGCTGAGAGAGGGGAACCTATTTATTAATGTGTTCCTTTTGAAACCTTTCCAGGAGACCTCTAAAAAAAATAGTTGTCATGAATAGTTTTAGGTATCACAGCCTACTCATCTATCATTTGGTTTTCCTAAGCTTAACCTTGTGAGAACTTTCGGTTTCTTGTTTATGGAACTCTTGCAGAACATTTGTTGTTTATAACAAATGAATTTCAACCATTCACTAGACTTGTTTTTGGGGGGTGGGGGGAAGAGAGGGGGATTGTAGTTTTATTGCCTCCGATCCTGCCAACACAAATCTGAGTAACTACACACGAGTTGGCAGGACCAGGGCCTCAGGCTGTGTAAAAATGTTGCCAGTATTAATTCAGAGAAGATGGCTGGGACATGCTCATGTAATCTGCACGCCTGATTCTAACATTGAGCGGGAAGAAAATCAAGTAAACGAGGACACAGCAATGGAGAAAAGAACAACAGAGGGTAGGAGAATAGACAACAAAAGGAAAGATTGTAATAGTCAGGTAGGTGATACCAGTAGTAGAATGACTGTACCTAATCTGACAAGGAATCTAGGTACAGACAAGCAGAAACAACTAAGATGTCTGTACACCAATGCAAGGAGCCTGAGTAACAAAATGGAGCAACTAGAACTATGGGTGAAGGAAGCGAAACCAGATATTATTGGGATAACGGAAGCATGGTGGAATAGTAGTTATGACTCGAGTATAGGTATTGAAGGGGATGTACGGTTCAAGAAAGACAGAAATAAAGGTAAAGGTGATGGAGTAGCATTGTAATTAGAAATCAGAAATGATGGAAAGGATAAAACATTATCTGTTTGGGTCAAAATCACTTTGAGAAAGGATGGTAACAGAGGCTCCACTGGGATAGCGTTAGGGGTCTGCAGTAGAATCCCAGGATCAGATTTGGATACGTATAGAAACCTCTAATATTTTAAATGAAATAACTAGTACTGGGAATTATGTGATTATGGGAGACTAGTTTCCCAGATATTCATTGGAAGACGAATGCTACTAATCACGATAGCGCCCCATATATTCCTGGATGTGATAGCTGACAGATTTCTTCACCAAACAGTCACCGAACCCACAAGAAGTGATGCCATTTTAGATTTAGTATTGCTAAGTAGTGAGGACCTCAAAGAAGAGCTGGTTGTAGAGGACAACTTTGGTTCAAGTGATTGTGAGTTAATTCAGTTTAAACTAAATGTAAGGATAAACAAAAATAGGTCTGTAACTAGGGTCTCCTTGATTTCAAAAGGGCACACCTAAAAAAATTAAGGGGATTAGTTAGGGAAGCAGACTGTACTGAAAAACTTAAGGATCTGAATGTGGGGGAGGCTTAGAATTACTTTAAGTCAAACCTGCAGAAGCTATCTGATGCATGCAACCCAAATAAGGGTAAAAAATTCATAGGGCAGGGCTGCAGCCCAAACTGGATGAACAAGCATCTCAAACAGGTTATTAGGAGAAAGCAGAAAGTCTACAAGAAATGGAAGAAGGGATAGATCAACAAGGAAAGCTACCTCTTGGAGATTAGGAAGTGCAGGGAAAAAATGAGAACTGCTAAAAGACGAGCAGAGCTGGACCTAGCAAAGGAAATTAAAACCAATAGTAAAAAGTTCTTTAGTAATAATAAATAAAAAGAAAATAAGGAAAAACAAAGTGGGACTGCTAAACACTGAAGATTGGGTGGTGATTAAATATAATCTAGATATGACCCAACACCTAAACAAATACTTTGCCTCAGTTTTTAATAAGGGTAATGAGGAGCTTGGGCACAGTGACAGGGTGGCTAATGTGAATGAGGATATGGAAGTAGAAATTACCACATCCAAGAAGGAAGAGAAACTCAAAAGCTTAATGGAATCAAATCAGATAACCTCCATCAAAGAACATTAAAGGAATTGGCATATGTAATTGTAAGCCCAATAGCAAGGGTTTTTAATAAATCTGTAAACTTACCTGTCATACTCTATGATTGGAGAATTGCAAATACAATAACTATACTTAAAGAAAGGAAAAAGATGATCCAGGAAAATACAGGCCCATTAGTTTGATCTCAATTGTATGCAAGACCTTAGAACAAATTCTGAAAGAAAGAGGTAAACAATAACTGGAAAAAAACACACTATGGTTTTTACAAAAGGCAGATCATACCAGAACATCTCTTTCTTTCTTTCTCTTTCAGAAAATAAAAAAAGTTACCTACCTTTTTGTAACTATTGTTCTTCAAGATGTGTTGTTCATGTCCATTCCAAGTAGCGGTGTGCGTGCAGCATGCACAGTCACTGGAAGGTTTTTCCCCTAGTAGTATCTGTCGGGTAGGTTTCAGGCACCCCCAGGAGTAGCGCCTTCATGGCGCCACATATATGGCGCTGCCGACCTGCCGCCTCTTCAGTTCCTTCTTCCCAGCTGGCTCCGACAGAGGGGTAGACGGGTGGGTCTTGGAATGGACATGAGCAACACATCTCAAAGAACAGGAGTTATGAAAAGATAGGTAACCATTTTTTCTTCTTTGAGTGCTTGCTCATGTCGATTCCAAGGAGGTGACTCCCAAGCAGTCCCCAGGAGGAGGGGTCGGAGTTCAAGGATTTGCTGATTGTTGTACCGCTCTGCCTAATGCGGTATCGTCCCTGGCCTGCTGAGTAATAGCATAGTGTGAGGTGAAGGTGTGGCTCGATGACCATGTTGCAGCCTTGCAGATCTCCTGGATCGGGACTTGTGCCAGGAATGCCACCGAGAAGGCCTACGCCCTTCTGGAGTGTGCTGTCAGTGGGGGAGCAAGTAACTTTGCCAAGTCATAGCACGCTCAGATACAGGACATGATCCATGATGAAATTCTTTGGGAAGACACTAGGAGGCCCTTTATCCTGGCTGCTATTGTGACAAAAAGATGTTTGATTTCCGAAATGGTTTTGTCTTTTTGATATAAAAAGCCAACGCCCGCCTAACATCCAGGGAATGGAGCTTTTGTTCCCAGCTCTTGGCGAGTGGCTTAGGGTAGAAAACTGGGAGAAAATGTCCTGGTTGACATGAAACTGTGAGACTAACTCTGGAAGAAAGGCTGGGTGAGGCCGAAGCTGGACCTTGTCCTTATAGAAGTGTATGGAGGCTCGGATGTCAGGGTCTTAAGCTCAGACACCCTCCTGGCTGAAGTTATAGCCACCAGGAATGCTACCTTTCAGGAACGGTAGAGCAGTGAACATGTTGCTAGGGGCCCATTAGTTTCGATAGCACTAAGTTGAGATCCCATGTGGGGATCGATTGTCACACTTGAAGGTGTAACCTTTGAAGCCCTTTAAGGAAATGGCCGACCATTGGGTTAGTAAAAACAGATCGGCCAGTGACCCCTGGGTGGAATGCTGAAATCACAGCCAGGTGAACCTTTATTGATGACATCGAAAGACCTTGCTGCTTCAGGTGTAACAGATAGTCCAAGATAAGGGGTATTGATGAATGAGTAGGTGGAGTGCCCTTCTGCACCAACCAAATCGAGAATCTCTTCCACTTAGCCACATACATGGCCCTAGTGGATGGCTTCCGGCTGCCCAGGAGGACGTCTCTAACAGGATCTGAGCATGTTAGCTCCAGAGAGTTTAGCCATGGAGGTTCCGTACCGTGAAGTTGAGAGACTCGAGGCTGGAATGCTGAAGGTGACCATGGTCTTGGGTGATCAAGTCCGGAACCAGGGGCAGGGTGATTGGGGTCTCCGCTGACAGGTCTAGGAGAATGGTGTACCAGTGCTGACGGGGCCAGGCTGGTGCTATCAATATCAAAGAAGCTCCTTCCCTTCTGACCTTCAGTAGGACTTTGTGAACAAGTGGGAAGGGTGGAAATACGTAAAACAGATGGTCCTTCCAGGGAAGGAGGAATGCATCCACGATTAAGCCCGAGCTGTGATTCAGGAAGGAGCAGAACTGCAGACACTTCCTGTTGTGTCTAGTCATGAACAAGTCTATATGGGGAATTCCCCACCATTGAAAGATGTTGTCCGGGTGAATGGACCACTCATGGTTGTGGAAGACCTGCTGAGGTGGTCCGCCAACTCGTTCTGAGATCCTGGAAGGTAAGATGCTTCTAGGTATATTGAGTGGGCTATGCAGAAGTCCCATAGCTTGAGGGTTTCCTGGCATAGGGGAGAGGAGTGTGCTCCACCCTCTCTGTTTTATATAAAACATCGCTGTCGTATTGTCTGCCATGACCGATACACATCTCCCCTGCAGATGGTCCTGGAAGGTCTGGCAGGCCAACCAACTGCTTTTAGCTCTCTGACATTGATGTAAAATGAGAGCTCTGCTAGAGACCAGAGACCTTCAGTCTTGAACCCCCCTAAATGCACTCCCCATCCCATTGCTGACGCATCTGTAACCAGAGATCGCGAGGACTGGGGTCTGAGGAAGGGCACTCCCGTGCATGCCATTTGAGGATTGAGCCATCACCAGAGAGCCTTGATAACAGAGGGGGACAGAGTGACAACTTTGTCTAAGTGGTCTTGGCTTGGGCGAAATACTTAGGCAAGCCAAGACTTGAGAGGCCTGAGCTCAAGCCTCGCATGCTGTACTACATACATACAGGCAGCCATATGCCCCAGAAGTATCAAATAGTTCTGTGCCATGGAGGCAGGGTAGCACCCAAGACCCTCTATGATGGAGCAAATGGCCTGGAAACAAGATTCCGGGAGGAATGTTCTGGCCTGTCACGAATCTAGTACTGCCCCTAAAAACTCTATTCTCTGAGTAGGAGAGAGGGTTGACTTTTGTGCATTCACCAGCAGGCCTAGCCTATTGAACGTTGCCCTTATCAGAGTGTTTCTGTTATTGCACAGCATCAACTATGAAGTACAAGAACAGACTTTACTTGGCCATTTTACTGTTCTTTCATTAAACAAAACAGAAGGTAAGTTTGCTTGCTCTTGAGAAGTGCTGACAGTAGTATGAACTTTGTCATTAGAATGAAAAATAGACTTGGTATTCAATATCCATGCTCCTAAAGAGAGATAGAAGGGGATACCTCAAACTCCTGATGATTTCTGACCAAAATCAGAATTTAAAATTTATGTTAGTACAAACCAAAGTTCGCTATATATGAAGCGGCAGACGGTAACGGGGTATGCTGCAGTATGGATCCTCAGAAAAGTCTGATAAAGGTGCAACCCTCCCCCCAAATTATTACGATCTTCAGAGGGAGGGCAGTACATTGGATGGAGCAGGGGTTGGCAACCTACAGCACGCGTGCCAAACACGGCACGCGAGCCAATTCTGAGTGGCATGCAGCTCCCTGCCGCGGTCCCGGCCCCCAGCCCCACTCAGCCCCCCGGCCCACTGCTCTCCCCTGCGGGGGCAGGAGACAGAAGCTTGGTTCTGCGGCAGCCAAGCTTCCCCCCTCCCCCGCTTCTTCCCCCAGCGGTGCTTTCCTGCCCCTCCTCCTCTCCCTCCCTGGCCAATCAGCTGATGGGCCTAGCGAGAGGGAGGGGGA
Source organism: Emys orbicularis (assembly GCF_028017835.1). NCBI lineage: Eukaryota > Metazoa > Chordata > Testudines > Emydidae > Emys > Emys orbicularis. Next base: position 261,653,368 of record NC_088684.1, on the reverse strand, counting down.
AGAGCGGCAGCGTGCTCCCTGCTCCGTAGAGGACGCAGAGAGAGGTAGGGACGGAGCCTGGGGGAAGGCGGTGGAACAGGGCATATCCCTTCCAGCCCCCTGCCCTGAGCCGCTCAGGGCAGGGGGCTGGGAGCACCCCCACGAGCCAAGCACCCCAGCCTTCTGCCCTGCACCCCCCCACCCCAACACACCCCCATCCCTCTGCCCTGCACCCCCACACCCCCATCCCTCTGCCCTGCACCCCCCACACCTCCAGCCATCTGCCCTGAACCCCCCACACCCCAACACACACCCAGCCTTCTGCCCTGCACCCCCCACACCTCCCAGCCTTCTGCCCTGAACCCCCTCCCCCAGCCCTCTGCCCTGACCCCTGAAACACCCCCCTCCCCCAGGTCTGGGGTCCCGGCCGCAGGCCCTGATCAGCCCTCTGTTGGCCTAGGTGAACAGAACCCCAGGCTGGCAGCAAGCTGAGCAGGCTGTTGGCGTAAGATCAGCATTTTAATTTAATTTTAAATGATGCTTCTTAAACATTTTGAAAACCTTGTTTACTTTACATACAATAATTTAGTTATATAATATAGACTTATAGAAAGAGACCTTCTAAAAACGTTAAAATGTATTACCGGCACGCGAAACCTTAAATTAGAGTGAATAAATGAAGACTCGGCACACCACTTCTGAAAGGTTGCCGACCCCTGGGATGGAGAAATTAGAGAAAACATAGAAACAAAGTAAAGATCAAATTTAGTTCTCTGAGCACTTTGGGGGATTAATATGGTGTGGACCAATTTAGCCTTCCATTATAGTGTTAATTGCTGTTCCATTATAGCATTCCCTCTTCATGAGGACAAAACTTCATAGAAAATATTTTAGTTGTTTATCGCTTATACCACAATCTACCACATCCATCTGCCATCTTCCAGCACTGCTACTAACCACCCCAAATTTCATGTCTTGTCAAATAAACATTTTACTTCTTCCAATTCTCCTCTATGCTCACTCACCCAATGCTAGTATTCAATCCTAAATCCAGAGTCATTTAATTGTCAATATTATTTTTAACAAGCTGTGTCTACACTGATTTTTTTAGTTGTGTTAATACAATTACAGATTCTCATGTGAACAATCCGCAAACATCTTGTAAGAACCCATGGGCCTAGAACGGGGGACTCAGGGTCTGAGGCAGGCGACACCATCAGAGGACCCAACCACATCAGCCACACCATCAAGGGCTCATTCACCTGCACATATACTAATATGATATATGCGATCATCTGCCAGCAAAGACCCCCTGCCATGTACAGTGGCCAAACCGGACATCTCTACATAGAAGAATAAATGGAAACAAATCAGACATTGGGAATGGTAACATACAAAAGCCAGTAGGAGAACACTTCAATCTCCCTGGACTTTCAATAACAGATTTAAAAGTAGCCATCCTTCAACAAAAAAACTTCAAAAACAGACTTCAAAGAGAAACTGCAGAGCTACAATTTATTTGCAAACTTAAGACCATTAATTTGGGCCTGAATAGGGACTGGAGTGGCTGGCTCACTACAAAATCAATCTCCCCTCTCTTGGCATTGACACCTCCTCCTCAATTATTGGGAGTGGACCACATCCACCCTGACTGAATTGGCCTTATCATCACTAGTTCTCCACTTGTAAGGTAACTCCCTCCACTTCATTTGCCAGTATATCTATGCCTGTATCTGTAATTTCCACTCCATGCATCTGAAGAAGTGTTTTTTTTACCCACGAAAGCTTATGCCCAAATAAATCTGTTCGTCTTTAAGGTGCCACCGGAATCCTCGTTGTTTTTATGGCTACAGACTAACACAGCTACCCCTCTGATACTTGAGTCCTTGTAAACACTCAAAGCCTTCCTCTCCAAGGGTCTCAGTACAGAGTCCTTAGGAGACTTAACCAGTCTTTTCTTAGGCACCAGTAATGCAGAGCTGCCTGAAGACTCTGTCAGAACAGGAGGAGCACTTCTAACAGACTTAGATGTGCTCAGTACCCATTCTGAGTAGGAGGGTTCCAACGGCGGACGAAGTACAGACTCCATGAGCAGGTACTTGGGTGTTGCAGTCCTGTCCTTTTCCAATGGGGTTTGAACCCTCTACAAATGTGACATTTGTCACTTCCATACACCTCTCCCTGACACTTAAGGCAGCTGGGGTCTGGGTCACTCACTGGCATAGATCTGTTACATAAACAACAGGCTTTGAAGCCCAGAAAATAGGACATCATTCTGGTACCCAACCAGGCATCAGTGACCCTACTCTAAAAAGACAGTATTCTAAACTTAATCCTATAACTAATTATTTACAGATATACTATACAAGACTAAAAACTAATGCTACTGGTATTATTTACAGTAAGGGAGGACGATATGAAGAAACAAAGATCACATCTCTAACAACAACTGTCACTGGTGATAGGAAAAAACTAAGGGCGGTTGAAGGCAGTGTGGCCCTTTATGCCTGCATGCAGCGTTGTGAGACATCACGGAGCACTCACACTGCCCAGACGGGTACCACTTTGAGAAAAATCTCCCAACTGTGCATGAGGTGCACTCACACCCACAGTGGAATGCACATGTGCAACCACTTGAAGAACTTATTTTTTTCACAGAAATCAACTGAAGCAATAACAGACTCTGAATGTAAATTTTGGGCAAGAGATATAATTTACATATATCCACATCGTGTATGTGATGGTGACTGCCATATGATGAAACAGGGCATCACACATCTTTTGACTACCTTATCTGCCCTTCGCTCATTGAATCAGCTACCTGAAACTTTGTGGAATTATGAACAGGAGCATCCTGCAAAGGAAAGCTCCTCAGCTTTTCAACTGATAAACTTAGGAGGCCTAACATAATGGACTATCAAACAGTGACATGTCTAGGTACGTACAATTATTTGGGGTTATTTTTAGTAGATACTTTACAGTTCCTATATGGTTGGACACATGGGGTGAGATTATCTGCAGGGCATTTGAGCACCGAGCTGGCAGTCCAGAAGGAGTGTTTGGGTGTGTAGCTCAATCAAAGTTAGCACACACATGTCTACCTGAGGCAAAAGTTACACCCAAGGCTGCAGTATAGATTTACCCTAAGAGTACTATACTGAAAAAGAAGAGAATAGGGACAAAGATAAGATGTGGGAATGAAGATTATCCAAAACCAGGATCTCGCATCTGGATCTGCTACCTGAACTACTGTACCATGCCATTGCAAAATCTGATCGACTTCCATGGGATTCCACACAGATGCAGAAGTCAGTACTAGCAGAACTTGATGCAGGACTGGGACATAATTCTGAAGTTCTTGGACATCATCAAGCAATAAAATAAAGTAATACACAGTCAATAAATTTTTAAAAGCAGTATTTGGCTGGAAAACAAAACACTAGTTAAATATTTATCTTCAGAGTCTTAGTTTTTTCCATTAATTTCAATGCAGAAGTATGTGTTCTGATCCTAATTTCTATGACTTCCAACTTGTTAGAAGGAAAACAGCACCCTACATAAAGTACATTTTGATTTTTTTGTGAATTACAATTTGTTTTTTAAAGACAAATTATACTTTTGGGGTACGTGTCTCATTTTGAAGAAAAAAAAAAGGTGGAATTTTCCTTTAGCTATTTTCTGAAGTATCTATTGCTAGGCATCTGAAGTCCGTGCAAATTTATAATTAAAAATATGTAAAACTGTATCCAACAACACAGACACCAAGCCACAAAAATGAAACCAAAAGAAAATAGTCCCCCCCCCTCCAAAAAAGGGGGGGGGGACTAATAGTTGGTGCAAAAGAGATGTCAAGTGATTAAATTTAGTGATCCAAACAAAAAGGCCTTGTAAGGAGTCTTGAAGACAACAGAACAACCCTGGTAAGCATAATGGTTTGTGAGGTTGCTCCATAGATTGGACAAGAAAAGCCTTATCCTGGCCCAATTCACATGTAGCCTTAGAACACAGAGGAAGGACAACCCGTCAAACTCAACTGCCTCAGAGGGATACTGGAGAAAGAGATGGTCACTCAGGCACATTAGGCCCAGGTTATAACGAAGGACTTGTTAAATGTTTTTTTAAACTAGTACTTTTTCCATAAACAAATTTCAAAACTTTTGTGCAGGTGGACTGAAATTGAGTGCGGTCTGTCAGCTGCAGAGGATGCTGAATATATTTTAATATTGATTTTGTTTTGTATGTGTAATAGAACATAAAACACTGTAACCTGCACAAAATATCATTTGCTGTAGTTAAATCTTATACTACATCATTTCAAAATAACACATTTATACATTTCATTGTTTCCGCAGCTTCGGCAGTTAGGCCAATACCAGATACAGTCAGATCAATCTATTATAGCTGTTTAAGGATTATATGTACTGAAACATATGGCAAAAAGTTAATCTTACCAAGGTCATTATCTGCTTATCAATTCTTTTTTTTAAAGAAACATTAAAGATACTTAAAGTAAAATGCTACTTTACATTTCTGAAAGTATACTCAGAATTGTGACTTTCTAAAATGAAGCCACGCATTTTTTAAGATATGAAACAACAAATCTGAAACGCCTACCTGAACCAACTGGAGATGATCCAACACTAAGACTTTGTAAACTTCCATTCCTGAGCAACGTTGGGGACTTTTGAAGACTAGAGCTTGTTGCACTTCCTGCAGCAGATGCCACAGATGACGTTGGAGAAGCAGAAGAAACTGATAGGTGGGAAATACTCTCCTGACTTTTATTTCCTTTGGGCCTACCAGGCCCATGTTTATTTTGTTTATTTCCTTTCCGTTTCTTTTCTGTTACAGTCTCTTCTTCTATCCCAGAAGTTTGGACTCGCTTGTATCCCGTTGAAGTAAGGCTTGTATTACCTAAGTCTCCAGGTGAGCTGTCAAAGTTTTTAGACTGGGAAACAACAGCTGAGGTTGAAGGGAGAACAATTAAGGAACTAAAACAATTCACACTCCCTTCTTGGTTTCCCATCTCTCCTTTATGTACATCTTTGGTTGACAAAGTCTGTTGGGAATGAGTGTAACTGTCATTACGCAGATCTGATTCTGTAAAACTCAAAAAATCCTGGGGAGATTGAACTGAACTTCCAGAAGATGATTTTACACTGCCAGGAGTCCCCAAAAAATTGCCTGTAGGAAGACGGAAAGACAAGGATTTAATTTTTTTATTATGATTATTTTTATGATTTTAAAAATAAAACGCTTCTATCACTATTAAAATTGCTCAAGAAGCTGGATATTCTAGAAAATAAAACTTGGAGGTGGAGGTCTCTTTTGAAACACAGCTTTACCACTTTAGGGCTTGTCTATGTGAACAGTTGGTATGTGGCAAGAGAGGGTATATCTCTACCTTGCACTAGACGCGATAAATCAACCCCTAGACAGTGGGACAAGCCTTAAGAGTTCCCTGGTGCATTTTAATCTACTCCACTTTCAAACAGGAGTAGACTGGAGTGCGCTACAAAATTCCTATTTATACCCTAGCTTGCTACAATCTGTATAGACAAGCCCTAAATTTGTAATGTAATTTTTAAAACATTTAATTTGGTTTTATTATTTCTACTGTGTTTGCTTCTTAGTTTTTCACTCAGTTGGGTCTGATTCTCAGCCACCTCATTCCTGCACTTGGGAACAGGGATGGAGAGGGAAGGAGAAAGTGAGTGGAAAAGATGGACAAAAGTGGTTTATAAGCCCCCTCTAATGGCCCCTATATTCTGGGATCATCCTGGGCTCTGGTGTAAGTTAAAGCACATTGCTCTAACTTACACTCTGCTTTACATGTCCCCCAAGATATAAAGAATAACTATGGCACAGTGTACACCAGCCACATACCCAACAAGCCTACACTCTGCCCATGACATGCCCCCTATGCCAGGGTTCTGAAGTAGGGCTATGTGTGGAGGACTTGCACCCAGTTCTACACTGGCTATGGAGGTCCTCTTCACAAGGGGTATTTTTCAGGCAGATGTATAAAGGGCACTTTAAGCCTCTTCATACTGTAGGAACAGCATAAAAAGGCCTTTATACAGCTGTGAATCATGCCCCCTCACTTTCTACTTCTCATGCAGTAGCACAATACTGAAATGACTGGGCTGCAAATATTCAGAGGAATGCTTAAGTAGTCCAAATACAAATGTGTTTTCACTGAAATTCAGTAAGTATTTCTATAGATTTTTTTTAAGTTAGGTTTTGAAAAAAACTGACTATGGGGCATAATTATCTGCATGTCAGTGTTCTTTTAAGAATACATTTCAAATTCCTTTGACCCTACACAAAGTATGTATAGAGAAAGTCACAAATTACATTTTGGAAAACTGGTAAAAGCTCTTTTTCAACAAAAGTCATATTTTAATGTTAGTACTCCATTATAGTAAACACAGATTATTAATCTGTTTAAAATATATAATTTACATTACATCAGTGATTTTAAGACAACTGCAATTTTGCTACTCAATTAGCATCTATATAAAAGAGGTTTTCCATCATCAATCCTGACCTGTCACCATCTGTCTTTCTTCTATACTTTTGTTTTTACAGCTGGTATAAAGAGCACACTGATGCATTAAATACTTTTAAACTACAGAGCACTTTAGGAACAACTAGTATTCCTAACCAATAAGGTACCTTAAACACTAAACATCTACTAGCTTGACTAGTGGGAAATAATGCTTTAAACTGTTTAACAGCACTCTATTGCCATTCTTGGCATCTATTTTTCTTTCACTGTCTTGGGCTCTGTGATTTTTAAGACATAATACAATGAAAATCTAAACAAAACGTTACTTCTACTTTCTGATACTTCAATACAACAAATTGATAGTGTTTGGATTATTTTAGCATGCAGAATGCAAACTGCGGACATTGTTTAAAAAAGTATAAGCATATGGGAGGAATGACTACCCAGAAGATTTGCAATTAAGAGTTCAATCCTGCAAATGGTACTCATGCAAGCAGCCCTATTGGCTCCAATAAGACTACCCACAGGCATCAAGGACAAGTCTAAAAAGGGTTGCACAAATCCATCCCTAATTTTGCCATTAGGAAAAAAGTCTTAGTTACAAAAGAACATTTGCATTAACCTGTTTTGAAACACTTAGTATACACTTCCAAAAGAATGTAAAGGGAAGTCATAGGTTTCAAAGAGGTAGTAAAAAGTTACAATGATTTCCCAACATATTTTTTCAAAACAAAGGCTGCACTTTAATACATACTTTTACAGCACTTTTGTTTGAAAGAAAGCTTTCCCTTTTTTAATTTGTTTAGTAGTAGAGTTATGTACATGTAAAAATTACCACATGTTGGGAACAAACAGAAAGAACTCTCATTAACATTAGTGAGACACAAGGGCATCTCATGGCAGAACAGGCTCCCAACATCTTAAAAATGTCTCAGTCAAAACAGTCATTTGATGCACCTTTACTATTTGCTCTCGAGACAAAATTTGTTGGGCCCAGTTTCAACTTGAAAAGCAGGGGAGGTCATTTAAATCCAAAATGACTCCTTCAAAAGGTATGATCTTATGGATTCAACTTGTATGCTGTTTTTAAATAACCTGCACAAAATAAGCAAATTTAAAAAATAATAATTTTCATGTGCATAATAAAGTTCTCAACTATCATCTTCTTTAAGTAAGAAATGATCTCTTTCAATATAAGATTCCAATAATCAATTTTTGAAGTCTTATTCAAGAATGTAAATAAAACAGACCCTCAAAGAAATTTGCAAATGGTAACACTACACACGCGCACACACAATAACAACCTTTATAAAAAAAACAACCATGAAAGAAGATGTAAAATCCATATTCCTTTGTCATCATTCTGATATTCACCACACTGGAAGTTTCAGAAAAAACGGTTACTTACCTTTTCGTAACTGTTGTTCTTCGAGATGTGTTGTTCACGTCCATTCCACATTAGGTGTGCACGCGCCGTGTGCATGAGCGTCGGAAACTTTTTCCTTTAGCGGCTCCCGGCAGGGCCCCCGCCAGAGTGGCGCCACTGCGCCGTGCATATATACCCCCACTGGCCCGACCCCCTCCAGTTCCTTCTTGCCTGCGACTCCGACAGAGGGGTAGGAGGGTGGGTGGTGGAATGGACGTGAACAACACATCTCGAAGAACATCAGTTACGAAAAGGTAAGTAACCGTTTTTTCTTCTTCGAGTGCTTGTTCACGTCCATTCCACATTAGGTAAATCACAAGCTTACCTTTGGAGGAGGGTAGGAGTCATGAAACAATTGATAACTAACTGATAACAGCTATACAACTCTAAGGCTAAGGGATTGCTTCTCTTACGAGAGAGGTTGTTCCAATGCCGCCATGGACGGTAAGAAGGAACTGGAGGGGGTCGGGCCAGTGGGGGTATATATGCACGGCGCAGTGGCGCCACTCTGGCGGGGGCCCTGCCGGCCCGCCGGGAGCTGCTAAGGGGGAAAGTTTCCAACGCTCGTGCACGCGGCGCGCACACACCTAATGTGGAATGGACGTGAACAAGCACTCGAAGAAGAATGAACATAATTCCTCTTTAAACTGCATGACTTGTGGGTTTATACCTCACAGATTAACAGATTTGTATAATGAATATTTATTAATAAACAATGTAAAAATTATTATGGATTCTTACTACTCTCCCTGACCACCACAAACTATCCTCCAGACAGACCAGAAATAGTGTGTGCGTTTTCGGTTGGGGTTTTTTTGGGGGTGGTGGGAAAGGGGTGGTTTTTGTTGCTGTTGTTTTAAAGATACCAGTAATGGCTCTAGAAAGTTATTTTAGAATGTCAGAAAGACCTATGCATATATAAAAATCACCAAAATATGGGTAACATACATACATCCCCAAAAACATTATATACCCAATAGACTGGAATGATGTAAAAATTAAAATGTGTATATTTTGAAGGCACGTTGTGGACTCAGAAAAAGCTCCTAAGACAAGTTTCAGTCTATCTTGAAAATAATCATTTAGGACACATTATACATGATTTTAAGGTACATAAAATACAAACAGAAGTTTGTTCTGTTTCATTTTTACACTCAGCAATTTAAAATCAGTATTATTAAAGTTTTGTGTTTTTTTTTTAAATGTCTCCTATACTCAGACCTTACATGCCAAATTTCAGCAGTGAGCAAATCTGCCAGCAGATTTACAAATTGCCAAAACCAGAAATGTCAAGTGAAAACTAAACCTAAATGGGCATAAACTGTCTTTTCCTGTAAAAACAGAACATACACATAGCATACAAAAAAGAGACAGGCATCTCTTTCTGAAAACAAAGTAACCAGCAAAAGATGCAACAAGCATTTATTGATTTAAAATAACCAAACTTTCCTATCATTATTCTGGATGATGGGTAAACGATTTTTTAAATTTAAGTATGAAAGATTTCTATCTGTTTACTCAGAGGTCATCAGGGAAACAGTATTATTGCTATTTTAAATACCTGGCTGAAAAGGACTAGCAGCTGACACGGTTGTTCCTGGATTCCTTCCACTACCAGGCTTTCTTCCCCTCTGACCTGAGCTGTGACCTGCAGATTTCTTCCCTTTGCTCTCTGACCCTCTAGCCTCTGAAGCATCTTTTCCACTTGAAGTATGTGCACAGACTTCCTGGAAATTTGCATTTGTAAATCGAGCTGTGGTATCTTCCAACCGCTTCAAGGAGCCTGGCATAGCATTGTTGCTAGTGCTTGTGTAAGTCTAACATTTTGATTAAGAGAAAAGAAGTTAAAAAAGAGATAGTTAGACCACAAAAAAACTGTACATCAACCAATAAAAAAAATGCGTGGAAGAGAGAGAAACATTCGAGTATCCTAACATTAAAGAAAACATTAACAGTCTTTCTTTTCAGTTTCACAAGTTAGCAGTATACTTTTTAAAATAATTTTTGAAACTTTTAATCTTATTATGTTATGATAGCACCATAAAAACAAAGAACAGAAAGTCAGTTACTAATATGTAGTTTTTTTTATCAGATATAGTGCCAGCTGTCAGTTCAGTTAGCAAGCATCAGATTGCAGCAATTAATAGAAATGTACGTGCTGACATATCCACTATATTTATCAAAAGGCAAATAGTAACACTACTAGCTCTACTGATCAAAATAATGGCAATTATTCCTGAAACTTTAGCAAGCTTGTGAAGCATGCTGTATAATCAGAAAACCTACCGTTTTACGATTATGGCACCAATCCTGCAGACTGCATACGTACTTAATTTCGTACAGTTAGTAGTCCCACTGTACTCAGCAGGATTGCTCAAAGTGTATGAAATTAAACATAAGTAAGTCTTTGAAAGACTGGGTCTAAAAAACAGTTTCATGATACAGAAAATGTTTATATTTTGGGGTTGGATGGGAGTCTCTGGATTACTTTACAGAATGCCAAGACTATTTTCATCTGCAAATATGTAACGAGAATTCTATCACATTAAAAGGGAGATCTGAAATATTTGAAAAAAGTTATTTATATTTTATAGTTTTATATTAATATATACACATAGTATAATAATATTACATTACACACACATGCACACAGTCTTTCCATACAAGTTAACAGAAGATGTCAATTAATTTTTTGGTAACTTTAAGATATGAATTTAAACTGATTGGGAGAAATGCTTATTTCTTATAAAACTAAGACTAGACCAGAAAATGTGTGATTTTAAAAGTCTTACTTATTAGGCAAAATTAAGAGTGTTTAAGTAATGATTATTCAGATGTAGAAGTTACTTTGAAGAAATTGTTGGATTGTTAATATAACATGATTAAACTCTATAAGCTTGGCTGTGCGATTTTTGGCAAAAATGTTAGAATAGTAGTCAATTATAACTATTTTGATAACTGAGTGAAATTCTGACTCCATTGAAATCAATGGTAAAACTCCCATTCAATATCTATATTTATGCTGAGTTTATCTGGTATTTCTATGAATGAGTTAATATTGTATAGATTATTTTATAAAGAGATTGTGAGGCCTTTTGCTGGTAGTGATATTTTTCAAAAAGCTTTTTTGTGATGATATAATTTATGTATGCTAAAATGAAAAAAAATACAAATATAATGATATTAAATAACTCCATAAAGTCTTTAGAAACTAATAAAGATGAAGGATTTTATATGTTGGATGAAAAAAATATGAGGAAAAGGAGTGACATTATTCAGCAGTTATATTTTACTAAACTGAGCAGACATATAATTAAACAAAACACTAATTTGCATTCTGATTGGTAGAAAACCTCCTAAATGTTAAATACTGGTTAAACAACCAGATCTTTGTTTAAATATTTTATATCAATATTAAACAGTACATTTTTCTTTCTGATTCTTTAATCATTATTAAGGCTCTGAGATTCAGGACAGCACTAAAATGTCTTTAAATCCATCCCTACTAAAAAAAACATTTACACATGTACTGCTTAAATCCCATTAAAACTATTCTCTAAAAAGATGCTTTCCTGAATTGGGTTGATAGCACTATAAAAAACAATTATCTTTCACATTGTGCTTTGATATAACTGGCATGAAAAAATGATCTCACTTTTCACTAATACAACCACCACCAGACAGAAACTCAAAAAAAGTTGATTATAATAAAATTATCTGCTGTTTCAATACAATTCAGATTTTACATGCTGGGGTATGTTACTCAATATGTGAGATCTCAGGAAGCTGTACTGAGAAAAATGTACCTTTCAATCAGTAGTTTATCAGTGTTCAGAAATACTTCTTTTTTATTTTAGAAAACTACCCGTTTGCTCAATAGCCTCTTTAGAAGCAATATATTCCCATGTAAATTGGTTTCATTCTAACTGTATTTTTTTCAAGTTTTCACAGTTCAGGGCAAACAATGTAAACCATGGCACAGAGCAGGGCACTACTTTTTAAAATTATTACCTACAAGTTTACCAACTACTCTCAAAGTCATTTTAGTAAGAAATGAAATCCTATTTGCATAGACCAATAGGATTCAAGCTGATTAAACTCCATGGCTTACTTTGGAAACATGAACCTTTTGCATGCTGGGCAGGTCAATTGGGAAACCACCCCAGCTCATTTTTCAATCATTTTTCCATTAGCTTGGGCTGGTCCTGAAGCTCTCCATCCCACTCACATGTGACCTATATGACCTAGTACAGGTCAAAAGCCATGTAAAGAAAACACATTGGTACTCTTCACTCATGTGTCAAGTGGGGGAGGGAGAGGAAACCGAGCAAGGGTACTGTACATGGAAACATAATATAAACTCCCACTTAGAGGATCAAATTAGGTTTGGTCAGTTCCCCAATGCCACTTAATGGAAAAGATACTAGAGTCACCCGGAAGTTTAAAGCTGTTACTTTGCTCCACTCTAACTCTAAGCATACATATTATGTAATACTCTGATCCCCCCAAAGTCTGAAATTCTAGAAATCATATTGTCTTCATGTTAGCTAGCTAGACTCAGAAAAAGCTGCAAAATATGAAAAAAGCTATGCACTCCAATGCTTGCTGTTGTTCTTTTGTCACTGTAGCATATAAACAAAGCCATAATATGTAGTACAATGAACTAAAAAAACCCACCATGCAACACTATTAAGTGAAACGCAATGCTAACATGCAAATTGCAGAAAGTCATAGGAATAGATCTGCAAAGCAACCAATTGTATTAAAAACCATGCATATTCCTCAATCAAAAAATCCAACAAGTTTTAACTGATATTATTGAATCTGGAAGAGAAGAATGGGAGTTAAATTTATGCCAGTCAGGTTAATTACTTTAAATAAAGGTAGGCAAAGTGGGACTCTCCAAAACTGCCAACGTGGCTCAGTTCAGAGCTGCAGAAAAATTTCACTTAGGATTTTCTGAATAGTATAGAATCATAGAAAATTAGGGTTGGAAGAGACCTCAGGAGGTCATCTAGTAGTGAGAAAAGGAAATATGCATAACTAACAAATTAATGAGTCACCATAAGGAATGTCAGAACTACAATGGATGGCAGCACAGGACTAGCACAATGCTAGCAAAAGAAGGTAGCATATATATATATATATATATATATATATATGACAGACAGCATTCATCCGTTATGACTCTACCCCACTTGACAAATACTTGTTTAGCCACAGCTGCTCCAAACTGTTATACTTATTATTTCTATTAGGCAGCACCTAAATGCCACGAAGAGAATGGGATTCCCATTGTGCTGGACAAACACGAGTCTTCACTGTCACAGTTAGCTTGAAATAGTGCACTCGAGTTACTGCACCTCGAGTTAACCTAGCATGAGTGAGAGGCCAAACCAAATTTCAAAACAACATTCCAGCTACAGAGTGATTTGATTAGCTACTGATGAGCTGTTGTAACTTGAGATATTGCATCCCCACTGCATTACAATCTCAAGCACCTGCATCACTGGAGCCTCCATCCACCCCACCCCAACAGGCCAGCTAAAGCACCACTAGAGAATTTTGTGGGTGGATGGGAATCGAGTTATGGGTAACATTCAAGTTATAACTAGACCTAACTATGCTGTGAAGAGATGCCCAAAGACATAGACCCAGGCCCAACATGCTTACTGCAAACTAAAAAGGACGAAAAATAGACAAAGGGTGTGAGAAAGAGATCCAATGAAACAGGCAAAGCGATCAGGGTAATGGCAGGCACAAATTTTTATTCCAGTAATTTTCCATACATGTTTGATGGGTTTTTATTTTGTTTTGTTTTGTTTGGGGGGGGGGGTGGACAACAGATGTTGGGATGAAAGGCAGTAGGTGCAGGGTTGGTCGTTTATTAACTGCCCTTACCTCTTTCGTCTTTTTTTTTTTTTTTTTTAAGATATTTAACTCCTTAGGTCAAAGTCCATGTGTTCATACATGCTTGGTACAGCACAACAATAACTTGCCTATTTTAATAAGATTTATTAATAACTCATGCCAATACAATTTCTTTTTAAAAAAAGCATCTGTATTTAAAAGTTTTCAGCCACTGCCTCTTTACTTTTACAATTGTTTTAACCCTTCATTTATTTTACTTACTTTTATTTCCTACATGCGTATTTTCTAATTTTTGTTTTAATTCTTGCCTATTTATTTTTCACTCTGCCTATTTCTAGATTTATTTAGTTTTAAACCTTGCTTATCTTTTATCTTTGCTTTTATACTTTTTAATTTCCAGTTTTATTCTTAACTTCTTTTTGAAAATCTATTTCTTGGCCATTGCAAATTCACCTCTTGATTTACACTCATTACAATCTGATATTGATTATTACAATGTGGTGGCAACACCACAATAGTTAAGGCCTTATCTACACTAAGGCCCAGTCAACACTAAAAATTAGGTCAGCATAACTACGGCCTTGGCTACACTGGCGGTGTACAGTGCTGCAACTTGCTGCGCTCAGGGGTGTGAAAAAACACCCCCCTGAGCGCAGCGAGTACAGCGCTGTAAAGCGCCAGTGTAATCAGAGCCTGCAGCACTGCACGCTTGTTCGCAGCGCTACAAGCTATTCCCCTCGGAGAGGTGGAGTACATACAGCGCTGAGAGAGCTCTCGCAGCGCTGGCGGTGCGACTACACTCACGCTTCACAGCGCTGCCGCGAAGTCCCAAGTGTAGCCAAGGCCTACATCACTCAGGGGTATGAAAAATCCACATCCCTGAGCAGCATAGTTAAGCCAAACTCAGTCCCAGTGTAGACAGCGTTAGGTCAATGGGAGATGGATTGCCTGTGTCTGACGGGAGAATCCTTCCCAGCAGCATAGGCAGTATATATACTGAAGTGCTACAGCGATGCAGCTGTGCCTCTATAGCATTTTAAGCATTGACAAGCTACTCCTGGGGGGATACTGCATGACTGCGTGCTCGCAGAAAATGGCCCTCCTGAAGATTTCCTGTGTTTCCCTGCAGAAAACGGCAGGGAAGCAAAGGGAAGCTGCGTGGGGGGGAGGGGTGGCGGAACATGAGTGTAGTTTTTGGGACAGGGATTGCCCCCTCCAAACAGAGGCGAGGCATGGGATGGTACATGAGGTTACATGACACTGCCCCCCTCGTTTTGCCCTGAGAGAAGAGCCTTTTGTTTAAGAGTGGATATTTCAAAGTGCTTGAAAATCCACACAGATACTCGGATTGTCTTGAAAAGTGCTATGCCATGGCAAAGAGCAAGTAGTGTGCATTTGGGGTCATTGGTCAAGGAGTTCCTCAGATACAGCTCATAGACTCATAGACTTTAAGGTCAGAAGGGACCAATATGGTCATTTGTCTGACCTCCCGCATGATGCAGGCCACAAAAGCTGACCCACCCACTTTCCCTTGAAGTCTTTAAATTAAGTCGCAGAGAATCCTCCAGCCTGCGACCCCTGCCCTATGCTGCGGAGGAAGGCGAAAAACCTCCAGGGCCTCTGCCAATCTACCCTGGAGGAAAATTCCTTCCCTACCCCAAATATGGCGATCAGTAGAACCCCAAGCATACAGGCAAGATTCTACAGCCGGACCCTCATTTTACCAGCGATGGCACGTTAATGCCTAATTGATTAAAATCACGTTATCCCATCAAACCATTCCCTCCATAAACTTATCTAGCCTAATCTTGAAGCCAGAGAGGTCTTTCGCCCCCACCGTTTCCCTCGGAAGGCTGTTCCAAAATTTCACCCCTCTGACGGTTAGAAACCTTAGTCTAATTTCAAGCCTAAACTTCCCCACGGCCAGTTTATATCCATTTGTTCTCGTGTCCACATTAGTACTGAGCTGAAATAATTCCTCTCCCTCCTTGGTATTTATCCCTTTGATATATTTAAAGAGAGCAATCATATCCCCCCTCAGCCTTCTTTTGGTTAGGCTAAACAAACCGAGCTCCTCGAGTCTCCTTTCATAGGAAAGGTTTTCCATTCCACGGATCATCCTAATGGCCCTTCTCTGTACCCGTTCCAGTTTGAGTTAATCCTTTTTAAACATAGGAGACCAGAACTGCACACAGTACTCCAAATGAGGTCTCACCAGCGCCTTGTATAACGGAAGCAGCACCTCCTTGTCCCTACTAGAAATACCTCGCCTAACGCATCCCAAGATCGCATTAGCTTTTTTCACAGCCACGTCACATTGCCGACTCATAGTCATCCTGCGATCAACCAGGACTCCGAGGTCCTTCTCCTCCTCCGTCACTTCCAACCGATGCATCCCCAGCTTATAACTAAAATTCTTGTTAGTCATCCCTAAATGCATCACCTTACACTTCTCACTATTAAATCTCATCCTATTATTATTACTCCAATTTACAAGGTCATCCAAGTCTCCCTGCAGAATATCCCGATCCTTCTCCGAATTGGCAATACCTCCCAACTTTGTGTCATCCGCAAACTTTATCAGCCCACTCCTACATTCGGTTCCGAGGTCAGTAATGAATAGATTAAATAAAATCGGACCCAAAACCGAACCTTGAGGAACCCCACTGGTGACCTCCCTCCAACCTGACAGTTCACCTTTCAGTACTACCCGCTGCAGTCTCCCCTTTAACCAGTTCTTTATCCACCTCTGGATTTTCATATCGATCCCCATCTTTTCTAATTTAACCAATAATTCCTCATGCGGCACAGTATCAAACGCTTTACTAAAATCGAGGTATATTAGATCCACCGCATTTCCTTTATCTAGAAGGTCTGTTACTTTCTCAAAGAAGGAGATCAGGTTGGTTTGGCACGATCTGCCTTTCGTAAACCCATGTTGTAATTTGTCCCAATTGCCATTCACCTCAAGGTCCTTAACTACTTTCTCCTTCAAAAATTTTTCCAAGACCTTGCATACTACAGAAGTTAAACTAACAGGCCTGTAGTTACCCGGGTCACTTTTTTTCCCCTTCTTGAAAATAGGAACCACATTAGCTATTTTCCAGTCCAACGGTACCACCCCCGAGTTTACAGAGTCATTAAAAATTATCGCTAAGGGGCTTGCAATTTCTCGCGCCAGTTCCTTCAATATTCTAGGATGAAGATCATCCGGTCCACCCGATTTAGTCCCATTTAGCTGGTCAAGTTTGGCTTCCACCTCTGATACTGTAATGTCAATCGCCCCTCCTTTATTCCCCTCTGTCCTGCTCCCTCTATTCCTAAGCCCTTCATTAGCCTTATTAAAGACCGATGCAAAATATTCATTTAGATATTGTGCCATGCCTAGATTATCCTTAATCTCCACTCCATCTACATTCTTCAGCGGTCCCACTTCCTCTTTCTTTGTTTTCTTCCTATTTATATGGCTATAAAACCTCTTACTATTGGATTTAATTCCCCTCGCGAGGTCCAACTCTACACGGCTTTTGGCCTTTCTCACTGCATCCCTACATGCTCTGACCTCAATAAGGTAGGTTTCCTTGCTGATCTCTCCCCTCTTCCATTCTTTGTACGCTTTCTGTTTTTTCTTAATCGCCCCTTTGAGACGCCCGCTCATCCAGCTAGGTCTAATTCTCCTGCCTACTAACCGTTTTCCCTTTCTCGGGATACAGGCCTTGGACAGCTCGTGCAACTTCAGCTTGAAATAATCCCAGGCGTCATCTGCCTTTAGATCCCTAAGTATGTTAGCCCAATCCACTTCCCTAAGTAGTTGCCTTAATTTATTAAAGTTGGCCTTTTTGAAATCGTAAACCTTAGTCACAGTTTTATTTCTGTTAATCCTTCCATTTAGTTTAAACCGAATTAGCTCATGGTCACTCGAGCCAAGGTTGTCCCCTACAACCATTTCCTCAAAGCTATTTGTTACAATCAAAGTACTCTAAATCCCCCACACACAGGGAAATTTTCTTGAAAACTGGTGTGCCACAGCAGAGGTTCATACAGACTTTGGGAAATGGGGAAGAGCACAGACTTTGGGATGAATGGACCACTTCATATCTCTGCAATCCTCCTATGGTACAGGAGCCCTTCACCTTACACTAGCCCCCAAAGTAGACTAAGGAGCTTGGCATTCACCTCTGCCTCTACTTGGTAGCTATACCCTCACAGCCCAATTGCCTCTTTCTTTCCTTCCTATAACCCCTCCAACCATACTTGGGCCATGGAGGGAACAGGGGGAGAAGAGACCTGGTATCTGAGTGGTGGTGAGGAAGACCCATCAATCCTCCCCCTCCCTACAGGTTTCCCTCAACCATGCCCTCTCACTATCATCACTTCCTCAAAATACAAAGGAAACTGACTACCCAAAACTTTGTTACACTTGACTAGCAATGCGCCTCACACTTTTCCAGAACACTGAATGTGCATAAACCACTAAAACCAGGAAATAAAGTGCTATGGGAAACATCTAGCACTGTGAGAGTTAGCAGGAGTGTTTGAAGAAGAACAATGGTATACCATTACACTGGACACAACACAGAAAATGGCAGTTTTTTTTTAAAAGGGACTGGTCAGGTTTGGTTTTCTTCCACTACCAATTGCCAGCTGCAAAGGGGGACAGAGTTAAGGTTCTGTGGAGGGAAGGGCTGTGGACACTATTACTTTAACTTTATTTTCCAGCTTAACTTTATATTATCTGTGTTTAGAGGCTTAGGTATAAGTGCATTTGACATTCTGGAAGGGTATGAGGCACTGCCGGTCAACCTTATGTCTGCATTAATGAAGATTTTGAGCAGTGAAATTGTGTTTTACTTCGGCTTCCTCCCTGTCCTGACTTCACCCAATTACCTCCAATCCTTCCCCTTCAGTCAAACCCGTTAACAAAGATTATGACAAAAGCCTAAAGAGTAAGGGAAAATTATATGTTGCAAATGTAAACTCTGGGTTTTAGGAGGGAAAACAGGTATACTGGGGAGCCCTGGCTGAGGCCCTATTCCACACATACTGCTACTGTCTCAACTGGAAGTCTTGGCACCTCTGAGGGCTGTAACCTTACTCTGGAAGATGGATGCTGCTACCTCACATACCAGTGGGAAAGTCAAGGGGGTCCCTAGTGCCTCTGCTTTGTCTTGGTCAGGGAGAGCTTGCTCAGGGATCTCAGTGTAAGAAGAATATCCACCATTTACAAATGTTCATGTTTTCATGTTCAAAAGAACCTTAGAACATTAGGTGTCACCACAACATCCTTGTGAAGTAGGTAAATGCTTTCCCCCACTTGACTTAGAAAAAAATGAGGCAGGTCAGAACTCAGAAGTTCTTGAATACCAATCAGACCAATACACCAAAACTTGTTCAGAGCTCTCAATATTTTAGTTTTATATATTGTAAACTAATTCTGTGTCCTACATCAAATCACAATAGTGTCACAGGCAGTTTCTTCTCCTACTACTCCTTCCATTTCCAGCCAGCTGAGCTGCAACACAATCCAAATATCGCCCATCGCCAAATATCGTCTGTTATGTTTAGCAAGTACAAGTACACTATGCAGGGCCAGGCCAGGCCAAAACAGAAGTCAATGGCTGAAAAAAGGATGACTCCAAGACCAAAAAAGACCATACATTCCAAGACCACAAATTAGCTTCTTTGGAACATTTCCCTTCACAAGACATTTGAAGAACAGACGAAAGGCAGGCTTACTGTATTAATTATGAAACCATAAAAGTGTGCACACTTCAAATGAATGTTCCTAATCTTGATGAGAAGAAATGAAAGTGTCCAAGCATACTGAGAACATCTGCTCTGTTAGTGATGGATCTCCAAAACTTGTACAGTTACTTGAAAAGGTGATTACAGCCTCTGGAACCTCAGACAGTGAAAAGCAGAAGTTTCAGGATTTTACATGCTCTGACAAGAGTCATGGTGTTTTGGAAACACAAAGGTTATATCTTGTTGAGCAATGAGTAAAGATCCAGCAATCAGATTACCACATGGTAGGGTCTGGGTGCAGGGTTTTGCCATCTTTCCATAGAAAGATAAAACAATTATACTGGTGAGTACCAAGAACTAATGAACTCAAACCACCACTTTTCAGAATCATGTGTCAAACAGTACTGAGAACCTGAGATCTCCCAAAAACGGGAGAAAATGAATTCATACTCTGCGGAAGAAAAACACATTTATAAGCTACTGTGAGCCCTCCTGTAACAGCACCATTAATGTGTGTCATGTGTTGCAGTCCCTCTTAAAAATATTCTTTACAACTTGGCATTTCACATGGGTCCCTCGAGTTAGAGTCAAGTCATTGCCACAACAAGAAGGAAGATTCAATGCAGCAGGCAGGTAAGAGGCAAAAATTGCTAACACGCAAGAAATGTGATGTGTTGTGGATGTGTACCGTGCTCATGAGTTTGCAATTATTGACTTGAATACTTCTTGTGTCAGTGATGGTCTGGCAAATGCTCCAAGAGCAGATTTAAAATTTTTATTAAAGTTAATGTTTAAAATTAAATATACACAAGTTAAGAGCGAAGGTTCTGTACATCTGGGGTCCGGCTTGAGTTATGAGGGATTACAGGTATCAGTTACAAGGATCACGAGATACATACATATCACATAACCAGAATAGACCCAGATTGGGGTACGGGGTTTTTTAAAGCGTCAGTGGATAAGTGGGCTCGGGTACGCCACCCATGGAATGTATAAAGAGTCCTATTACAATGGAGTATGAATAACTTAATTTTTCATATTTCTCAATTCACCAAATATCACAGACAAGTACAACTTCTTACAGTCTCTATAGCCACTATATAGTAACCATTCTGCAATTATAAAATTCTCAGACATTCTTCATACCACAGACAAACAGTTTACAACTCTACATTACTAAAAACGTGTCAAAATGCAAATTTAATAATTCATTTGAACTTAAGCCTTAGAAGGGGGGAAAAAGAAAACTTACTTTCTCTGTAGTTACAGTAAGAGACGGAACCAAAGATGGTGAAGACTCAGACTGCTTCTTGTATTTTTGTTTGTGTTTGTCTTTTTCTTTATATTTCTAAAAAATATGAAAGCAAAATATAATCCAAGTTCAGGTTCATCTTCAACATAATCCATGTATGACATACATAATACAATTTTCTATTATTTAAACATAAAAAACAAATTTTGACTATAAAAGTTACATTCTTGTGAAAGTCAAATATGACTAATATTTCAAATATTAAACTACGCACATTTTGTTCAGCAGAACCATCAGAATGTTTGCATTGAGAAGCAGCATACACTGCAATTCTTTATTAGTTACTATTAGCATTACTGAATCTATTAGTGTTACTAAAATAAAACCATCTTGCCAAAAATCAAGATCTTAGTACCATAACATTACAGAAAAATTGAATTAAAAAGCTATATTGATATCCATTCTGTTTTAAAGTTCTTGTATTTCCACCAGAATTATTGTATTAATAGTGAACATTTTATTTTTCATTGGGTTATTACTATAAATCAACAGTAAGGCAGAATATTAACTAATTTACAAATCTCAGGCTTGCTCTACTACGGGTATCACAAATGACACTTTTACCAAGATGGCCACCTCCAGAAAACTATACTAATGTTATTTATTACAAACTTCAGTCTCAAATAAAGTTATTAGTTCATATACTGAGAGAAAATCATTCTGAACTTTCAGTATGTTAAACTGAGCAAACGGAATATTTCCCTTTTAAAATAGGCTGAAAAATTAGAAAGTATTTCTGTTTTCCTTTATTTACTGACCACAACAAGTATAGCTAGCTAATACTGTGCAAATATCAAAGAAAAGTGTCTCTTTCCTTAACTGTTTTCAATCTAGGGGCATGATCCTGCCTACAAGCCCTCCGCATGTTTGCGGAACCAGGACCTATATTTTGTGTTCAATAGAAGGGTATTAACATGAAAATTGTGATTTTTATAGCATCAACCTGCTGTAGAAGTTCTACATTTTTTCCTGTGACTGAAAAGTTTTAGGGTTTTAATTTCTCCCTATAAACGTTACTGTACTTTTGTTTGGGAAGATTATGCTGCCTGAAGTCACTAGGGGGAAAAAAGATTACTTACCAGCACCTGTTCCTTGAATATTTTACTTCTGCAGATTCACATTTCCAGGATTTTTGTGCACCTGCACCATACCCAGTAGAGCAGTACCATATATATATGACCACTCCTTCACAGAAGCAAATGTTTGGACACAAAGCTACAAAAAGTCTGCATGGTCCCAACTCCTTCGGCTAACTGAAAGACTCAGAAGAAGTACTCCAAAAGGTGGAGAAGGAAGCTGGGCACTGTGGATCTGCAAAGGCATTATACTCAAGCCATTACTGGTAAGTAACCTTTCTTCTTCTTTTGAGAATTGTCAATGTAGATCCACATGAAGATTAAGTGGCTATACAATCCCCAGCAGGAGAGCAAAATACTTATTTAATAATGGCTGCAAAACTGCTCTTATGGCAACACTGTCAGAATCAGATGTCATATCAAGGGAGAAGTGCATGTAAATACATATAAATATAACTCCAAAAGTCAGTTTTCCACATATTTGCAACGGAAGAGCCATCAGATAAGCATGCCATAAAAGCTGCTTTAGAACTAGCTGAATGGGCTTTTAAACTTCCTTAGTAATGGGTCACCAACTAACTGAAAAAGTCTACATGCAAAGTCTAATTCATTTTGAAAATATGAGTAAAGCACACTCCACTCTACACCCATCAACTATAAATAACTTTGCTGATTTTCTAAAAAGTTTTATCTTTTCTAAATAACTCAGCACCCTCTTAAAATCATGTTTATATTACCTAGCCTCACCAGGAAATGAATATGGTTTAAGAAAAACAGAATTTCAAAACATCTTCAGCATAAATATACAGCAAGAACGTAAAGCCATTTTGTCCTTTTGGAACACAGTATAAACAGTCCCCACAACCACAAAACCCTGTAGTTTGTTCAGCCCCGCCATGAAGCTAGTATAGCAACAAAAGATAACATTTAGAAGGGGGTAGTACAGACTGCTCTCCCAAACAGTTAAAAGGTTGTTTCCATCGGTCTTAAATTTTAATTTCAAGCCACTGAAATGGAAAAAATCTTCTGTCTGCTTAATATGTTCTATTCAGAAATTCTGTACAATGTCTAAGGACAGGGGAATCTGGAACCTCGCAGTGGAAAGCATAAATAACTAGAGCTGGACAATATGTTTAATAGTTTATTGGTGGATCCAAATCTATTTGTGAATTTGAGACAAATTCACTCAATAGTTTTGACCTGAAAAAAATATTTTTGGGGATTAGCAGCGGCGGTGGAGGCGGTGGCCTCCCTCATAATCATTAGCCCAGTGGTTAAAGCACTCACATGGGATGTTGGAAACCAGGGTTCCATTCCCCTCTGTACTTGTTGTGGCATAGAGATTTGAATTTGGGAATCCCACGCCCTAAGTGAGTGCCCTAACCACCAGGCTATGGAGTCACTCACACATGCTCTCTCTCTCTCTGGCCCAATGATTATTTATTGTTATTCATAGCACTGTAACAATTCAGTCACTTAGGATGTGGGAGACTCAAGTTTAAGTCCCTGCTCCAATGACTATTTAATTATATATAAAAAGTGCAAAAGCTTCCACAGAATAACCCATGGCCAAGTAGCTAGGGCACACAAGTGCAATGCAGTTAAGACCCACATTCAAATTCCTTCTCCACACTAGGCAGAAGAGGAAACTGTTTCCAAGTCTCCCACATCCCAGGTGAGTGTTTTACATCAGTAAGCTAAGGCTATAAAGGAGGTCACCACCTCAACCACAATGCAAAAAAATGTATTTCAAGTCAAACAAAACATTTCATTTAACCTAAAAACAGATTTTTTTTTATTTGACACATTTTTTGAAATTTTTGGATTCAAATCAATCTAATTTTTTTCTGAACTGCAAGTAAACTGGAAAACCATTTATTCTCCCAGATCTAGAAACTACTCTGTGTATTCTAAGAAATAAAATTTTGATATATTTAACTAAAACAAACACTCAAAAATATCAGAAATTAATGTTCGTAAAGTACACAACCCATTGGCCATAGTTCACACAAATCTTTTCCATTTCAAGGAACCTTGGCTTCCTTGTAGGCGCCTTCCTGGATTCTAAAATTATGTCCTGCATCTCTTTGGAGCATGATTTAATCCTTTAGATAAAAGGATTCTGGGCCTGACTGTCAAATCTGACCTCCTTCCTAGGCAGAAGATCTGGAAGCTCAGGATGAAGTATTGAAAATTCCAAAAAAGGTTGCATGAGATCAAAACACCAGAAGTGACAAGCCCAGGCTAGAGCTATGAGAAGCAAGTGAGCTTTGTCTCCTCTTATCTTCCTCATAACATACAAAAAATGAACCACGGAATGAAAACAGGAAATGATTACTCCAGTCCTAAAAAAGCCATCTGTCAACATGCCAGTATCCTTTCCTGTCCTTTAACAAAAAGTGAACATTTACACACAGAGTTTTTTGTAGCAAAAAAATCTATGGACAGATGATTCTCTTCTCCAGCACAGAGTCTGTGCCACTGCTGTCTTCAAGGACCATTTTTGTTGTTCCTCTTCCCATGCTGGAGTATCAAGAGTCTGCAAGCAAATTCCTTTTCCCTAACAGATGAAAATCAGTCTTGTAGATTTGATAACATGCACAGCAGTTCCAAAGACCCAGCACCTTCTGATACAAAGGCTGAGAATGAGCACTTATTTCTGTAGCACATGGGTGTGGTACTGTCAGTTAACATTTAGCTACATAACTCTTGATTTTGTGTAAGGAAACACTTCAGAACCCAAAGTATTGCTTGTAATTATAATATATTTATTTGAAGCATCATCTCCCCAAAAGTCCTCAAGTTTATCTTTAGACCCAGGGCTTGAAACAGGATTACTTTCAGAGACTGACAAACTTCGTGAAAGGAGTGGGTTTGAACTGACCAATCATCCAACTTCAGGTATCTATGAGATTCCTAAATTTCTGAAATGAACTGCCTTGACTCCCCACATTTTGTAAAAACCCTGGGAGCTGTCCAAAAGACAGCACTTTATAACTATGAATGTTTCTTACACAGAACTACAGATACTGTCCACTTGCAACTCTGATAGAATGATGGCAATTTCAGCTTGAACACTTAAAGGCCTAAGCCAGTCCTAACAGATAAGGAAAGGATAATGGATACCACCATCACAACATAATACTTGAATCTCCAGATGTACTTGTTCAACTGTCTCCAATCTAATAAAGCAGGGTGGACAAAAATCAGATTTTTTTTTTATTTAAATAGGTTTTTTCCTCAAAAAGCATTTTATCAAAAAAAAAAAAAAAAAAAAAAAAACAATCTAAAGATAGTTTTAATTAAGACACATTATAGCTCAAAGATCTCTCATCATGGAATAGGGATTAAAAATTCTAATTCTAATTCTATAGTATGAGACAATATATTCATGTAATGTTTAAGGAAAGTTTTATAAATGAGTTCCAATAGTTCACGGATTAGGGACCCAATCTTATGAGGTCCCAGGGGCTTCTGTATAGATTATTTAGGTTAATCTTTCTATCTACCCAATGGGACTCAGTGCTCAGTCTAGAAGATACCATCAGAGATGCTTAGTTTTGCAGTTCTCAAACTGTGGATTTGTGTCTCCAGAGATAACATGCTTGTTAACAGCAAAAAAATGTATTGAAATAAATAAATAATATATAGAGGTGAGAAATAACAGACCTCAATCCTATTGTCCCTCTGCAAATTTGTGTACACAGAGTCAATCCCTTACCTCTCTCTAAGGGCTTGTCTACGCTGGCAATTTACAGCGCTGCAACTTTCTCGCTCAGGGGTGTGAAAAAACACCCCCATAAGCGCAGCAAGTTTCAGCGCTGTAAAGCGTCAGTGTAAATGGTGCATCAGCACTGGGAGCCGCGCTCCCAGCACTGGTAGCTATGCCTCTCGTGGAGGTGGCTCTCTCCCAGCGCTATGCCGTGACTACACAAGCCAGGTTAAAGCACTGCTAAGGCAGCGCTCTAGCATTGCCAGTGTAGGCTAGCCCTAAAGTGCAAAGCTTCAAAAAGTTCAATGAATAGAAGATTGTTGGGGGCGGAATAGATCTGGACAAGGAGAAGAAGTCTGGAGATAAATGTGAGAAGGGAGGGACAGGCAGTAGAAACAAAAGTGAAACTGTTTGAGCAGCATATTCCAGAAATCTTGAGGTCTTTCTGAGTGTAGCCTTCACTGATTTGAGATCTACCATATCATTCTCTCACTAGAAGGGAAAACCTATAATGGCAGCAGGTCATAAGAGAGACCCAGTTTGGGAATATATTAATGAAGTTCCTCTACCTGTGGGTAAGACAGGCAGGCATGTGTGCAAAATGCAAACAGTGCAACAAAGAAATGCAAGGCCTGGTTGCCCGAATGAAACAACATCATGAGAAGTGTTCCTTCTCAGGAGGAAGCTGAGTTGAAGATGATGAAAGGAACATGTTTGAACATGCAGGATCTTCAGGTTGGTAAACTTTTTTATTTCATACTTCTTTCTTAAGGACTGCCTGTCTTCCTTCTGGACTATTCTTGAATTCTCATGTTTGAGCAAAAAAATATAGTTGTTACTCTATGGTACTATCATTTTAGATGCAGCTGTGATAAAAAATAAACAGCTGAAATAGGCAGATCTTCCTTTTACAATTTCACCTTTAAAGTAGTACTCAGTGTCAGTGAATGCAATGAGTAATAATAAATGAGCAGTATGGGAATAATAATTAAATAACTGCACTGACTTATTTTGTTTAGGAGAATCCATCCTCAACATTTAGGATTCTGAAGACTATCCACCTTCAAGATCACCATCATTTTCTATAGTTTCAGAGTTATTTGCCAATGATAGTGTTTCAGTCACATCATGTATGTCACATAGTCACAGTATATCACCTGTAGCAAAAAGAAAAAAAAAAATCGCCATCATCCAGAAACAACCATAGATAAGTTTGTGATAAGAACCAGCAGATTACAAAAAGAGGTAATTGATAAAAAAAACTGCCCAGTTTGTTTATGCAACAAACTCTCCTTTGAGAACCCACGCTTCATTAACATGGTTCAGTCATTAAGGCCAGGATACAGTCCACCCAACAGAGCAGATGTTGCAGGCAAATTCCTGGATAAAGTGTATGAAAGAGAAATTGAGCAAATTGTGCAAAAGGTCTAGAGGGTAAAATTAACCCTCAGTTAACCTGAGTCTTGATGGGTGGAGCAATGTCCACAATGATCCTGTTGTATGTGCTTGTGTGACAACAGAAGAAGGGAATGTCTTCCTTACAGAAACAATTGATACATCAGGAAATGCACACAGAGCAGAATACTTACAAGAAGTAGCAGTAAAAGCTATTAACAAACTGTGAAAATAAATTCAAATGTCTAGTACGCAGCTTGGTCACAGACAATGCTGCAAATGTATTCAGGACGAGAAGAAATTATTTAGAAGAGAGTCCCAAGCTAGTAACATACGATTGCAGTGCTCATTTGATGCACCTCCTAGCCAAAGACTTCAGTGTTCCAGAAATAAAGGCTAATGTTGTTGAAATTGCAAAATACTTCCGTAACAACAACTTTGCAGCAGCTGCTCTGAAAAAAGTGGGAGGAACCAAGCTAACTCTCCCACAAGAAGTCTGATGGAACTCAGTAGTGGACTGTTTTGAGCACTATATCAAGAACTGGACTAATCAGATGACAGTTTGTGAACAAAATTGTGAAAAACTGTCACAGCCAACATTCTCAACATTGGGCTTAAGAGAAATGTTGAACACATGCTGAGTACCCTGAAGCTTATTTCTGTAGCCTTGAACAAAATGCAGGGAAATAGCTGTTTTATTGCTGACTGTTGAAATTTGGAAGGAACTGAGTGAGATCTTAAAAAGAGAAATAAGCAATGACAGAGTTAAATTACAAGCATTAAAAAAACGAATGGGACAAGCACTATCTCCAGCTCATCTTCTTGCAACTAGTCTCAATACTCGGTACCAGGGTCAAACCTTAACTGCTCAAGAATAGGAGTTGGCTATGACATGGACATCCAGCAACCATCCATCCATAATGCCAACTATAATAAACTTCAGCACTAAGGGTGAACCATTCAAGAAATATACGTTTGCTGATGTTTTAAAGAAAGTCACACCAGTGAACTGGTGGAAGTCACTTAAGCACTTGGATTCAGAGACTGTTGAAGTGATAATCTCACTTTTAACAGCGGTAGCTTCTTCTGCTGGTGTAGAAAGAATATTTTCTTCCTTTGGACTAATTCATTCCAAATTGAGTGATTGTTTGGCACCTGAAAAAGCAGGAAAGCTGGTTTTTCTTTTCCAGATTATGAACAAACAGGAAAATGAAGGTGAAGATGACCGAGTTAGCTGCAGAAGCCAATATTTTAAGTTTCTCATGTTGACCTGGCTGACATAGTCAATTTAATTTTTGTTTGTTTTGTTTTAAATATTTCATTTAACTATTTTAGTTAAACAATTTTAACAAAAACAAACCTGATTTTAAAAAAACTTGAATGTTTAAACTAAATTCAAAAATTCATATGTTTGTTTTGCTAAAATATTATGTTTGCTGTTGAAGAAAAAAATCCACTATACATAATGTTGTTTTAGTTAAATAAAACAATTTAAATGTCTGTCTGGTGATGTTCTCCTCCTAATATAGCATGGCAAGAAAATCATCCCAATATTAATGATTAACTGTTGAATTGGAGATAGTTCACCTCCCAATGACTTCATAAATATCTGCTTCAATTACCTTTGGTAAATGAAATAACCAAACAATCATTCATTTTCTGATATAGCTGTAAAACTACATTTTTAAAGTGATTTATTTTATAGTGTGTACCTTCTAAAAATGAAACCTACCTCTATCTCTGAGTGGTGAAAAATATGTATTAAGGTTATAACAACCAACAAGAATGCACTTTTATGTAGAAATCCATTATTAAATCCAGTCTTCCTGACTAGTGATTTAAATCATGATTTAAATCAATTTGATTTAAATCATGATTTAAATCAATTTGATTTAAATCAAATTCACCCTGTAATAAAGTGATGTAGATCTTCTAAGACCATGAAAATAGATCCCTGAAAAAAAATATAGGGAAGATGAGTTAGGAGGCAGCATCTAGCAGAATTGCATTGCATAGCCCTTCTGGATGACTTTTAGGACCCAACAATCCATAACAATGCCATCCGAGGCTGCCAGGAAATGAATATACCAGTGCTGAAAAGGGAAATATAAGGGTTCAATACAAATGTCTGGACCAAGACTCTTGTGTTGCACGAAACCAGAACAGGAGTTCATGCAGAAGCCTTTTACCAGTACTTACTCCTCAGTTTCCTACACTGTTGGGGTAAAGGTCTTTGATAAGCTGACAATTAAGACCAAAGCAGACCCAAAGCAGTGTCTTTGAAACTTGAAGTCTAGTATTGAAGACTTCCAAAAGTATCCACTAAATAAATCTGGACAACCCAAAAAGAAGATATTCAATGTGTGACTAGGGCTTTGGACTGAGATCCAATCACTTCAGCATGACTGAAGATGAAATTACACAGCCTTATCAAGGACACAGGCAGACATCTAAATGAGGTTCTTCTAAGACAACTTGCCCCTCAAACAATCTCCTTAGCTGGCCTTCAAATGTTGCTTTGGCCTTACAGGAGACAAAGAAGGGGGCAAGTTATTGTTTGAGATAAAGGGTTAAGTCTGATCCAAGAGTTAGCCAGATTAATCTATCCCACAGGGTGCTAAGGCTAGACACTAGTCTTGGTACCAAAAAACACACCCACTTCTTCTGGGAAGAAAAAAAAGAAGAGATGACAGAGGGGAAACCAGTCTGTCAGGATCTAAAGAGGATCTAGCACAAAGTCCTAAAAAGTGAAGATCTGGCAATCACGTTGGTCTGGCATTCCCTCCAGATCGAAAGATTGCCACTTAGATTCACTAGCATAGGTTCCTCAGGGCACGCCACAGAAGATGGCCCTGGGTTACACACTCTCCAAAGACCCTTCAGATCTGAAGATCTCATCCCTAGAGACCTGTCCTTGGATCCATCTTCCTTTTTCTAATGTGGAGGATACCTCCTCTGCAGAGAGCCATATTTCTTCCCCCTTTTCAAAGTGGCTGACAGGGCTTGGATGCCTATATATAAACTGATCCTAGCTGGACCAAAGATGATATGCATCCCCTTTACAGCCTCAGGTCTGAACATTTAAGATTCATGAGGTGGACCTCAACTAGGGTTGCCAGGCGTCCAGTTTTCGACCGGAATGCCTGGTTGAAAAGGGACCCTGGCGGCTTGGTCGCCAAACACCAACTGCGCCAAACACCAACTGCGCATCTCCCACTGGGAACCATGGCCAATGGGAGCTGTAGGGGTGGCGCCTGTGGACGGGACAGCGCGCAGAGCCGCCTGGCCGTGCCTCCGTGTAGGAGCCAGAGAGGGGACATGCAGCTGCTTCCGGGAGCCACCTTAGGTAAGCGCCGCTGGAAGCCTGCACCCCTGACCCCCTCCCACACCCCAACCCCCTGCTCCAATCCTGATCCCCCTCCCACCCTCTGAACCCCTCGGTCCCAGCACGGAGCACCCTCCTGCACCCCAATCCCTCATTCCCAGCCCCACACAAGAGCTCGCACCCACAGCCGGAGCCCTCCCCACCCCAACCCTCTGCCTCAGCCCAGAGCCCCCTCCCATACTCCGAATCCCTCTGCTCCACTCCCCAGCCTGGAGCCCCCTCCAGCACACCAAGCCCCTCATCCCCGGCCCCACCCCAGAGCCCGCACCTCCAGCCGGAGCCTTCACCCCTCCCGCACCTCAACCCCCTCAGCCAGCACGGTGAAAATGAGTGAGTGTGGGGAGAGCGAGCAACAGAGGGAGAGGGATGGAATGAGTGGGGGGCAGGACCTCAGAGAAGGAGTGGGGCCTCAGAGAAGGGGCGGGGCAGGGCAGGGCAGGGCAGGCATCAGGGCAAGGGTGTCCGGTTTTGTACGATTAGAAAGTTGGCAACCCTAACCTCAACTGCTCCTAACCAGCACTGCCATTTTAGATAGCTGTGGACTTGGCACAGGCAACTATATATCCCATAAATGGAGAATACATTGATAATTGTATTTAAATAGACATGCAACGAAGCTTGTGATAATGAGAAAACATTTATAGTGGGAAGACCATATGGTAGGAAAACATTTATGATACTGATATTAAATATATTTTGCATACATATACATACACACCCAAGAACAAGCAAACCTTAATCTAGGATATAGCTAAACTACAACTAGCGTAACCAGAGATTCATATTTCATAGCTATGATTAATCAGAAAGCTTTATTTCACATTTGGGAGCTCAAGAACAACTCTCTCTTTTAAGTTATATAACACCTACTTTAATTACAATAATTGCAGGCTGCAGGATAAGAAAACAGACAGCAGTATATCATTTTGGAATACAGAAGCAACTACTATTCCAGACACTGTCCTCTATGAAGAAAAAAATGAGAAGACAAGGCATACTTCTATTACTTCACAAAGGCCAAAGATTTAATGTCATTAAATGATAAACTTTTATAAGTTATTGATTAGTAAAATTTCTTCAGTTGCTTTGACTGAACTGCATGCTGTGCGATCTAGATTATTTCAGGGGATTAAAAGTGTTCACTTGTTTTCTTTTATACACTTACAGATGTAGCAAAACTTTTATTATTAGCTACCAGGAGGAAAATGTCACCTCCTATGTAAAATAAGTCCAGAAGTCTATTTCATAGCTGCAACTTTATGTCTAGGAAAATGCTTACAGGACGGTCAACCAAATTTTAAAAGACCTAAATATGGGACATCTTTCTTCTGGTCACAGAAATCCTGGGGCCAAAAAGTATTCCGGAGTTCCAGGATGAAGTGGCAACTGGTAAGGAATTGGGGGGGATTGACCTAACACATGTGGGAGAGTTTTGTAGGATTGTCCAACTGGGAACTCATATCTGGAGTGTGTAGGGTTGGGCATTTGTCCAGTCAAAAAATAATCGGTCAACTGACCTGTCAAATAATGCCCCAAATAGTCAATATTTTAAAGCACCAATTTATTAGAACAACAGAGTAAGACTTTGTGTTCTCCAGTAGGCTTAGCCTTAGATAGATACTTATGCCTAATTACAAAACACACATTACTTAAATGAGTTATTTTAACTCAGAAAAATGCAAAACAATTAAATGAAGTTCTAAAACATAAAAGACTAAGTGGAGATTACTTACTGTAACTGGAGGTTCTTCGAGATGTGTGGTCCCTATCTGGATTCCAAATGCATGTGTGCATGCGCACCATGCACCAGAGCCGGAAATATTCATAGTAGTGTCCGTTGACACACATGTGCATCATGTGTTGACCACGTGGTGCATCCGAGGCTTTAAGAGGCTGTGCAGGTCGACGCCACTCCAGTTCCCTCACACCAAGAATCAAAGTAGCCCAGAGCAGAGGGGATGGAGGGCGGGACTGGAATGCAGATAGGGACCACACACCTCGAAAAACTCCAGTTACAGTAAGTAACCTTCTCTTCTTCTTCAAGTGATGATTCCTATGTGGATTCCAAACACTGGGAGAGTAGCAAGCAGTGCTCAGTGTGGCACCAGGTGCAAGGGATCTTGAGAGGACACAGTTTGCAGTACAGCTCGACCGACTGCTGCATCAGTCGCTAATGCAAGGGCAACGGTGTAGTGGGCGGAGAAGGTGTGGACAGAGGACAAAGTGGCTGTCCAACAAATATCCTGCCACGGAACGTCTGCAAGGAAAGCGGACGTGGCTGCATATGCATGCATGGAGTGGGCTGTGACGCCCGGGGGGGGGGGGGGGGACGGACATGAGAGAGTGCATAGCCGTCCGTGATACAACGGTAGATCCAGTTGGAGAGGCATTGTGAGGAGAGGGAACGACCCCAGCAGTGCTCAGCAATGGCGACGAAGAGCCAGAGTACACCCAGAAGGCATGAGTACATTGGAGATAAAAGACCAGCGCCTGGAGAACATCAAAGGAGTGGAGTGTTCGGCTCCCTGGAGGAGGCATATGGTTTAGGGTAGAAGATTAGGAGATGTATGCACTGGTTGAGGTGAAAGGAAGAGGCCACCTTGGGGAGGAACTTTGGACGAAGACGCAAAGAGACCTTATTCTTCTGGAAGACAGTAAAAGGCGGGTCTGTGATCATAGCTGCCAGTTCGCTAACGCGCCGTGAGAAGGTGATAGCTAACAGGAGGATCACCTTCATGGAAAGATGGGCGAGGGAGCAGGCCACGAAGGGCTCAAAGGGCATCTTGGAGAGGACGAGATTCAGGTCCCAAGAGGAGCTGGGGTATAGATGCCCAGCGACCAGAGGGTGACACGGGAGGCCTTGAGGAAGTGAAGGGACTCATCCATCTTTTCGCTTAACAACTTACGGTTGTCAAAAGGGAGGTCCTTGAGGATAGTCTGGACCTCCTTTGGAAACCTGCTAGACTACAGCCAAGAGTCATGGCGGAGCACTACCCTGGATGCTACATAGCAGGATGCAGTGTCCGCAGCATCAACTGCAGTCTGAAAAGCGACCTTGGCAACCAACTTGCCTGGTACAGAAGGTCTTGAAAGTCCTGTTGCTTCTCTGGAGGAAGGAAGGCTTGGAAGTCCACTACTTAGAGTAGGAAAGGAAGTCGTACTTTGCCAAGATACCCTGGTAGCTAGCAATGAGGAACTGCAGGCCCGCAGATTAATAGACTGTGCATCCTAGAAGATCCAGCTTCTTTGCAGCCCAATCAGGTGGTATGGACTTGAAATGTTGTTGACGGACTCAGTGTCCGCATGTACAAGGGCATTAGGCAGTGGGTGGGTAAATAAAAAGTCCATACTTTTTATTTACGAAGTAGCAGCATTCTGCCTGCTTCAGGGTAGGGGCACAGGAGGCCGGGGTGTGCCAGTGCCAGATAGCATGAGTCAGCTTTAAGATGCCTTCATGGCTCAGCAGGGCAGTATGGGAGGGTCCCGGGGGTTGTATAATGCCCAGGAATTGATTCTGGGATTCCATGGGAAGATTGAGAGCCGCAGCCACGTGGCGAAGTAATCCCTGGTACTGGACATGGTCATTGGGAGGGGAAAGAGGAGGGGGAATAAGCGCATTGTCCAGCAATGAAGAGGCACCAGTGGGGACTGGGGGTGCCATCAGTGCTGATGATGCCAATAGAGCAGGGGCATCCTGAGGCTCCTCATAAAGGAAGAGCGGTATGGGTCAGAGATGGCCAGTGATGCGGGCGTGGTTGTACTCCACAGTCTGGTGGTAGGCCAGAAGGGCCAGGCGTAGGGATCAGTGGGCATCGGCAGCGACCATGGGTAGCGGAACCACGGGTCGGCCAACGGAACATATGCCAATGGATAAGGTCAGTGCCAAGTGTCTGGGCTGTAGGACCGAGCAGGCGAGAAGGTTGGGTCTGGCTTGGAGGAGCACTCTGAGTCAGAAGATGGGTCTGGCAGGAGTGGGACCATCCATGCCATCGGTAGAGCAGGATGGTCAATGAGGAGAAGAGGTTCATCCATCGGGGGTACCCGTGGAGAAGGTCAGAACAGAGCAGGATGCTGGCGGAGCAGAAGGAGCTCATATGCCCAAGTCTCAAAGTAGGCGGAGGACCGGAGCGCCGAGGAGAGCCAGCATATGACGGGAGGAGCTCAGCCATCGGTGTAAGGGGAGACAAGCGCCACGGTATGCGTGGGACCAGGTGTGAAAGTCCGGATGGTCCAGCGGTGTTGACGGTGGCCCAAGCACCTGAGCTGAGGGAAGCGCTGCCAGAGCCTGAGGATGCTTAGACTTATGCTCCATACAAGACTTCTTTGGAGCAGGTGCATCCACGTTGATGCGGGACTTCTCATCCGACCTGGCATGGCTGAGGGAGGCAATGCTGCACTAGGCGGCGGTCCCCAAAAGTTGTTGGGCTTCTTGCGTGCACGGTGGGGCTTCAATGGGTGCATCAGTACTGTGGGTGCCGCACTGGAAGGCGCTCACCGCCAGTGACAGGCGCTGCTCCGGCAGATCCAATGGTGCTGGATCTGGCTGCACACATGGGCGCATACCTTCCTCCATGAGGTACTTGTGGAGGCAAAGTCCTCGGGCCACTCGAGTTCTGGATGGGAACAGACAGCAGATGGAGCAACATGCGATGATGCAGGCTTCACCAAGACAGTAAAGACAGTGGTGGTGTTTGTCACTCTCAGAGAAGGAGCGTGGACATGAAGCACAGTTTTTAAAACCAGCTTGCAGGGACATAGTCCACAGGCTGGGGAAATTCCCCACAGAGGGGAAAGTCCAAGGAGAGACCTAACTACACGAACGGACAACTATATACAACTAAGAATTAAAATTATTTACAGCAAAATTGAAGTTCTCTTAGCAAGCATGATACTGCCAGCGCTGCAACAAGGGGACTGGTTTTTAGCCCTTGACCTCCAAGATCCCTATTTCCAGATCACCATTCATCCCGCTCTCAGAAAATATGTGTGATTCACAGTAGGACATGAACACTTTCAGTACAGAGTACTACCATTCCAAGAGTTTTCTCCAAAACCCTAGTGGTAGTTGCAGCACATTTTTGCAAACAGGGGGAATAATGATCTTCCCTTACCTGGACAATTGCCTTCTCAAAGGATCAACTCAAGAAGAAACAATGGACACAGTCCAAACCATTATCACACTATTCAGGGATCTAGGGCTACAGATAAATGAACGAAAATTCTGTTCCAGCAACTGGTCTTCACTGGGGCACACCTTGATGGCATAGAAGCCAAAGCATCCCTGCCCCTAGCCAGATTCACAACTATCACAAACCTTATCTCAGAGGTACGAGCCTGCCTCCAAATACAGTTTCATACTGTCTTGCAGCTACTGGGACACATGGTAGCCACAACATTTGTGTTCCGACATGCAAGACTACATATGCGGTGCCTACAGAGCTGGTTAAGCACGGTATACATACCCAGCAAACACAGCCTACACAAACGGCTGTCAGTGCCAACCAGTGTCCTAGACTCTTTACAATGGTAGATGAGACCACAAAACGTTTGTATGGGCATCCCATTCCAACAGGAACCCCCATCGATTGTGATCACCACAGACGCCTCATTGATTAGTTGGGGCGCACATATGAATCAACACATGATTCAAGGCAAATGGTCTCCTGGGGAGACTCACTTACACATCAATCTACTAGAGCTATGTGCAGTCCGCAATGTAAAGAACGAATTTATCCGCATTATAACCGACAACATTGCATGCATGTTTTACATCAACTGCCAACAAGGCTCTCAGTCACACTTGCTATGCACTGAAGCCATGAAACTATAAAGCTGGTGCATACAACACAACGAACATCTCAGCATGCTACCTCCCCACTCATTGTTTTTGCTTGTCTCTGTTGTTTAAGTATACACATCTTCAAGGTGTTATGTAAATATTAAACAAAAATAAAATGCTGGTTTTAACCTGGTTAATGACTACAGTATTATTTTGTGGCCAACTTAAACTGCCGTATGACTGACTTATCAAAGTAAGCAAGAGTATCTACTTTGAGGATAGTGACATGCAGCAGCATTCAGTCTTTGCTGGGAGAGTCTTTGCTGAAGTATCATCTTGTGCCTCAGTAGTTGCTGCTACTTCACATTTAAAAATAAAACATCTAGTGATGGTCTGAATCTTGACACTATTTAAATACATACATATTCATTTGTACAAATGAAATCTGTTCCTATGCAACACGTTGTGATATTGTCTTACTTAACAGACTTCCAAAACTTTAGCTTCTATAATTATGGTCAAATTTTCCATTTTTCAACTGTAGCAAGGATTTGAAAAAAAAAAAAGAAAAAAAGAAAAAACCCTGACAATAGAATACCACCTAAAACGTCCCCTCCAGACACACAAGCTAATGGGTTAACACAGAAGTTCCCAAACAGTGGGCCACGACATAGTCCCGGTGCTCGGTCATGGGCAGAGTTGAAGGTATGGGGGGGCGTTGGCCCCCCAAACTGTATACAATGGCGGAGTGGCAGCCAGTGATGGCCCCCTCCCAGAGCCAGAGGAGACCAGCGCCCCCAGCAGCCGGCAGAGGGCAAAGCAGAGCCGCCGTGTGGTGGGCAAGGAGAAAAGGCAAGTCCTGAGAGGCAGCAGCTCCTAGGGCAGCTGGAGGAGGCTGGGTGGTTCACAGCCATTCCCGTTCCTAGCCACCACACCACACAAGGGAAGGTTACTCCCTTCTTCGAGATGTGTCCCCCTGTGGATGCTCCACTTCAGGTGTCAGTGTGTCCCGGCGCCACTGATCGGAGATTTACAGTAGCAGCGTCGGTGCGGATCATGTGTGCACAGTAGGCGTCTCATGGTGCTGTTAGTGTCACATGTAGCGTGCGCACGACCCAAGCCCTCCAGTTCCTTTTCTACCGCACAGTCCGTACTGCAAACTCCAAAGTAGGGGGAGGAGGGCGGGTAGTGTAGCACCCACAGGGGGACACATCTCAAAGAACCTCAGGTAATGCACAAGATAGTAATCTTCCCTTCTTCTTCGAGTGCTATCCCTGTGGGTGCTCCATTTCAGGTGACTATAGAGTAGTGCCTCTCAGAGGGCTGGGGGGACTTCGGGTTTGAGTCACTGAGGCAAGTACTGTGAGGCCAACTGTGGTGTCAGCCCTGGAGTCATGAGTGATTGCATAGTGCTCAGCAAACGTGCGGACAGAGGCCCAAAATGGCTGCCTTAAAGATCTCCAATATTGGAACATTATTTAGGAACGCTATTGAGGTTGAAACAGATCTAGTAGAACGTGCTCTAATATGTTCGGGTGGTTCTGTATTCCAGATACGATAGCACATTTGAATGCATGTGGAGATCCATTTAGACAATCTGAGTGGATATAGCGTCTCCTTTCGAGTGCTCAGTAGTAGAGATGAAACGTCATGGGGATTTCCGGAATGGTTTGGTCCTTTCAAGGTAAAACGCTAGTGCACGCCTAAAGTCTAATGTGTGCAGGGCAGCCTCTGTTGGAGTGCCATGAGGCTTAAGGTAGAACGCAGGGAGATGGATTGGTAGGTTCATATGAAATGCTGAAGTTACTTTCGGTAGGAATTTAGGGTACGGGCATAGCATGACCTTGTCTTTGAAGAATGAAGGGGGGAGGGATAGCTCAGTGGTTTGAGCATTGGCCTGCTAAACCCAGGGTTGTGAGTTTAATCCTTGAGGGGGCCACTTAGGGATCTGAGGCAAAATCAGTACTTGGTCCTCCTAGTGAAGGCAGGGAGCTGGACTCGATGACCTTTTGGGGTCCCTTCCAGCTCTATGAGATAGGTATATCTCCATATATTAAGAATGTTGTATATGGAGGATCAGCTATGAGCACCCCTATCTCGCTCACCCTTCTGGTGGAAGTAATAGTGACCAGAAAGGCCACTTTCATAGATAAATATAGGTAGGAGCCGGTGGCTAATGGTTCAAATGGTGGACTGGTGAGGCATTTCAGCACCAGGTTGAGGTCCCATGCCAGCATAGGTCGCCAAACTTCTGGGCAAACTTTTAGGAGACCCTTAGGAAGCGCTTAATGGTAGGGTGTGCAAAAGTTGAGGTTCCATCGATCTCTTGATGGAATGCGAAAATGGCTGCAACATGGACTTTGATCGAGCTCATAGCAAACCCTGAACTTTTCAGCTCCAGTAGGTATTCCAGCATTAATGGTAGTGGTACTGCAGCACCTGTCGAATGTCTTTCTTGACACCAGGCAGAGAACCTCTTCCATTTTTGAAAGTATTACGAGTGGTTAACTTCCTGCTGTTTAATAACACGTTTAACTTTTTCCGAACATGTTAGTTCGTCATGATGGAACCATGCAGGAGCCATGCTTGTAAGTGGAGTATCTCTGGGTTCGGATGAAGAATGCGACTGTTGTGCTGAGACAGCAGATCTGGACGATGAGGAGAGCTCGTGGAGTGCATATCGCCATGCATAACAGGTAAGGGTAACATGCTTGTCTGGGCCATGTCGGGACTATGAGGATAACCTTGGCCTGTCTGTTAGTATCTTATGTATCACGCATGATATCAGTGGAATCGGTGGAAACGCATATGAGTTGTGCCTCCCATTTGATGAGAAAGGCATCCTCCAGTAATCGTGGTCCCAATCCCGCTCACAAACAGAACCTTGAGCATTTGCAGTTCGTTGGGGAGGCGAACAAGTCGATGATGGGAATACCCCACCGGCTAAAGATTGATCTCAGAATCTCACCATTCATCTCCCATTAGTGGTCTTGGGAGAAGTACCTGCTGAGTGTGTCCGCCGTCGCATTCTGGCGATCGAGTAGGTAGCATGCTCAGATGTTTATGTTGTGTTGTATGCACCAGTTTTATAGTTTCATGGCTTCAGTGCATAGCGAGTGTGACAGAGCCTTGTTGGCAGTTGATGTAAAACATGCATGCAATGTTGTCTGTTATAATGCGGATAAATTCATTCTTTATATAAGGTAGGAAGTACCTGCAGGCATTGCGGACTGCACATAGCTCTAGTAGATTGATGTGTAAGTGAGTCTCCCCAGGAGACCATTTGCCTTGAATCATGTGTTGATTCATATGTGCGCCCCAACCAATCAGTGAGGCGTCTGTGGTGATCACAATCGATGGGGGTTCCTGTTGGAATGGGATGCCCATACAAACGTTTTGTGGTCTCATCTACCATTGTAAAGAGTCTAGGACACTGGTTGGCACTGACAGCCGTTTGTGTAGGCTGTGTTTGCTGGGTATGTATACCGTGCTTAACCAGCTCTGTAGGTACCGCATATGTAGTCTTGCATGTCGGAACACAAATGTTGTGGCTACCATGTGTCCCAGTAGCTGCAAGACAGTATGAGCCTGTATTTGGAGGCAGGCTCATACCTCTGAAATAAGGTTTGTGATAGTTGTGAATCTGGCTAGGGGCAGGGATGCTTTGGCTTCTATGGCATCAAGGTGTGCCTCTATGAAGACCAGTTGCTGGAACAGGATTAGAGTGGACCCGACCTCTTTCCCTGGCTCTGCACAGGACATCAGTCTCTTCCTCCCATCCCACCCTGCCTGACGCTGCGGTCCTAGTGCCTGGGAGAGCAGGATTCCGCATTAATGTTCTGATTACGTGATTCCCTCTGAGTTCTCCCACAGACCAAGGAGATCCACCCCCACCCCTGTACTCCATGCAGGAGTGTGTTGGCTGCTGGGAGCCCACATGCTCAGCTGGGTAGTAGCTATGTGAGCTCTCCATGCTGAGCAATTTCAAAACTTCCTGGGGCTTTGAAAGGGCAGGGGCACATGCCTGTGTAGCTGGATGCAGGGCAGTGGAGCTCAAAAGAGTGAGAAGAGTGGTCACAGGGGCATTGTGGGATACCACTTGGAGGCCAGATAAACAACGTAAGGAACACATTGTCAACACTGATGCTGCATTGCTCTATGTTGCAAAAAGCTCTATGCCTCTCACTGAGGTGGTTTTATTTTGTCAGCGTAGCAAATGACTTTTTCGGCAGGAGGAGCCTTGCAGTGTGTACACCTCCACTTTTTGTCAACAAAAGCTGCCTTTTGTCAACAAAACTGTAGTATAGACAAGGTCTCATTGCTACAGAGGCGCAGCTGCATCATTGCAGCACTGTAAGTGTAGACAAGCCCTCAAATAAGAAATGTGATAAATTTTACACAAAAATATATAAAGCCAGATGTCATAAAATCCTATTCTGTCCACAGGCTAGTTTTCAGGCAAACAACTGATGCATTTCAGGAACTCTGGAATTGCAAGCAACTGTGGATATATTTGACTGCCCTGGCTCAATCGTCTTCTGCTGAATATATGGTTCATTGAACCTTATTAATAATGGAAAGTCTGGAGTTGAGTGTGCCTTGCCTTTCGGGGTCAAGACAACAATGAGCACAAAAATCAGGGAATGGCCCTCCCCAAAACACATCAAGTAATAAGGGCACACATCCAGCTCATAGAAGACACAGCATGAAACACACACCATACGAACCATTCTAGCCAGGGCAAAGGTAGAGAAACCCCTAGCTGAGCCAGGATCAGGGGAAGCACAAAAGGTGGCTTTCAGCTACCCTTTGCTGCCTTTTTTATTAAAAAATAAGTAAATGCGCTGAGAAACATTACACTTTGGAGGATACAAATAGTTGACAGCTTTTAAATTAAGAAGTCTTACATCTACAATGTTTAAAGCTTCAGTTTAATTTACAGTTTTATCCAAAAAAAAATTTGTAATTGGTCTGGGCTTGTTACTCAGACAGCCAGAATATTATATGAATTGTGGTTTTAGGCCATTTTTAATCTTATTTCTTGAAGCTATAGTTCCTTGACAATTATTGTTCTGAGAAATGCAAGCAATGTAATATTTTCTATCAACATTTTAGGTGTAATGATGGATTAGAAAAGTCTTTAGGGAAAATATTACTGTCCCAAAGTTATTTTCTGATGTCATCAAAAAATAAACACTCATTGTAAGCAACTAGCAAATAAGGCTCAATATCACAGGTAGCTTCAGTAAATATGACGACACGTGAAAATAAAAGAAACCTGAGAAAACAGCATGTAGAAAATCAAGTTTGTTTGAATCTCCGTTTGACATTCAAACTGCCATGAGAGTAAAAAAAAGAGAATCATGAGAAAATGAGACCACCTTTCTCAGGCTTCTGCAAGAGTTGCATGTGCTTACCTGAAGATAGAATCTGGGCCTTGCTTTTTCTACATGTTAAAACTATTTTTTTAGCCCTATTACCATTACAAAAATAATACTGAATTATATGCTGGTTTACATATCAGCAGAATAATTAATTTACAGCGGAAGAATCTTTACTTATTGGCAATACTAGAGAGTCAGCAATGAAAACTCAGTCTAGTCTGACAGTCAGGGGTAAAATAAATATAAACATAACATCTTTTTACTTGAAAACCAAGCGGGTTCACCATGGAAGCCCGTAAAAAAGAAACATGGAAAACCACTACGCTATTTTTAAAGACTCAGTTTTCAGAGTATAAGCACACACTTCAAGGCCATTAGCATTCAACTAGTTAACCAATCACTTACCCACTGTGCACAACTAATATTAGAAATGTTTTCTACCTACAGTGCATACAGGATAAACAAGACCACACTCCTAGATCCAGAACATTACAATCAAATAGGCCTCTTGAAGCATTACTGCCATTAGCCTCTCAGTGGTACATTTTACAATCCAGTTGGGCAGATTTTCAACACAGACATTTCTTCCTAAGTGCTAAGATTCTCCCTTCTCTTCCCCTACCTTCCCCCCCCCCCAAAAAAAAAAAAAAAGAGCCAGAGGACTTTTTCTTACAATTTCAACACTTTTCAACTATCCAAAGCTACATGACCATTCATTTTTCTTTTGGAACCATGTCCCATAAATAGCACTAATTTGTATTTTCCCAAGTCTCCATAAGAACTAAGTCAAATAAAGACAAGACAAGCAGCAATAGATTGCCATCTGCATAATATATCAGATGAGTGTCGCATGAAAAAGGTAATCAACTTGAACAAAATAACTAACCTTCATACTATGCTTGGCTTACTGATCTGTAATTATAATAAAATAATAAGACCTAGCTCTCATTATAGCAATTTTTATCAGTCGGACTCAAAGCACTTTACAAAGGAGGTCGGTAACATTATCCCCAGTAAAGATAAGAATTTGCATTATATGTAAGTAGGGATACAATTTTAAGAGGATTGTCCTCTGATAATACAAATTATTAAAAGGTAAAAAAAAAAAAAAAAAAACTGAAAAAGTTATTAACTGTAGTAAACTAACTTTTTTTATTCTGATCTGTGGTCTTAACTGTAAGAGTGCTTTGCGAATATGTGATATGTAAAACAAATCAAGATTGCTGTATGAAATAACTATAATATACTTGTGACGGGTTAGATCACAGAACCCCCCTTGAGAGCTGCCACCCGATGTGGTAGACTACTTCTACCCCTGCCTTCCCTGCCATCTCAGGACTCCAGCACCCTGTCTTGCTGAGCCAGACATTCCCATCTGCTCCAACAAAGACCCAGGGTCTGAATTACTTGCCCCAAAGCTGCAGGTTTACCTGAAAGCAGCTAACAGAAGTGTTCCTGTCTTTAACACTCCGATGCCCAACTCCCAATGGGGTCTAAACCCAAATAAATCCGTTTTACCCCATATAAAGCTTATACAGGGTAAACTCATAAATTGTTCGCCCTCTATAACACTGATAGAGAGATATGCACAGTTGTTTGCTCCCCCAAATATTAATACATACTCTGAGTTAATTAATAAGTAAAAAGTAATTTTATTAAATACAGAAAGTAGGATTTAAGTGGTTCCAAGTAGTAACAGACAGAACAAAGTAAGTCACCAAGCAAAATAAAATAAAATGCGCAAATCTATGTCTAATCAAACTGAATACAAATAGGCTATGGCTACACTGGCGCTTTACAGCGCTGCAACTTTCTCGCTCAGGGGTGTGAAAAAACACCCCCCTGAGCGCAGCAAGTTACAGCGCTGTAAAGTGACAGTGTAAACAGTGCCCCAGCACTGGGAGCCGCGCTCCCAGCACTGTAAGCTAATCCCCTCATGGAGGTGGAGTACCTGCAGTGCCGGGAGAGCTTTCTCCCAGTCAGGGCCGGCTCCAGGGTTTTGGCCGCCCCAAGCAGCCAAAAAAAAAAAAAAAAAAGCCGCGATCGCGATCTGTGGCGGCAATGCGGCGGGAGGTCCTTCGCTCTGAGGCGGGAGTGAGGGACCGTCCGCCGAATTGCCGCCGAATACCTGGACGTGCCGCCCCTCTCCGGAGCAGCCGCCCCAAGCACCTGCTTGACAAGCTGGTGCCTGGAGCCGGCCCTGCTCCCAGTGCTGGCACGTGACCACAGTCGCAGTTTCGACTGTAGCCACAGCCATAATCCCACCCTCAGAGATGCTTCAGTAAGTTTTTTTCCTCAGACTGGACACCTTTCAGGCCTGGGCACAATTCTTCCCCCTGGTACAGCTCTTGTTCCAGCTCAGGTGGTAGCTAGGGGATTCTTCATGATGGCTCCACCTTTGTTCTGTTCCACCCTTTTATATAGCTTTTGCATAAGGCGGGAATCCTTTGTCCCTCTCTGGGTCCCCGTCCCCCCTCCTTCTCAATGGAAAGACACCAGGTTAAAGATGGATTCCAGTTCAGGTGACATGATCACATGTCACTGCAAGACTTCATTGCCCACTTGCCAGCACACACATATACAGGAAGACTTACAGGTAAAACACACCCATCTGCAGACAATTGTCCTGGCTGATGGGAGTCATCAAGATTCCAAACCACCATTAATGGCTCACACTTTGCATAATTACAATAGGCCCTCAAAGTTATATTTCATATTTCTAGTTTCAGATACAAGAGTGGTACATTTATACAAATAGGATGATCACCCTCAGTAGATTATAAGCTTCGTAATGATACCTTACAAGAGACCTTTTGCATGAAGCATATTCCAGTTACATTATATTCACTCGTTAGCATATTTTTATAAAACCATATAGACTGTAACGTCACAATACTATATGAAGCCTTTTAAATACCAAAAAAGTAGATAACTTCCTCCAATTAATAGTACTGCTTGGTTTAGTTTTACAGACATTGTGGGTTTAATTCTGCCTCTGGGGTGTGCTGAAGGCAAACAGGTTCACGGAACCCTTGTCTCCTGTTCCCAGTGCACCTAGAAAGGGGGCAAACATAATTCAGCTCTCAGAGCTGGGAAGTACAGTACAAAGAGAAACTTATTGGTACTGATAGAATTAGCAGCTGCAGAGGGGGGAGGTATGGCAACGGTTGAGCAGCTGTGCTGGGAAAGTGCTGGCTATACTTGTTGAACAGGTGTAGTAAGAGATGCCCCTCCCAGTACTCCCCCCAAGGGTACGTCTATACTAACCCGCTGGTTCGGCGGCCAGCAATCGATCTTCTGGGATCGATTTATTGCGTCTTGTCTAGACGCGATAAATCGATCCCGGAAGT
Source organism: Emys orbicularis (assembly GCF_028017835.1). Taxonomy (NCBI): domain Eukaryota; kingdom Metazoa; phylum Chordata; order Testudines; family Emydidae; genus Emys; species Emys orbicularis. The sequence continues at coordinate 261,608,443 of NC_088684.1, read as the reverse complement.
GCTCGCCGTCGACGCCGGTAATCCTGCTCTGCGAGAGGAGTAGGCGGAGTCGACGGGGGAGCCTGCCTGCTGCGTGTGGATCCGCGGTAAGTACCTTTAAGTTCGAACTAAGATACTTCGACTTCAGCTACGTTATTCACGTAGCTGAAGTTGCGTATCTTAGTTCGAACTGGGGGCTTAGTGTGGACCAGGCCCAAGACTCTTCAATGCTGCTCAAGTTTTAACAGCCATAACTCAGCCCCATGTTCACACCTAACAATTACAGGAGAGTTTGATTTACATTTTAAAAATTAAGTAGCACTTTTGAGTTGTCAACTATCTTTGTGACGTTCCAACTGGACTAAACTGACCAGCACCTATTCTTGGAAATTGTAAACTGCAATATAATAATCAAGAAAATAAAGCAATGAAATTACTATTGACTTCAGCTAATAGCAAGACAAATATTAACTTACAAATAATTTTGTAGTCTATATTTATTCTAAGACTTTGTTTTTGAGTTTCCATCCAATAAATAATTAAGATGTGCTAATACCTCCTGTCCAAATGTTATGCTATCCATAATAGCTCCACTGCAAAAGCCTACAAAAGCGATTGTTGCCAGTAGACATCAAAGCTGTTTTCTAACAGTATTTCTGACTAATTTGCCACAATCAAATCCTTTTCTGGCATAATATATTTTTTAATCTTTAAAGTTAATTTAGAGAGACAAATACATCCGAACAAAGCCACTGCAGAGTTACCAGGTGAAGTAAAAGGGTAAATAGTTTATGGAACTATTCACCCAAAGCACAGCCAAAGATTAAACGCTGTGGCACAACATTCATCCACGGTGAATATGTGCTTGCAAAACAAAAATTCACAAAATTTGACTCTTTGAAGGAAGACCTATACACTACTCATTCAAATTTCTTCTCTCTGCTATTAAAACTGTTGTTTCTAAATACCATAAACATGTTTGTTTATTATATCTCAGTTTTATTCTTACTTCACTCCTTTGAATAAATATGAAATACCAAGTATGCCCATACAAAATAATTTTAAAGATTTCATTAAAAAAAAAAAAATACAGGAATACAGGGTTTGCACCTGTAAATTGTCACTTTTTTGCTCCCTAGGGATGCAAGTATTATTATGCAATTATCTGCTATTTTGTTCTATAGCATTCAGACAGCAAAATGACCTTACACAATTGTAAATTTGGTACTGTGAGCCAAAAATTTGCAAGCATTCACTTACCAATATAGAATCAACCTTCTTCCCTAAACTATCTAAAATCAAAGTATAAGAAGAGTAAGTCAACAAGGATACAAATTAGAGATTAGTCATGCTCTTTATATTTTTTTTTTAAAAGATTAAAATTCCCACGTGACATATCATTCTGCCATCACAGTGGGCTTTACAGTACCTCTAAAAATAACCTGCCAACAAGCAAGCAATCTCGCTAACCTCAATCTCAGTTTCTCCAATGATGAAGGGAAAAAACAGAAAATAAGAGATTTAATTACCGCACTAGATGTGACTGGTTACTGATATGTTTTAAACAAAGGTTATCCTTTTTTGTAGTAAAAAAAACAAAGATTTCACAAAAAATCCTCTTAGTTTTCATTAAAGATTAAGGCAACTGCATACAAGCAACTCTTCCCTAACAGTTTCTCTATTCTCACATCCCAGATACCAACCTTAGAGGAGAGGGAAAGGCTTCCCTTTAGGTACACAAATGTACCAAAATAGAAGGCTTCCCTTTAAGTTCTATCACCTCTAATTTACCATCTTTATTATTTACTCTCAATGTTCTACATTCAGAAGCAAACCTTCTCCATATATTTTAGCCATAACTAAATGAAATATTTACAAGGTGCTACTATTAAGCAGATGTGCCACATAATTAGCAACAACAAATCCACTTACTTTTTTCTCCTTCTCATGATGTTTATCTTGAGAGTGAGAGGAAGAATCACTTAAACTTTGATCATATGACCTATTAGATCCCCGTTTGCTCTTTTTCTAAAAAGAGAAGATATATTTATGTATGTAAAAAAGGAACCATTTAAATAAATTACGGAACAATCCATTTCAACTGAGTTTGATAAAAATGCCTTACTGCTCCACACACACACACAAAAAAAATGCTTTTAACAGAGCCTGACAAAAACTGACACTGCTGTTTGAAGTGTTAATGTTAACTATCCCAAACATACCAGAAGTCAACTACCCTCAGATTGACATTTGCAGCCTATCAATTTGCAAATATGCTTTCCACAAAAGAGCCAATAACCACCTTTTAACAATGTTAAATTACACTTAGATATATTTTCACCTTCTGGTAACTTAAAACAAAAAAGAGTTTGCTCAAGTGAGAATATGGTAAGTCATGGTGCTGACACTGCCATTAACTTAAACAAGACACAGGGGAAAATGCATACTTGAGGCATGTCTCAAGTGCACTGTGAGGAGGAGGGGTTCTGGCTTCATGATTTATTATTCAAATAAATACCAATCTGGAGTATCTTATCAGTTATGAAACAGAAGTTGAAAAACTATTTTTAAAAAAAGATACAAGAATGTCAAGTTAATACATTAATTTACTGGTGACAGATAATGCTTTTTTTTTTGTATTATAATAATACCCAGGAGCCCTTGTTAGGGACCAGGACTTCTTTGTGCCAGGCGAGTGTCCAAAATTCTGAAGTCACTTCATAATTCCACAACAAAACAGGCAAAGCATTTCTCAGTGATTACACCACAATTAAGGGATTTTAAAGACACTACGCCCAATGCTGCTTATCTAACCATCCTAGGTTCTCAAGGTTACAACAGAAATTCACTACCTAGGTGTCTTACAACTACTATAAAGGGAAAAAACTGCATTTACTAGCCATTATTGACAGGACCTCACTAACAGTCCATCAGAAAGCTTCATATGACCAACATTCTCTAGCCAATTTATTATAGTTGCTGTTTATATTTCAGTCTTCTGGTGGAAAGCCACACACCACATAATATTTAATATATGGGGATTTTTTTATATAAAAGAAATACTAATTTGATAACAGTGTAAGTATCCTTAAATCATGTCTGCACTGAAGCACTGAGGACAAATTCAGTGTTAGTGTAAACATCAGTTGAGTCATTTAAATACAGCCACTGGTGTAAGAAGGCATAATTTCACTCTAGGATTTTAATACTATTTTAATAAACAAAAGCTGTAAATCCTCCAAGTCTGAACACATACATTAATATGAAGAGATATTCAGGATTATCAAACTGATGATCATCAGAAGAGGTACAAGCCACTCAACTCACAGGGTCTGATCCAAAGCCCACTGAAGTCAATGGGAGTCTTTCCACTGACTTCAAAGAGCACTGGATCAATCCCTAAAGCATCCCCTTTCTGGTGTGCTTCAGAAAAAGACAGTTAGCCAAGGATCTCAGCTGAATGTAGAGTAATCGATCAACACGCAGAATGCTAGGAGAAGGATAACAGAAGAAGGAAAGAAGAATTTGTGGGCTGATATATCCTCCAATACATGGCTTGCCAAGAGGAAAAAATTTGTTAAGATGCTTCCAGAAGAATATGTAACTGTGGCCAAACTAATCAAATAGGAAGAGGAAACATTACAGGACCTTAATGCAAACAGACATAGGTGCCAACTCCGTGGCAGCCCCACCAATCAGCTCCTCTCCCTCCCCCCAGCACCTCCCGTCCACTGGTAGGCCCCGCCAATCCGCCCCTCCCCCTTCCTCCCACTGCCTCCTGCCCGCCGCGATCAGCTGTTCAGCAGCATGCAGGTGGCCCTGGGAGAGAGAGGGAGGCGCGGGGAGGGGGCACGCTTGGGGGTGGAACCGGGGCAAGAAGCGGTGGGGCAGGGCAGAGCAGGGGCACAGACTGGGACGGAGCAGAAGTCGAACACCCCCAGGGAAGTGGAAAGTCGGCGCCTCTGAAATCAGAAGCTCATTTTGAACAATACCAGTCTATTACATATCTTTTTTTTTTTTTTTTAAGTCATTGTCTAAACATGCTCCCTATTTTTCTCTGACAGAGATAATACATTCCAAAGCAAACGTTTGTTCATAACACTATAATACATTTTCAGGAAGTATTTCTGCCCTCAAAATTAAATCATTACCATAAGGAAAAAACAAGAATATTTTCCACATAATTTTGTATAATTTTATTCAGTTTCTTGTATAAGCAACACCCTAACCCACATACAATACTATTTTAATTGCTATTAGTAACAAAAGTCATTGAGTAAAAATTCAAGTTAGTGTCATATTTTATATACTGAATTCAATAAATTCTTACCAGCTTACTAAAATGGTATTTACAGTAGCCACAGTATTGGACATTATCTGCACCATTACCCTCTTCTTCACAAAGAAGTCCTGCAAACTGTGCACTGGGGGGGGAAAAAAATAACATTCAAGATCAAAAGTAATTTTATACCAAATCACCTCAAAATCTCTAGAAGAGACTTTCAAATATAGATGCCTAAAGTTAGTGGGGAGATTTCCAAAAGGCATAAACAGGAGTAGGACATGCAACTATCACTGACTCAATGCGATGTGGTGCCTAACTTACCTTTGTTAAGTCTTCCCCTACACTACTAAATCCATATTTAGACATCTAAATAAGGCACCAGTCCAACAATGCATCCGCTTAGCTGCAGAACACGTTTAAAAAAAAAATCAGACCACTTACTAAGGTTCCTAACTATGAACTTGTCCACATTTGTCTACACTTGTGGCAGTGTGTAGGGTACGCGTAGCTACACGGGGTAGTGAAAGGCAGCCTGCATCCACACTCACTGCTGTGTGTAGTTACACAAGGCACTGAAAGGATCCAGAGGGGGAAAACAGCAGGGAAAGGCTCCAGCAGCAGCTACCACAGCTTTTCTCCACTGCCTTCCCCCTGCCAGAGGCTTTCCCCACCACAGTGAAAGGCTTCAGTATGGGGGAGCTACCACAGCCTTTCTGCGCTACCAGTCTTTCACTGCAGATAGGAAAGACTAGCAGTGGGGAGACAGAGGGACACAACATTACTAAATATAGCAGTGTAGATATGAGAGGCACTGTTTGGGTGTGTAGAGATATATGTAAGATATATGCCCTAAGGTTCAGGCATACAGGGCATTCTACTTGCCTAAGCAGTGCCTTCCCATCTATACTGCCATTTATACCCATGCTAGCTGGGCAAGCAGTGTCTGTACTTTACATGCTGCCATAAGTGTAGATCTACCTTCAAACTCTTGGCCCAAAAAATTTCATTTATCTAAGCAAAAGAATAGTTTTCAACAGACAGATGCTTCAGAGAACAGTAGAAATTGTTCAAGTCCTGAACATGTCAAAAAGCTACTCTTCTAACCTACCAGTGGAAATGCATTAATAGAAAATATAAAGATTAAAGAATTTTTAAATAAAACTGAAAGTACCATAACAAATGAAGCCATATTTTATTGGTTTAAAATAGTCAGTATCAGATGAATGTTTTTTAAAAACCCTCAAAAGTTTCCTTGCCTGCATTAATAGTTTGTTCTATTGAATTTTCAAAAGCAATAATTCAGTAGAATAAGAAGTTACTCACTTTGTGCAGTAATGATGGTTCTTCAAGATGTGTCCCCCTATGGGTGCTCCACTGTAGGTGTGCTTGTGTCCCTATGCTGCAGATCGGAGAACTTCAGCAGCAGTGTCCATTAGGCCCGCACATCCGCTGTCTCTCCTCATGCCCCGCCACGAGGCCAGCCAGTGCACGTGGGCTAACCCCTGCTCAGTTCCTTCTCTACCACATAGTCATTAGGAAGGCCAAAAATAACTTGAAAAACAGCTAGCCAAAGGCTCAAAAAGTAACAGATAAATTTTTTTAAGTACATCAGAAGCAGGAAGACTGCTAAACAACCAGTGGGTCACTGGATAATCAAAATGTTAAAGGAGCACTCAAGGGGGATAAGGCCATTGCGGCGAAGCTACATGAATTCTTTGTATCGGTCTTCACAGCTGAGGATGTGAGGGATATTCCCCAACTTGAGCCATTCTAGTTAGGTGACAAATCTGAGGAACTGTCCCAGATTGAGGTGTCATTAGAGGAGGTTTTGGAACAAATTGATAAACTAAACAGTAATAAGTCACCAGGACCAGATGGTATTCACCCATGAGTTCTGAAGGAACTCAAATGTAAAACTGCAGAACTGTGGTATGTAAATCATTTAAAGCAGCTTCTGTACCAGATAACTGGAAGTTAGCTAATGTGATGCCAATTTTTTTTAAAAGGCTCAAGAGGTAATCCTGGCAATCACAGGCTAGTAAGCCTAACTTCAGCACCAGGCAAACTGGTTGAAACTATAGTAAAGAACAGAATTATCAGACACATATGAACATAATGTGTTCGGAAAGAGTCAACATGGTTTTTGAAAAGGGAAACTGTGCCTCACCAATTCACTAGAATTCTTTGAGGGGGTCAAGAAGCATGTAGACAAGGGTGATACAATAGCTATAGTGTACTCAGATTTTCAGAAAGCCTTTAACAAGGTCCCTCACCAAAGGCTCTTAAGCAAAGTAAATTGTCATGGGATAAGATGGAAGGTCCTCTCCTGGATCAGTAACTGGTTAAAAGATAGGAAACAAAGAGTAGGAATAAATGATTAATATTCAGAATGGAGAGAAGTAAATAGTGATGTCCTCCTGGGATCTGTGCTGGGACCAGTGCTGTTCAACATACTCATAAATGATCTGGAAAAAGGAGTAAACAGTGAGGTTGCAAAATTTGCAGATGATATAAAACTACTCAAGATAGTTAAATCCAAAACAGACTGCGAAGAGTTACAAAGGGATCTCACAAAACTGGGTGACTGAGGAAAGTAAGTATTTCTTTACATAATGCACAGTCAACCTGTGGAACTCTTTGTCAGAGAATGTTGTGAAGGCCAAGATACTAATAGGGTTCAAAAAAGAAC